>NW_020174791.1:1101987-1167124 GCF_003031525.2 Neophocaena asiaeorientalis asiaeorientalis
CTTCCCTGAACTCTGCCTCCTGCCACTCATTAAGCTGATGGCTGGGAAAGCCGTGCTCACAGGGGTGGCGGGCAGCTCCCTCGCCCCAGGCGCGAGGCGGTCTCCTGGCCCACTCTTTCCACGTGCCCTGTGAACTCTTAAACCTGCAAGAAATGCTGAGCCAGGAGCAAATAAACAGAGAACAGTTTCCACTGAGGACAATTACCAGCTCTTTAACAGCTGCCCCCGAATAGTCGGGATGCACTCCCCACCCTGCACACGCGGAAGGCAGCCCATTTTCTGAACCCTGGAGCTTTGCAGAGACAGGAAGCTAAATCTGTCCACTGAGCCCGGCCAGCCCAGCCCTTGCACACCCAAGGGCCCCATCCTCCCTGGCGTTATGGGCTGCTCCCCTGGGCTCCCCGCCCACCCCGCATGCCCTCCTTGGGCACCCAGCCCTGTGCATCGCGCTCTCCTGACCCTTCTCAGAGGCACCCGTCCAGGTCCCATCTGGGGCTTTCCTAGGCAGGGATGGCCTTTCCTGCCCCTGTGGCCCCATCTGTACCCACTCCAGAGCTGGCACAAGGCAGGGACCTCAAATGGCAGCGAAATGAATGAGACAAACGGTGAGCGACAACTTCATCTCGTCCTGAGTCTCACGGTGATTTTGCAGCTCTGAGGCCGGAAGATGTGTAAAAGCTGCGGGCACCCAGTACAGGAAGCCACGTCCCCCAAAATGCACCGAGAAGCCATTTCCCACATCTCTTTGCTCTGCTAAGTTCGTGGAGTCACTTTGCCTTCCGCACACACCAAGGTCACAGAAGATCCACTGAAACGGAACGGACAGGCTCCGAGGCTCTCAGAGTGGGTCCCTGGCGAGTGGCACCAGCATCACCTGGGAACTGGTAAGAAATGCAAATTCTCAGGCCCCAGGCCAGACCCACGCAATCAGAGACCCTGGACCTAGGAATCTGTGTTTTCACAAGCCCTCCAGGGATGGGGGTTCCGAGCTCTGCGGCTGAGTAGGAATGCCAGCGGCCCTTCATGGAACAAGGGCTGCAGGCGGCCACTGTGCATGGCACTGTAATGGCCTTAATTTAATCCTCTTGTGCCCCTGAAGGACAGATGTTGTTACTAACCCCCTTCTACAGATAATGGGAATGAGGCACAGAGAGGGTGATTAATGCACCTAAGGCCACACAGCAGGTAAGAGTCCAGATTTGAGCCATCTGACTCTTACAATTAATGCAGAACCGGGTCTCTGGCAGGTGGTGCAGGTGGAGCCCACACACCACACACTGGGCTTCACAAGGCAGAGGGGACCTGGCTTGATAAGGGGAGCTTGACAACGATGCAACCTTACTCCTTACAAAACCATCATCATCATCACACCCCCGTCCAAAGCCTCGTGAAGGCTCAGCATGGCTCTGGGTGCTGTGTGGGTGGGGATACAGGAAATACACAGGGCACCTTGGGTTTGAAATCATACAAAACCAGGTAGATGCTCTGCAGGCACCCAGGAGCCACCTGGGAGAGGAAGCTGGGAAGGGGCCCCTGACAGCCAGGGCTGGGGCGGTAGGGACGGGAGTTGGCCTCTGAGGGCTGATGTGGCCTCAAGCCTGGAGAGCAGAGGAAAGGTGGTCCAGGTACAGGCACAGCTGAGGGTGGATCTGGGCAGGGTCGAGGAAAGGAACTACACGGCGAAGGTGGAAGCACGGCAGGTGGCCAGGCTGGACCGGGGCACGGGCGGAGCATCCCCGAGCAGAGAGAGGCCAGTGTAGCAACGACAACCTCAGTAGAGACAATGGGTCGCCGTTCACAGAGACCCTTATCAACCAGCCTCACATCCCTGCAACACCAGCACCTCCATGACCACGATCCTAAGACAAAAGCTTCCTGCACGTTTAGCATCCCCGAATCCATGGCACCACAGCCCTGATGGGCCATGGTGTTACCCATGGACCCTCAGCCAGACTCCCTAGATCGATCCCAGCCCTGGCCCCTCCTGGCTGTGTGGCCTTAAGAATTTACCCTCTCTGTGCCTCAATGACGTAGGTCATCACAGGGGTGCTGAGGACTGACCAGCATGGTGTCCAGCACTCAGCAGGCTGAGAGATGCTGTCACCACGGCTACTGTCACCCTCATCATTTTGCAGGTGGGGAGATCTGGGCAGAGACCCTGACAGACTTGCCCGGAGTCACGAGCTGACAGTGTCCCCCCCTCTGGTCTGTCAGATCCCAAGCACACGGCTTCCTGGCCGTGGCCTGCCTCTCCTCTGCAGGGGACACAGCCAGAGGTGCCAATTCAGGAGGTGGCATTTCTAGGGAAGCCTCTTCTCCACACCCATGCTGGGGCGCAGCGATTTCTCAGAATGAGGAGCTTCTGCCCCAGGACCGCCTCTGTGCAGCCACGTCCCCTCTGCCCCAGCTGACTTGTCCGGTGAGGAGTGAGCAGAAACGCCTGGAGCAGCCCTGCCTCGGGCCATCCCCAAAGGCCCTGGCGCCTCTTCCTGGAGGCCTGCCAGAGGGGCAGGCATGGCTGCATCCCGCCCTGACTCTGGCAGGCGCTTGGCCTCCTCTCCTTGGCCTGTGGCTGGCAGACGGGGATGCCACCAGCGTGGCCCAGTGGACACCCCTCTCTGTTGCAGTCTGTGGCAATTTTGCACACTGTCCGCGGTGCTGAAAACACGAGCCTCCGAGGGGCTTTACCAAACAGTGCGGGCATTCAGCGGGCTGCCGGTTAACAGTGGGCATTTCATCAAAACGTCTGAAATAACACTTGACGTTTGTCCAGTCTAGACAAAGGGATTTTGTATGAGTTTGGCTGTTTAATCTAAAAACTGCACCTGTCTCTTTGATTTATTTAATTCTTCCCCTCAGGATTTTAAGCCAATAACGGGTGCTGGAAAACACTCCATTTCAAACAGAACTTGCTCAGAAGTTTATCTTCACAATGTTTCCAAATCCACCCGAATTCTAATGTCACAGACCTATTATTTAGCTCATATACTGTATACATTATAAGACACTAGACTATAATCCTGCAGAGAAAGGCTCCATTTCTACTCTCCTTCAGCCAAAAGTCCATATAAAAACACATCTAGAAAGATGCTTGTGACGGAACCCAAGCTCCTAAGTAGCAATGCTACGGTGACTTTGCATTCTTACTGGGGTAGAAACAAATTTTATTTGTCTAGGTATAAAAACTCCAGTGCACCTGAAAATACAGCTGTAATTCTCCATCCCCAGGGGGCCGTCTCTGCCTGGCATGTGTACCAGCCTTGAGGATGGCTTTGCAAGGGAGTGAAATGGACAGTAGGGCCTGGATGGTGGCCAGAACCAGGCCCAGCCGGGTGATGCCTCCATGCAGTCCCGTGATGGTCATTCACACACGACCATCTACTGAGCAGAAGGCTGTGGGCCCAGCAGACCCACAACTGAACTCCTTCCTAGATTTTGCCTCCCAAGGGGGTATAGTGGGATAAACAGCATACCCCAAATTCATGTCCACCTGGAACCTCAGAATGTGACCTTATTTAGAAATATGGTTTTGAAGATGTAATTAAGATGAGGTCATGCTGTATTATGGTGGACCAAAATCCAATGACTGGTGTGATGTGTAACTTTATGTGTCAGCTTGTCTTGGCCAAGGGGTTTTGGCTAAATGTTATTCTGAGTGTGTCTCGGGGCGGGGGCGGTTTCTGGGTGAGATTACTATTTGGATCAGTAGACTGAGTAAAGCAGATTGCCCTCCCTGCTGTGGGTGGGCCTCATCCAATCAGTTGAAGATCTGAATAAGACAAAAGGGCTGAGTAGGAAGGATCTCTTTCTACCTGACCTCTTTGGGCTGGGACGTCAGGCTTTTCCTGCCTTTGGACTTGAACTAAAACCTTAGTTCTTCTCTGGGTCTCAAGCCTGCTGGCTTTTGGACTGGAAATTACACCATCGGCACTCCTGGGTCTCCAGCTGGCCAAATGCAGATCTTGGGACGTGTCAGGTTCCAGAGTCACGTAAGCCAATTCCTTATAATAAATCTCTTTTTATGTGTGTGTATATATATGTATATTCTTTTTGTTCTGCTTCTCTGGAGAACACTAATACAACAGGTATCTTTATAAGAAGAAAGTGAAGGCACACAGAGACACAGACAAAAGTAAGCCATGCTAAGACAAAGGCTGAGATTGGAGTGATGCAGCCACAAGCCAAGGAATGTTAAAGATTGTCAGAAACTGGAAGAGGCGAGGAAGGATTCTTCCCTAGGGCCTTCGGAGGGAGCGTGGCCCTGCCGACACCTTGGTCTTTGACCTCTGGCCTCCAGAACTTTGATATAATAAACTCCTATTGTTTAAAACCCCTGCCTTTGGGGTCCTTTGTTATGGCAGCCCCCAAAAACGAATCAGCTGGTGTCACTTATGATCTGAGGTCCCTACCAAAGAGTCCAAGACATGAGGGTCTTTCATTCATTCATTCACTGACCCATCAAATATTTATTGAATGTCTGCTCTTTGAACGTCTCTGTTCTGGAGTCTGGGGACACAGGATACAACTCTCTGACCTCATGGGGTTTTACATTCTAGGGATAGGAGACAGGCAAAACACAAATCGAGTAAATGCTATGGTGGACCAGACAGTGAAGAGGGCTGCTGAGAAATGACTGTGTCAGGAAGTGCAGGGTGCTGTCTTAAGACCGGGGGGAGCTGTGGATTCATGGCATAGAGCTGCCCCCAGGGTCCTAGTCAGCAGCTTGTTCTTGGCCTTCAGGGGTGCAACAGGTATGGGTGTGCACACTTGACCTCAGATACCTGCTGTGTGTCTTTGGGCAAGTTACTGAACCTCTCTGAGAATTAGTTTTCTCAGCTGTTAAAAGGGGATGATGATAGGGTTGTTGTGAGTATGAGATGTTTCAAGGTAGGTGCACCTTGCCCATGGTCCTATTACGTCCACAAACGTCAGCGATTATTTGGAACCCCCAGCAGAGCAGTTTACCACAGTGGTGGACCGTCCACATGGTCTCTGCCTCCTGGTGTCCATGCCTTATATAATTCACTCCCATGAGTGTGGGTAGGACCCGGGACTCCCCTCTAACCAACAGAAAGCAGGAAAGGCGGAGATGTCGCTTCCGGGATAGCATCACTTAAGATTCTAACATCCCTCTTGCTAAGGGACGCTCCCTCTCACTGGCTTTGAAGAAGCCAGCTGCCACATTGCAGGCTACCACATGGAGAGGGCCACAGGGTGAAAGGTCGACAGCCAGCAAGAAATGGAGCCCTCGGGCAGGCAGTCTCCAAGGAGCTGCAACAGCCAGGGGCTTGGCAGTGGGTCCTTCCCCAGTTGAGCCTCAGAAGAGACCACAGCCCCAGCCTACAGTTGACGACAGCCTTGCCCAGAGCCCAGCTAAGCCAGGCCAGGCTCCAGACCCACAGAAAGTGGGAAATCATACATATGAATTGTTTTAAGCCACTGAGTTTGTGGTGCTTTGTTATGCAGTCATGGATAACTAATCAAACACTGCTCATCTTTAGAAACAGGCGGGGCCCTGCAGTGCACAAAGCTGGGCCAGATTCACTGATGTGAGCGATACACACACTTTCTGTTCCAGGCACCTTTCTATGTGATTCACAAATACACACTCTTCCTCAACTGAACCTGCAAAAATCCCATGAATTGGAGGTCACAGGGAAGATTCTTAAGGGAGAATTTGATGTGGCCCCTAGTGCTGAAGAAAGGCTCATCCCTTTACATGTTGCAGGAGATGCTTCAGTCGGTCCCACTGGGGGCTGCTGAAGCCACCACTTACTGGTTCCCTGCACTGATCCACACTCACCAAGCCCCCTACAGGAAGAAAACCCACTATTCACGAGAACAACAGAAGTACCACACTCCACATTTATATCTTATATTTGGCCATGCAGCATGGCTTGAAGGACCTTAGTTCCCTGACCAGGGATCAAACCCAGGGCTCTGGCACTGAAAGCTTGGAGTCCTAACCACTAGACAGCCTGGGAATTCTCTAATATTTCTTCTTAAAATTAGTGAATTGGCATTCTGATTTGAATCAGTAGTTAGCTCCAAGGACCACCATGAACAGAGGGAAAAAAGTGGTTCATTTTCATCATTTATGGGATGGATATATTTACTATTGGCTCTTAATGACCCGAACATGTACTCAAACATACATTTTTTTTCATGTCGTTTTCATTGGGAACATTAGCTGGTTCCTTCTTATGAGGCCAGTCTCTTCCGCCCCATGTGAATCTCCGCCAACCGCCTTGAAAAGAGTTTCTCCTGCAAACCACAGCTTCACGCCCACTGCAGGCCAGCTTTGGTTTCAGATGTTAGGCTTTTGGGGTTTTTTTTCCCTTTTTAATCCTTCTTTCCCTTCTTAATCCCGTCTCTGTCCTCCACTTGGCAAAGCAGAGTGGGTCAGGAGAGGGTGGGGTCCCCACCCCCTCTGGGATCCCACCCTCTCTTCCCATCCTCTTCCCATCCCCTCTGGGAATAGAAGACAAAAGCCACTGACCATCTCCCGTGGAGACCCTCCTCTATTTGAACAGCTCACTTACTACAAATAAAAGCAATTAATCTCAGCAGCAGGCCTGACAGGGGCTGCACACCAGGCAGCCTCTCTATAAGGGGAAGCAGAGGCGTGAGGTCAGAGTCCTCAGCCTTTGGGAGCCCAACAAGCTAGAATGCGCCTGAGATCACAGCCCACCCCGACTGTCTACTGGGGTCTCCCCTCTGCACCGTCCCTGCCACCTGCCACTCAGCCCGGGCTTACACGCCTCTTCTAGCGGGGAGCTCACTCTCTCCATGAGCGGGTGATTGCATCACTGGACACCTCCTGCAACAATGACGTCATTGTTTACCTTGAACTAATCTCAGCCACCCTGGGACTCCTGCCCACGTTTCCGTCCAGTCACAGGGTCCACACATGCTCCTAAACAGCCCTGCTGACTGGGAACCTCAGCTCACACAGCACAGGTCCCCTCCTGACTCTCCCAAGCCTTCCCTCCTCCTAGATGAACAAACTGCTCCAATGTGCCCATGTGTTCAGTCCATCTATCACTCACCCGTCCACGACTGGGTCAACCAACCCTGTGCAGACACCCGCTGAGGATGCGCCAGGCCTGTGCTGGGGGCTGGGACGCAGCAGGGGTGAGACTGACAGAGCTCTGCTCTCCTGGAGCATCTGTCCCAGTAGAAGGAACCAGAGGGTCAACGAGGCCACGTTAGGTGGTCCCCAATATCCTACAAACACGGAACTGTGGGATGGGGTCTTGGGGGGTGGGCTTGGACACAGACAGCCAGGGACATATGTCGGGACAGAGGTCTGGGGGTGAGAACAAACAAGCCAAAGTAAACGCTGGGTATTGGGACCCTCCAGATGGTCGCTTCTACTTCTGGAAAGTTCTCTCCATGGTTTTGGGTGGGACAGGCTCAGCCTGGTCATCTCTGTGATGGAACAGGAAGGAGGGTGGTGGGCATGGGTCAGGGTCTCTGCAGTCACCCTCTGATCTGCCCCCCGAGTGTGGGCAAGACCACCAGCAGGGCTGCCTCTTTGCAGGTGGAGCCTGACACCGTCTTCTCCACGAAGGGCCGGGACAGGTGGGCGGGGCTGGAAGGGCACAGCGGTCGGTCCCAAGAAGCCAGGATGAGTCAAGAAAACAAAAGTGAGCTGGTGCTTCTGCAGGTGGAGACTTTTACCACCTCCCTCCCTCCCCCACCAAAATCGAGCCCCAACCCCCAGGGCTGGGCAAAGGCCTGACCTCCTCCTCACACCCAACAGAAAGCAGCTCACAGAGGCAGTTTTGCCCAGTGCTCTTTTTTTTTTTTAACTTCTGGAGCCAACACCACTGCATCTATATCACCTACTCTTAGCAAATTCAATAACGCAATACCCCCATTGGCATCTAGAGGCTAAAATCCTCACGCTGCCCTTTTTGTGGTGCCTGGCCCTTGGCGAGACACTGGAAGACAAGGCCTGTTTGAGGGCTGTGTCATCCCTGAAACCCGATGACAGACGCACAGGGGACCCAACGATCCCGGTCTCCCTCCCTCGGCCCATCTGTCCCACCCCCAGATCAATGTCCAGGGAGTCTCTGGGCTGCAGTTCCCAAGAAACTGCCTTCCTTCTTCCTTCTGATGTGTGTATTATTTGAAGGCGGACTTCACAGGGTCCCTTTACTGTCTCTGAGAAGGGCTGGTGCAGAAGCTGACCTCAGGGACCCCAGGAGGACAGAAGCGAGGGTCAGTCTCACCAGCCAGCTGGACCGGAAACTTCACGTACGACGGTGACGCAACAAGACCCATCTCGGGAGCCAGTAGCCTCTTCTGGAATTCTTTGCCAAAGTTTGAATCTGTCGTAAATAAACTCAATTTTCACTCCCTTCACACAAATCATCTTTTTTTGGAACTGGTTTAAAAAAAAAAAAAGAAGAAAAAAAAAGAAAAACCACGAGCAAGTGCATAGGAGATGAGGGAATTGGAGGAGTGTGACTAATCCACAGGCACCAAAATGAAACGAGGCAAACACACGGTGCCCACTGATCTCTGCAGCACGAGAACCAAGCAGCAAAGGGTCCTCTCCTGAAAGAGGCTGAGCACCCTGAGGCTACGGAGGCGGAGGGGGAGCAGCGAGTGGCCGACAGGGCTGCTGTCCCTGGGCAAGGACACGAGCTTCCTCTCCAGTGCAAGTGTCCGAGTCCCTGCAGGAAACGAGGCAGCTTTGATGCCGTCTCTTGCAGCAACTTCACTGGACACCCCAGGACGTCCTGCTGATTCAAGGAGAAACCACTCTCCATCTGTCATTCTGCCCAGAAGGCCTTCAGGGCAACATTTAACTGGCTTTGGCTACACCACTGTCCACAGTGGGATTATGTGGGACCCTCAGACCCCGGTGTAAGGCACGCTGTGTAGTAAAGGATTTAACCATGGCCAAAGAGGTCTGCCCTTTGCCTATGGCCACTGGGAGGTGGGTCCAGGCCCTGGGAATGTCCTGCCTGATAAGAGTGTCTGTGTTTTCCTGGGGGCTTGGCCACCAAACAGTCTACCAGTCTGATTTGGGGGGTGGGGGGAGGTTGGGCCTCACAGTATCTGCTTGCCCTCCCAAGGGACTGGAGACTGAGGTCAGCCACGTGGGCAGTCAACCAGGTGTATGCGACTGAGCCCCAGAGAAAACATTGGACACCAAGGCTCAGGTGAGCTTCCCTGGGGGACAACACTCCACATGCACTGTCACACACTGTCACCGGGAAAGTGAGATGTCCTGACTCACGGGGAAGGGACAGCTGGGAGTCTGTGTTTGGTTCCTTCCTGCACTCCACCCATGCATCTTTTCCCGTGGCTGATTTTAATCTGCATCCTTTCCCTGTAATAAACCTTAACTGTGAGTATAAGAGCTTTTCTGAGTTCTGGGAGAGCCTCTAGCAAATTACTGAACTTGAGGTTGGTACTGAGGACTCCCAAATGCTTCAGTTGGTGTTGGAAGTGGGAGTGGTCCTGGGGCCCCCAAACACCAGACCCCATGTAGGAAGTGACAGTGATCCTGGGGATAGCACCCTCTGACTCTGCATAAGCATGCTCCCATCACTGGCTCCTGAGGGGCTCAGGAGAGGGACGGTGGCTGGAGAGGAGGGCACAGTATGAGCTCTGGGTCCCGCCCCCTCCCTCCTGTCCTGACGCTCTGACATCTGGGCCTCATGGGGAAGGGAGAGCGTTCTCCAGCCTGCAGGAGATGCTGGAGCCAGCACCCCAGACAACGTCTCCATGGCCACATGGCAACATGATTCACGCCCTGTGCAGAATCTGTGTTTGAAAACGCTGAATGTCAAGAAGGAAGAGCAGAAGTAGGCAATGAGACAGAAATAGGCACATGCAGATGAAAGGAGGCTTTTGTTTGCACAGAACTTTCTGCCAGAGACCCCGAAATATGAAGATGGGAGGCAGAGGAGGGTGTAGCCTGCATACTCCACCCTGTCCCCTGTGCAGTCAGAACTGGGGCTCTGCAATCTTCTCCTCAAACCTGAGCTCCAGACCAGTGTCCAAGAGCTTCTGCCCACTGTGTGCAAAGCCCCGGCCAGCTGCCCTTCTGGTCAGAAAGTACGCCCTAGTGTCTGATTTCAGTCCTTCACTCCACTGCCAGCTCCTCTGCTCTTCCTCTGACCTCTGACTTCACAGCAGGGATCAGCAAACTGTTTCTGGAAAAGCCCAGAGAGCAAGTGATTAAGCCTTGTGGGCTGGGTAGGGGTCTCTGGCACAACCACTCAATCCTGTTCTTTGTAGCACAAAAGCAATCACAGACAACACACAGGTGAGTGGGTGTGGTCATGTGCCAATAAAACTTTATTTATAAAATCAGGCAGCAGTGGGATATGGCCCTCAGACTGTCGTTTGCTGGCCCCTGACCTACATAATAGCTCCTAAAGCCCAAAGGTTCTCACTGAATCCTCTCTCCAGTGCCCTCTCCCTGCCCACTGCCCTGAGCTGCAACCCAAGCTCTCAGCCTGTTTGTAATCTCCAGGACTAGGGCGGCCAGATTTAGCAAATGAAAATACAGGATACCCAGCTACATTTGCATTTCAGAAGATCAACAGCTCTTTCTTAGTATAAGGATATCTTGTGTAAAACTTGGGACATACTTATACCAAAAACGTATTTGTTGTTTGTCTGAAACTCAAACATAACTAGGCATCCTGTATTTTATCTGGCTGCCCTATGTGGGGGCAATGCAGTTCAACGCAGTCCATGAAAGCCCCAAATTCTCTGCTCCTGACTCAGGAGTGGAGCCTCTCCTGAACCACTAATTCTGAGAAAGCCTTAGGAGAGGGAAGGAGAGAAAGGAAGAAAGAAGGGGATGGGGAGAAGACAGACAGGAGGAGTGGGGCAGGGGGAAGAAAACTGGACATCAAGGGCACCTCGTTACCTAAGCCATTTGTATCAGTCAGCTACACTGCGTAACAAACTGCACCTGTACTACAAACTTAGCAGCTTGAAACACCACAGAACCTCAGTTCTGTGGGTCTGAGTCCAGAGTGGCGTGGCTGGTCCCCTGCTCAGAGTCGCACAGCTCACATCAAGGCACTGACAAGCTGCGTCTCCTTCTGGAGACCCCGGGGAAGGGTCCTCTTCTGAGGTCACTCAGGCAGCCAGTAGAATCCAGTCCCCATGGTTACAGGACTGAGGTCCCCGTTTCCTTGATGGGTGGCCCTCTCCATATCCACACCACGTCACACCCTTCTACTGGTTCGAATCTCCCTGCTCCCCTGCTGCATCTCTCCATCTTTCTGTCTCAGTATTTAGGGGCATGTGTGGTAACACTGGAGCCACTTGGATAATCCAGGATAATCTCCCTATTTTAGGATCAACTGATTAGTGACCTTAATTACCTCTGCAAAGTCCCCTTTGTGTTCAGGTGGCATATTCAGGGCAAAGCATTGCATCATGGTCACAGACCAGGACCTGCTTGGGAGCCACAATTCTCTCCCATCGCCCACTGAGACATACACCACTGGGGATCCCGTAATGCACCAGACAGACATGGCCTCCTCCCCGGAAATGATCTTGGAGAGAGCTGGCATTTGCAATGGAAGCATCTCTACCCTGGGTTCCGGTCCCCGGAAATGGCTGCTTTGGGGCTATCTGAGGAGTTTCTGCCAGACATTCTGCTCCCAGACTTTCAGGCTTACCATCATCAGAAGCACAGTGCAGGGTCCCAAACAGAAACAGACTATATCCCAACACCATATGGGCAAAGCACCTACAGAAACAGTCTTCCATCCCTGTAGAGCCCCCAAGACTGGAACATCTGACTGTGTGTGGCCCTGTGGCTCCTGGAGGTTTGGCTGTTTCATTTTTGTGTGTGTGTGAACATTTTTGTGTGTGTGTGAACACAATGTGTGTGTTCAATGTTCATGCTCCAGTGATTTGGGGTCCAGTAGCCTTGGTAACATTTGGAAGACAAAAGGTCCATCCATGGAAGGTCCGAGTGACCCCGACTGCCCCCACCACCCAGTACAGACATGGGCTCCATGACAACCCCCCATCATGGTCCACACCCGGGAGACAGCCAGTACTTAGCTTAAATTACATGTCCTAACGATTCCCAAGCAGCTGAGAGAGCCTCAAGCCACAGAAACCAGGGATGGTCGCGGAGGGGTTCTGAAAGACTCCACCAAATGGGGAAGGACAGTGCTCCGGAGAGCTCAGTTCCAAAAGTATCATCTTTGCTGCACCACCTGCGTGCAAGTGGGAGGTCTGCACTGCAGGTCCCCACTTAGACCATCACAACGAAAGCAGGCTCTAACCAGCTTCCCTGTGAAACTCTGTGTTCCCATTAATTACATTTTCTGGTTACCCACGGATTCAATTTTGTTCTGTCTGCAGATCTACAAAAGCAGGAAAAATAATGGGCCAATACCTTTTAGATTTAGAAGCATGGCTAACAAGGTTTCCATGTCATCATGCCAACGCCCTTGGATGAACGGGGATATGACGTGAGCACAGACTCGGGAGGGCATTTGGAGAAGGACTGCAGGGCCTGGGAGAGGTCCTTCTCCTCCACCTCCTGGGCTGTGATGGGGAAAGGCGGGCCTGTCCTGAGCCCTCGGCCCCGCACCTGTTCGATGGGAAGACCCAGGTTCCGACGCTCCAACGGGCATGAGTGTTAAGAAAGATGGTGCATTCATGCTACGTGATACATCGTAAGCTCCTGGTGACAGTTGCCTGCTATTGCTATTTTTTATGAAGGCTGTCGCCCTCGTATCAATATCATCATCACCATTATGCTTTGGACCTCAGTTTCTTCCACTTTAAAATGAGCGAAAGCACCCAACTTTATTCATGACTGTGAACAAGTGAAATGATGCATGGGATGTGTGATGCAAACTCTAAAATACCAGCAAGTGTTACTATTACCATCACCTCCACTGAGGAGGAATGATGAATAAGGTTCAGGACATTTTCTCAAATGATCTCCATGCCAGGACATCCCTTAAAAGATGTTTTCCTAAAACTTAAATCCCCCTATTGACATGGTGGGCTGTGGTTTGCTTTTCCCCTTCCTCCAAAAGGGAGAGGGCAAAAGAACATTCTGGTAAACCATGTTCCAGTTAATTTGGGATTGTTCCTGATTCACACTTTTTCTTCACACGTCGCCCAGCAGGTTCTTAGGACTGGAAACCACAGATGGATGAGGTTGGGTGGTGAGACCTTCACCGGGTCGCTTATCAGGGACCTGGGCACTGGACCAGAGGGGTGGCAGTGTCCCAGGAGCCAAGAGCAGAGTGGACATCGCACTTCTGTGCTAGCAAGATGCAGCTCTCAAGGAAAGGCAATGGGCTCAAGAAGCAGACTCATCACCGGGGAAACTCCAAGTTCACAGCCCACGGCTGGGTCACAGAGGTCCCACCTAACTGCGGGATCCAGGCTGGCATCTCACTAAAAGGATAAACGTCGGCTCAGGTGTTTTTCAATAGACCACATGGCTCAGCTCTGAGGTCCAGGAAGAGGGGAAAGCAAAAGCCACCGAGAATAAGATTCATCCCAGGGGCAACTGCTTTAATCCACTCCCCAAATGGCTCATAATCCCTCTTTGGTGTAGAGCTTATAAAAAGCGCTGCTTCTCACCCGAGCCTCTGCCCTTAGGGATGTGTTAGGAGTAAAGATGAAACAGCTGCTCCGTGCCCAGGGCTCCAGCACTGGGACCACAGGCAAAGCGGAAACCTGGCTGCTTTGTGATGGGGTAGGGGTTGGGGTCGGCTCTGTCACTGGGCAGTCAGGCGCTGGGCTGTGTTTTTCACACAGTGACCATTCTCCCAGCCCCACATGGGGTGACAGCCCCATCCTTCACATGAGGAAACTTGGAGGGACCATGGGAACTGCCCAAGATCACACAAGCGGTGCAGCTATTTCCAACCCAGGCAGGTGTGGATGAAACTCATGTTTGGGAAGTGCTGACATGTAGGCACACACCTCAAAGAATCGAAAACAGGGTTTGAAACAGACACTTGTACGCTCACGTTCATAGCAGCACTATTCACAATAGCCAAAGTTGAAACAACCCAAATCACCGCCAATAAATGAATGGAAAACAAAATGTCCATCCATACAATGGACTATTATTCAGCCATAAAAAGGAATGAAGCACTGACTCAGGCTACATTTGGATGAGTGAGAGAAGCCAGACACCAAAGGTCACATACTGTATGATCTCATTTATATGAACTGTCCAGAATAGGCAATTCCATAGAGACTGAAAGCAGATTGGTAGTTGCCAGGGGATGAGGGAGGGGAAATGGGGAGTGACAGCTAATGGGTACCAAGTTTCCCTTTGGAAGATGAAAATAGTTTGGGACTAGCTAGTGGTGATGGTTGCACAATATGGTGTTTGTACTAAACGGCCACTGAAATGTACATTTTAAGACAGTTAATTTTGTTATGTGAATTTCACCTCAATTTGAAAAAAAAAAAAAAAAGGAGTGCTGGCTGAGTCTGGAACCCTCCTGGTGGCCGAGTCTGGGTCCCTCCTGTGAAATCCAAAGATTCACTGTGGCCACTGACATAAATTCTACCTGCGTGTGACTCAGTAGGACTCGAATTCCTACACAAGAGGGGGTCTTAGAATGATGGGAGGGGCTGAAGGATATTATGGAGGGGGCTGGTTCGAAGTCCACCCTTCCCATCACCTCTAGGAGCTGCCATGGACATCAGCCCTGGAGGCACCCCATCTCCCAGGTGGGGGCTCCCGGCTTCAGGACACGCACAACACGTAGAACAAGAGAAGGATGTGCTGTGCTCTCTCCGGTGTCCCCCTCCCAGGACTGGGGCTAGACAGCTGGCTGCCCGGGAGTCTGATCAAGTTCCTTTGCTGACTTTGCAAGACCTTAGAGAAACGGCTTAAGCTTGCTCTGCCTCAGTTTACCCATCCGTGAAATAAAGCTAATGATGTCTCCTGACCTTGGAGGGCTGTTGAGAGATTCTGTCAATTAAAGTGTTTGAACTGCGTGGTAGCTGATGGATGAAAAGGGCAAAGATTTGTTAATTGTGGATTTTCACATCCACTGACGCCTTACACCCACTCCCCTACACAACACACACGTACCACACACACCCCACAGACCCAGATACACAAACACACACACACCTCCACATAGACACCCCTACACAACACACACATACACACCACACAGACCCAGATACAAAAACACACACACACCTACATGTACACACCCCTACACACAGAGACACACAAAACCTAACATACACCCCACAATCATAGACAGACAGACACACACACCCCCCACAACACACAGACCCCCGCACACGCCTATATACATACCCCCCACATACACACACCCCACACAGATACACACACACCTACACACACACACTTACACACACACCTACACACACACACACACACACACCAGCTCTCTCCTTAAGCTACTTTAAGAAGAGGGCCTTCATCTTTACTGCTACGCAGGTTTGGACCCACATGTGGGCAAAGGAAGCAGCGACCACAATGACATTATTTGAGGAGGAACCAATCCCCCAGTCTTCCCTTTCCTACTGGAAATTTCCACCTTGACTCGGCACTGTTCGTTGGTCACCTGGCCCTGCCCACTCCCAGCACCTAGGGGTGGGGGGCCATCCTCACAAAGTCACTGACCCTTAGGTGCCCCCCAGGCCCCTGGCTGTGAAGCACGTGCACCACAAGTGCTCCTTGAGCAACAGCAGCCACCCTGCTCCCTCTGTTTGGACACACCCTCCTCCTCCTTCCAGATGGGGGCCAAGTGCCACCTCCTCCAGGAAGTCTTCCCAGGAGCTCCTGCTTCTTCCTCTCGGCTCCTGCAATTCCACCTGCACCTCTGCTCCCGCCCTGATGAAAAGTCCCTGCAGGGCCAGAGAGGGTCCCTTGGCTTCGTGGCCAGTACATCACAGCACCAGGGGCAGGCCACCATTCCTGCTGAATGAAGGCTGCAAGAGAAACTCTTCCTCGGCCCCGTCAGGCCTGAAGCCAGCCTGAGCTGCAGTCCTGGGGCAGCACACCCTCGGGGTGCCACGTAGTGGCTGGTGCAACAAAAACACAGCCCTGATCTCCCCCATGACCCTGGGGACAAGAACCTGGGAAAGGGATGCCAGCTGCGTGAGCTTGAGCCTCAGGTTTTCTAGAGCATCAGGCTTCTGTGAAGAGACTCAAATTAGCCTGAAAATGCTAAGGGAAGGAGGAAGCTGGGGACAGGGTAGTAACGGGCAGTAAATTAGCCCAGGGCGGGGCTTTCATCAAGGGCGTGTCAGCACCCCCCCCAACCCCGATACCCGCCCGGTGTGATACCGCAGCACTAGGGGCCAGCGCCTAATGGGGCCATTCCACCAACATTTTCTGGGATTTTGAAATGTGGTGTCATAAAAATAAACATGCTTACTCTTGTCTTTGCATAATTGGCTCCCTAAAGAATCCTTGCATTCTGAAAGCCACCGTGTCCCTCGGCAGGAAGCACAGCTTTTTTCAGCATCTGGGTACGGTCCTGCATTCTCTCATTACAAAAAAGAGGGGGGTGGGAGGAGTGAGGGAAACAGACTCCTGGGTGGATCCTTCCCCCTCATCACAATGTGCTCCTTGCTAAGCATGAGAACATGGTCTTCAGCTGGCCTGGAGGCTGAGGCTTTTGTCACAGTCTGGTCCCATGGTTTCTGGAGGTTCCTTGTAAGTATGCAAGATATGACCCTACGTAGTCACTGATTCTCATTTAGAAAAGTCAGTTTTGTAAAATAGTGGCTGCGCACCGATGAAGCCCATCGGCCATCCCGGGGTAATTCCTTGCCTAAGATGGCTTTTTGCATCCGTTTGGGGGATTGGATCCACAGGAGAACATTTACTTTTGATCATGGGTGCAGCCAGGCCAGGAGGACAGTGATGAGACTTGTCAAAGAGAGCTGTGTTATTCAGGTGCTCGAACGGGACCACAAGGGAGCCCAGCAGAGCTTCACCCAAAAAGGTTCGTTTAAGGAAAGAGAATCAGGTGCGGACGCACCCTGCTCCATCTCCAAAATCACGGCTAACTCCCAGGACCATCCTTGACCTGTGTGAGGGGGCGTTGGCAACCCACCCCCAGTAGGTGGGCGTGGTCCGGAGGTTCTGCAGCCAACACAGCAAACCCAAAAGCTCTGGACCCGCACTGTCTCTCTTTCATCTGAAATGATAGCTGTTGTTGGAAGATAGTCCATGAGGGTGGATTTCCCTAAAATGGCATCATTGCCCCACTAGAAGAAAGCACAGGATCCCAGCTAAGCACAGCTGCCCCCGTCAGGCTGCCTCAGCTATGTCGGCTGAGTGCAGGACGATGCTTTGTGGAGGGGAAGCTTTTTGCAGGACCACCTGCCAACCCCCGCCCCTCCACCCCCAGGCCACAGGCTGCCTCCGTCCAGCCATGGGAGCCACCCCCAGGCCAGCTAGGAGCCCTTGCTCTAATGAGTCAAAATGTTCCCCTTCACAGTAGCTTTGTACCAAGGCAGAATGGAAAACTTTGTCCTGGTCTTTATCTCGCCAAAATGCAGCACCTTGGGGAGACACAATCGACACTCAGTAAATGTGCATGAAAAATGAACAAATAAACACTGGCTTACGTGTAGTCAGCTCTTCTCTTCAGAGCGAAGGGAAGGAGCAAATCCAAAGCCAGAGGTAGAATCCCGGATACCTGGCTTGTGCATTTCCACTAAATGAATAACACACCAAGGGCTTCTCTGACCCCCACCCCTGCCAAAGCATTTACATGGATGGCTACAAAGTACATGGGGTGGAGAAAGAAATGGAAACAATGTTCACAGCAGTGTTATTTGTATCAGCCACAAAGTCGCAACAAGCCAAATGCCCATCAAGACATGAATGGATAAACGAAGTGCGGTATGTCCAAAAAATGGAACGCTACTCAGAAATAAAGAAGCCCACAACGTAGACAGACCTCAAGAACACTATGCTAAGTGAAGAAACCCAGACAAAAAAAGTCTGGTTTTGTTTAGAGGAAATGCTCAGAACAGGCAAATCTATAGAGCCAAAAGTCAGATGAGGGGTTGCTTGAGGCTGGGGGTAGGAATGGGATTAACTGTGACGAGTACAAGGGATCTTACTGGGTGGTGGGGATGGGCATGTTCTAAGATGACTACGATGATGGTTGCACACACAGTAAGTTTACTAGAAGTTGAATTGTATACTTAAAATGGGTGAATGTTATGATACATAAATTATACCTCAATAAACGCACGCAGGCACGCACGTGGTGGTGGGCAATCCTTTTTATCCAGACTTCTAAGTTATGTTAAACCCAGCTTTCTCAGTGTGGTCATTCATTAATTCCCAGTTTAATTTCACAAGAGCTTTCAAGAGAGGCTTCCTTGGATTTGGTGACGTATTTATTTTTAATTAGTAAATAGACTGAATAACTGTATCTGTGGCACAGGTATGTTTTCATCAATGACATTTTATGAATTCTTTGCTGCAAAATCATCTCTTACTTAGACTACAAAACTTTTACCTAAAATTGTGGGTGCCTGAGGGACTTGTAATGTCAGAGTCAGGGCTAGATCCACAAAGTGCTGACCTGACATCACAGCATCTGGGTCCTTCTTGGCTTTATGTTTGGTTTAGTTTAAATCTTATTTTGTTTCTCTCAGAAGGGCAATGTGTGACTTAATCAGGGGAGTGAGAAGGAGATTTTATATAAAACATGGGAGCCATAGGGGACAGTGGGAAGAGCATGCATGGACCCTGGAATCCATGAAACTTGGATTCAAATCTCAGCTCCCCCACTAGCCAGCTGTGTAACCTTGGGCAAATCACTTAACCTCTCTGAGCTTCAGTTTCCTCCTTTGTAAATGAGAGAAGCAACACCTGCTTTGCAGAGTCGTCATGTGGATCCTGAGGACAGACTGAAGTGGTATAGATTGGCTGGGTCACTTAGTGCAAAGCCAGGTTATGGAAAGGTCTGGAACTACTGTGTTTCAGTGCCTCCTAGCTGAACATAAAAGGACAGAAAAAGAGAAGTAACAGGTCTGGTTCATGGGATCTCAGAGGCTCACAGTCAAACCTGACATAGAGTTTCCCACTGCATCACCCAACTTCATTCCACAAGCATTAATAAAGTGCATATGTGCGTATACACACACACACACACACACACACACACTCTCCAGTTCTTTTATCATAAAGACCAAATGAAGTGAAAACAGCAAAGACACAAATGAACACTGTGCCTTCACAAACTTGAGGCTCTTGTCTTACTGATCTGGAAACAAGAAACCAACTGTTCTTGTGTTTCCTTAGAGCATGGTCTTGATGCCACCCTATGTGCCAGGGCAGGAAAGTGGGGCTGTCCCCAAAAAGACTGCACTATTTTCAGAGCTGACCTGATTTATGTAAGGATCCGGACAGCTCTTCTTATCCAATAATTATGCACCAGGTCATTCATTATTGTCACCGGTAAAGGATCTCATCACATTAGCTACACCACACGTTCATAGGCTGCTGCATTTTGCACGCTGAAAAGTGTGGCAGAATCAAAAGAGCAAATTTGGTAATTTTTTTACCCCTTTCCCCATTTCCACATCACCTATGACTGTCATTAAATCCAAATACATGGTGCCTAAAGAGGGAACACACACACACAATCAGATGCGAACCTTTGACAGTGAGGTAGAGAATACTAGTTTAATGAAACTTTTTATTTTGAGTTAATTATAGGTTCATAAGTGCTACAAGACATAACACAGAGAAATCCTGTGCACCCTTACTCAGTTCCCCTAGTGGTAACGGCTTACAACACCCCAGTACAATGTTATAAGCAAGATACTGACAGGGATGCAGTCAAGACAGAAAGCTTCCCATCACCACAAGGGTCCCTGAGGTTGTCCTGTTATAGCTCTTCTCTTCCCTTCTATATCTCACTCTCTCTAACTCCTGACAGCTAGGACCGTGTTCTCCATTTCTATAATGTTGCCATTTCAAGAATGCTATGGAATCATCATATAGCATGTAATCCTTGAGGTTGGCTTTTTTTCACTCAGCGTAATTCTCTGGAGGTTCATGCAAGCTGTTGCATGTACCAATAGTTTCCTCATTTTTATTGCTGAATACTATTCCGTGGTGTGAAGGTACCATGATGTGTTTCGCCATTGACCCCCCTTCAGGGCACCTGAGGGTGTTTCCAATTTGAGACTTTATTTATAAAGAAAGCTGCTATAGGGGCTTCCCTGGTGGTGCAGTGGTTGAGAGTCTGCCTGCCGATGCAGGGGACGCGGGTTCGTGCCCTTGTCCGAGAAGATCCCACATGCTGCGGAGCGGCTGGGCCCGTGAGCCATGGCCGCTGAGCCTGCGTGTCCAGAGCCTGTTCTCCGCAACGGTAGAGGCCACAATAGTGAGAGGCCCGAGTACCGCAAAAAAAAAAAAAAAAAAAAGGAAAGCTGCTATAAACATTCACCTACAAGTTTTTGTGTAAACAGAATTCTTCATTTCTCTGTCATAAATGCCCAAAAGTGAAATGCTCGACTGTATGGCAGCTGCATGTTTAGTAAGAAATTACCAAAGTGCTTTCCGGAGTGGCTGTAACATTTTACCTTCCCACCAGCAGTGTATGAGGGATCCAGTTTCTCCACTTTCTCGCCAGGATTTGGTGTCAATATTTTTAATTTTAACCATTCTGGTAGATGAATAGTAATGTCTCATTATGGTTTCAATTGCATTTGTCTAATGGCCAGTGATGTTGAACATCTTTCCACATGCTTTTTCTACCGTCTAAATACCCTCTTTGGTGCAACACCCCATCATGGCTTTACTTGTTTCTAATTAGATTGTTCCTTTTTTTTTTTACTGTGAGTTTTGAAAGGTCTTCATGTATTTTGGATGCTAGTTCTTTGACAAATACGTGGTTTGCAGATATTCTCTCCTCCTCCTTCCCTGAAGCTTGTCTTTTCATCCTCATAAAAGTCTTTCACAGAGAGCCGATTTTAAAATTTCGATGATGTCGAATTTATCAGTTTTTCCTTTTATGGATTGTGCTTTTGGAGCCAAGTCTAAGAACTATTTGTGTAGCCCTATATCCTTCAGGTTTTCTCTTTTTTTTCCCTTAAAGTTTTATAATCACATTTTACATTTAATTGTGTGACCCATTATGGGTTAATTTTGTATAAGGTGAGGATTTTCTTTTTTTTTTTTGGCTATGAATGTCTTTTTGTACCAGTACCATTTGTTGAAAATGCTATCTTTCCTCCACTAAATTTGCACCTTTGTCAAAAATCAACTGTGCGTATCTGTGGGAGTCTATCACTGGATTCTCTATTCTGCTTCATTTATCTGTATATCTACCCCTTCATGGATACTACACAGTCTCGATAATGGTAGCTATAGAATGTCTTACAATCAGATAGATGGACCCCTCTCATTTTATTATTCATTTTCAAAACTGTTTCAGTTATTCTACTTCCTTTATGTTTACATAAAATTTTTAGAATTATCGATATGTGCAAATATTTTGCTGGGATTTTGATAAGAATTGTGTTAAACCTCTGTATCAATCTGAGAAGAAGTGACGTTCATACCATGTTGAGTCTTCCCATCCATGAACATGGTATGTCTCTCCATTTCTTTAGACTTTCTTTGATTTCTTCCATCAGCATTGTGTAGTTCTCAACATACAAGTTGTCAGCATAAGTTTCGTTAGATTTACACTGAGATATTTCATTTTCTGAGCAATTGTAAATGGTATTGCATTTTTTCATTTCAGTGTCCATTGCTAACTACTAACAGATAGAAATACAATCCGTTTTTGTACATTTATCTGTTGTCCTGCAACCTTGCTGAATTCACTTATTAATTTTAGGACGTTTGTTAACAGATCACGTGAGATGTTTATGTAGACAATGATATCCTCTGCAAATAGGAAAAGTTTCATTTCTTCCTTTCTGTATGTCTTTTATTTCCTTTTCTTCCTGTATCACACTGGCTAGAATTTCCAGCATTATGTTGAATAATAGTGGTGAGAGTGGACATCCTTATCTTGCTCCTGGTCTCAGGGGAAAAGTGTCCAGTTTCTCAACATTAAGTGTGAAGTCAGTGGCAGCTTTTTATAGATGTTTTTTATCAAGTTGAGGAAGTGCTCCTCTGTTGCTTTTTTCTAGGAGTTCTTATCATAGATAGGTGTAGAATTTATCAAACACATATGATCATATGATTTTTCCTTTTTAGCCTTTACTTATGATAGATTGCACTGATTGATTTCCAAATATTGAACCATCCTTGCATCCATGGAATGAACCCCACTTTGCCATGGTATACACTTCTTTTTATATATTGCTGAATTTGCATATTTGTTAATATTTTGTTAAGGATTTTCTTGGTCTATTTTCACAAACCATATTGGTCCATAGAATTGAGAATGTTAGTTTTGGGGTTTGTTTGTTTGTTCTTTAATAGCACTTTCCTGCTGCCAGAACTTCTCCACTGAGATCTTCCCTTCCTCCAACCTAAGCATTCTTTTTTAGGGACCAGGGATTCCATGAAATAGCATGAAAATTCCATGCAGGGCCCTGGTATACTGTGGCCCATCAATCACTACTGAACTCCTGAGATCCCACTCCTGGAGACACTGGTGATTAGTCCTTCTTCACCCTTCTTTCGCTAGAATCTTCGCAACAGCTGACAAAGCATTATGTCCATTTGAAGAAGATGCGCCATTGGATTTGGTCAAAAGAAGGCATTTGATCTGCAATTCAGTTGCCCCGAAGTTCCCTAAGATTGAATTTAGGGATCTTACAATGAACGTGTGCCCTGCTTACCTCTATCGGTGCATTCAAAGAGATTTAGATGAGATCAGAATGGGAGCTTTCTCAGAGCTCAGAGAGCTTACAATTTAATTTAGACAGAGCTCCCAAATTGTGGAATTGTCCCACAATACAAATTCTTTATTTGTATTGTGAAGGAAAGGATGACCACTCAGGGCACCTCAGCAAAGTACACTCTCTTCACAAATCATGCCCCACTGCCAGGAAGCCGTGCCCAGTACTGAGGCCTTGCACTTAGTAAGTGCCCCATCAGTGTTTTCTGAAGGCACAGCGTGGGCTGGTCAATGCAAGGGCGCTCCCTCCAAATCCCTTCAAGAGCCCTGTCACATCCGTGCAGCACTGGTAGGCAGCCCACCAGCCCCGTTGGAATAAGCTTCCTCTCTGCACATTTGTCAGAAGCCAGGTCCTAATGTGGTGTGTTCCAGGCTTCCTCATCTAGACCCTCAGTCTGGTGAACATAGCAAGTTCCCTCCTACAGGAGTTTTGTTTAAAACCTGATCTCTTCACCTGGAGTTGGAGCTCCTGATAATAAGTGCTTTGATGCCCACTGGCCCCTAAACTCCCCAAAGACACACCCACTCCACCCACACCACACACACACACATACACGTACACATACATACCTACTTCTACAAAGTTCCTAAAGGTCTTCATTGAAACCAGGCCTTGGTGATTCACCATCTCTCCTCCTCCCATGGGCCCAAGGTGTCACGGACTCTCAGCATTGGTAACAGATGCTGGGGTGGGGGTGGGGGGGCAGGAGAGAGGATGGAGGCCGCCCCCCTCAGGTCAGGTCCAGTGAATGTGCGCTGCTGGAGCTAGGAGGGGCCACCAAGATGTCTGTCACCCCAGGGTGTGTTCATTCCAGTTGCTGGCTCTGGGGCACATTTCGGAAACATCCCTCCAGGAGGTCAGCTCTCCTTTCTGACAGGTGACACGGCTTCTGAGTTCAGCAAGCCCTTTCACTGGTCTTTCCTCTCCATCAACAGACCCCGGCCTGTGACACCTCTGTTATAAACGCCCTCTTCGGTTCTTCAAAAGCGATTCATTACAGTATGGGACCCTGGCTGGTATGAAGGACCTGCTTGCACAGCCCAGCTCCCTCTCCAGACCGAAGGCCCCTGATGGCAGCAGCCACTGCCCTCCCCGCAGCTCACTGTTCTGCCTCTGGCCCTGGCACTGACCCGGCACAGAGTTGTCATCAGCAAAGACCCACTGTTGGATTAGGAGGGCTGCTAGCCAGACTGGCCCTCCTCGGAGCTCTTCCTAATGGAGCAATGGTGCCAATCTCACACACTGGCTGGGGAGGTGGTGGTCTCTAAACATTTACTTTTCTCACTTCTGAATTTCCATAGGAAAACGTCCAATATGACAGCTTCTTACCCACGGGTCCACTGAGCCACTCAAAGTGACTAGTTCAGCAGGAGATGTGCTGTGAAAATAAACCACACTCCTGATTTCCAAGACTTAGAGCAGCATAAGAACATAAAATGAATCCTCATTAAGTACAGTTTTAGATTGACTATACCTTGAAATGATATTTTGCATATATTGGAAAAATTAAATACGTCATTCAAGTTGATTTCACCTGTTTCTTTTCTTCTTCTTCTTTTAATGTGGCTACTGGAAATTTTCAAAATACCAAGGCGGCCCGTATAGTATTTCTACTGAACAGTGCTAATCTCTACTCCGATAAGAGTATTTTTACCCCTACACTTATTTCCCCCTCCATTATTGGAGTGAGGGGTCTTTAGGGGCAGAAACCCACTCATTTCCTGGTCTGCACGGCATCTGCTCAGGGCCAGGCAGCCCTGGGCGCTCAGGAACTGAGGAATAAACTAAATGAGTGATATGAGTGAACGCAGAGATCAGGGCATTTCTCTACGTTTTACAGACAGTTACAGCAGACATGTTTTCTGGACTATAGTCATCATGCTGTACATGACATCCAGTAAATAAATCAGTCCTTCCCGGGACTGATTTATTTTATTACTGGAATTTGTACCTTTGACCCCTTCACCCATTTCACACCCCTCACCCCCACCCCCACCCCTACCCCTGGCAACCACCAATCACTTGCTAGTTTCAGGTGTACAGCAAAGTGATTCAGATATAGATATATAGATATAGATTTCATTCCTTTTCAGATCTTTTTCCCTTATAAGTTATTACAAAATGCTGAGTATACTTACTTCCCTGTGCTATATAGTAGGCCTTTGTTGATTATCTATTTTATATATAGTAGTGTGTATCTGTTAATCCCAAACTCCTAATTTATCCCTCTCTCCCCCCCAAAAGTTCTTATCTTAAGGAAAAAAATCTGTAACTATGTGTAGTGATGGATGTTAACTAGATTTCCTGTGCTGCACACTTCATATCAAGTATGGGCTCATTATGTTCTTCACCTGAAACTAATATAATGTTTATGAAAGTCAAACCTCAGATTTTTTTAAAAAGCATGCAGATTTTATCCAACTACAGTGCAAGTTCCATAGCTCACATTTAAGACAGGAGCAGACATGTCAAGGTGTGTACATGTCACTAACGTTCCTCAACATACTCCACCTGCCCACCTGGACTCATACTGACCAGAACCTTCTCTTTCAGGTGAACTAGCCCTGCCCCTAGTTAGTCCCTAGTAGGTACGTAAACTGTCCCAGTTCCCCAAGAAAGCCGACGGGGAGTGGAGACCTCAGCCCACTCTAAGGACAATAAGTTTGCCTTTTGCCCCTGATCTGCACCCCCGTGTCTCCCGGTCCTCCCTTGGTGATACCTTAGTTCCTCCATCCCACTGCTGGACCTGTGCCACCTGCCTTCAAGTTCTCTTCCCTTCTACACCCAGCCTTCCTCACAGAAAGTTACAAAGTAGATGCGCTCACTCCTACGGAACTGGTAATAACTGAAAGTGCTCAGTGGGACAGTTTTTCGTGTACATTCCACTTGTGACTAAATCTCAAGCCAAATGAATGAACCTCTAATGGTGGAATTGTGAGCACCAGTAAGTGAGGTTAAAGTAGTTCTATATTTATTGGGGGCAGGACAGAGTCTCAACCTAAGGCCAGCCCCGGCTGGGTGTTCCTTTCCTGAGTCTCAGTTTGTAGTCAGGGATGAGTAACCACAAGGGCAAGACTTGTAAAGCAAGGGCACTGTGCCAGGCAGCAAATTGACTCATTCACAGACAGCTCCTGAGCATCGACTAAGCAGCGGCACTCTTCTCAAGAGGTGGTGAAGGATGAGATAGTCCCTGCCCTCACGAGCCCACAGTCCACAGATCCTCCCTACTGCCAACGAGGGAGCCTGAGCACAGGTGCACCACTGCCAGCTGAAGACCCTGAGGTGAGACACAGGCCTAAACACCAACTCCTTGGGGAGGGCAGGCAGGGAGGGCTTACTGGCCACACGGTCCAGGCTGCTGTCCACTCAGGGCTGAAAACGGTGGGAGAGCAGATGCAGCGAGCTCTACACGCCAGCCCTCCTTGGCTGGCCACCCGAGAGAAAGTGCACCGAATGGCGGAAGCCCCAGTGAGTGGACAGAACCAGCACGTGAATGGTGGACTGGGAACGCTGAAGCACAGATGGACCCCGCACGGCTGCCACCCACCTTTTCTTGGGTGGGAGGGGAGAAAGAAAGAAAGTGACAGCCTCTTGCAAAGTGCACGCATGGGATGGAAATGCAAATACACACCCCAGCCCCTCCTCCCCCAGCCCCCTTGGTGCTGCAGCAGGACCCCATTCTTTGCCAATACACGACACCCTGGTGGTACCCAGGTTAGTGGGCTGGGGCCGAAAGGACGGGATGGATGCCACTGTTCCCACCGCCCTCCACTCCGGCCTCTCTTTGGGTCACGTTGGAGATATTTGCCAACTATGAAGTTCCCCACAGATGAATGGTGGGTTTCTGACCTCTCACCATCCACAGGGCCCTTTCCAAAGAGAGAAGCATCACTCACCACCTAGCCACTTGCACCTGCTGGGGCATCCAATTAACTCAGCTGCTCCAGAGGCTGCTGGGAGGCAATTCGGTGGCTAGCCCCTGCTCCCGCCTCTGCCCACCAGCAGCAGTAGGGGTGAGTCCCGCACGCTTTTCTGTAACCAGGACGCAAGGGCCCCCAGAGCTCGGACATGGGTGGACCTCAGCCTCTGACTTTCTATGAACTGAGAGTTAATCCAAGGTATGTAACCACCACTCCCCACTGGGCGGCCTTCTGACTCACTGGCTCCTTAGAATTCCAGGGGGTCTCGGAGAGAGAGAGAGTCAGGGGGCAGTGGGGTCTGTCTACTCCAGCTGCAGCGAGCCCTCCTCCTGCCTTCCCCTCCTGTCTGATTGGCATCGGGCAGGAGAAACCCTCTCGAGCCAGACTTCAAACATGAAAATCTAGATCAAGGATATATTTGGCTTTCCAAGCTAATCTCTACATCAATTTGGTCTCTACTGAGTTGTAGCCCTTTGAAGAAAACTTGGCAACTACGTATGGAAAGCAGATGACTCTTACATAACCCCAGGCAGGAGCCCAGGGGCTCTGGGAGGCTCAGCGCTGGCCGGCCGGGTCGGGGTTTCGTGTTCACCCACTTCGTCGTGACCCAGGGTGCAGCTCTGACCCACCGTGCTCTGGGCACCCTGTGGTTTTCCTACAAAACAGCTGGGGAAATGAAGGACTGAGGAAGCACCACCAGCCCACACCTGCCAAACACCTTGATGGTGCCTGGGTCAGTGGGCTGGAGACCATAAGGGCGGGACGGGATTCCACCGCTCCTGTTGCCATCTGAGGGACCCCATCTAGGAGGATGCAGGATGTGGTGGGGAAGCAAACTGCTCCCTCTCCAGGGACCAGGAGACAGGCATCTCAGGGAGCTGTAGAGCTGTCTCTGCTCGCAAGCTACCTTGCCCTGCTTCCCACTTCTGTGCCGTCTTTGATGCACAGAAGAAAAGGAAGCAGATGATTAAAAGAAATCAACCGAAGGGACAGACTGGAAGGAGGCCACCGCCCCCTCCTCTGCTTGGACAGTGGATCCCCTGGGTGGGGGTGCGTGTGAGGGGAAGGGGCTGTACCCGTGTGGCAGGAAGGATGTTAGTTGCCTCCTAAAATGGTGATTTATTCCAGCAATATTGTCCCGGATGAGTATCACGGCCACTGACACTCAAGGGATTCCAGTGGCAATCAATTTGGTACCAGCAGCTGGAAGTGGGCACGAGTCAGGACTGATGAGGAGGGCAACGTCTGTGCACAGAGCCTCTGACTCCATCCTCTAAAGCCTGGATGCACAGCCCCAGCTGCTGGAGGACTTTACAGGTGGGGATGGGGACAGCCAATCCACTGGGACTGTTCACCGAGGCCTGAACGTGGTACCCCGTGGCCGGCAGAGGCCTGGGGAGCTGTGAAGTGCCCAGTGAAGGAAGAGAGTCACGTTATGTTGCTATAGACCCATCCTCCAGGCACACCCAGGGCCTTCAGAACAGAAGGGGCGACAGAACCTTAGGCTGGAAGAACAGGCAGAGGGACAGCAAGGGACACAGTCCAGGAGGAGCATGGCACCAGCTAGCTTTTGCCCCCCTGAGGACACCTCAAGGCAAGTATACTCAAGGCAAGTGTCTTGCACGCTCCAAGCCCCAAAGGTGCGACGTGGAGGGCCGTGGCCTCAGAGGCCACTCACAAGCAGACAGCCAAACTCCAAAATCTGCACTGCTTGCTGAGTAAGCATCCCCTCCAAGGTGCTCCTAGAACGAGCTCTGATGCAGCTGGCCAGGCTCTGGATCCACCTTCAAGAGATACCTTTATCTGAGCTGACAGACGGTATTTTTGGAGCTTTGCTACAACGACCACCAAAAAGGCATAAAAACAGCTCCAAAAGACTCAATCTGTTCCTCCTCCTTGGAAGAAAAGGCTCCACACACAGCTCATTTCCAACACAGGAGCAAAAATCCAAGCCCAGACTTTGCCTCGCAAGTCAGAGCTGAGAGCCCTCAGGTCCTGCCCAGAACTGCCTTCTGTCACCTGGGCCCCAGGTTCCGTGTTTGCCTGACCTAACCAGGCCCAAAACCGGGCAGCAGGACACCCAGTGTTCACGTGGGGAGCCACGGAGGGGCTTGGGAGCAAAGGTGACGGGCTGTGTTCAAGGAAAAAGCACATTACCAGGTATCAAGCAAGCCATCCCTGGCTTTCAGTGACTGTTACCCTGTGCCTGGTGAGACGCAAAAGCACAGACCCTCCAAGCACGGCCCCTTCTCCTGGCCAGGGGATGGCTCACAGAAATGACAGAGCTCTCACCTGTCAGCCTTCCAGAGAGGTGACAGCCCGTCCTCAGAGGCACATTTACAGAAAATCTATTGTGCTAACACTGAAGGGAAAAAACCAAAAGGTCAAACTTCAAAATCACCAACAGAACTATTTCCTAAAGCAAAATCCCAAGTAGATCTCATTCAGGGATGCTTTAGAGGAACTGTTTTAGTGAATTTTGAACGCGCAGAGAGGTTTCTTTCTGTGATATTTACTCTCCTCTCTCTTTATCAGAATGTACTAATCTTTCAATCTAGCAAGTTAGTAATAAAAAAAGATGTCAGTTCAAATAACTTGCCGGCAGTCAATCAGGAAGGTAGTGCCAGACAGCAGCTCAGGAGGCATCTGGGAGCTGAAGGTGCAACCCCCCTCCTCCACAGAGCAGGGACCCCTTTGATCTTTCCAAAGGCCCTGGGGTCTGGCTGAGACCCGGGAGGCAGATGACAAGGCACCTGGAAGGGGTCACCCGGGCAGAGCTGCCCTCGCTCTATTTAGTGAGCATCCCAGAACGGCTGAGCCTACACCTTAGCTAGTCTGAGCACAGGACATCGATTCAGGCAGAGCCAATATCCAACGCAATCCGCTTCAGGATTAACCTTTTAAAGCCCAACCCACTGAACACGACCCGGCCCCCAAGACAAGGAATGCCCCTTTCCAGAAAAAACGCCAATGATAACATCTGACAGTTTTCACTAGATGTTTTAAACAGTCTTTACCCCAGGAGTGGGGTATTGCCTCATGAAACAAGGGTAGCTAGGAAACGCTCGGCGGGCTCCGTCCGCTTCCAGTTTCTCAAAATCAGGACGCGCATTTGATTCTCCCTTCAGCTCGCTCCCCCCGAGCTTTTATCGGGTGGCGATGGGGGCGGCTCAGGCACCGGCTCCGGCAAAGACCGGCCCCTTTCTCCCCAACGCAGGAGCGCAGTGCATCCCAGTGGACAAACTCGAGAACGGCACTCTTGCTTTCCCTGCCTCCGCCTGCGTCCTCCTAGGTCTCGGATGCAATCCGGGACCCAAACGCACCAGCTCCGCGGAGCGCCCCCCCGGCAGGAGGGCGATGGCTTGGAGGCATTCTGCCCCGCCAAGGGGACAACTGCCCTGCTGGGTCCCAGACCTCTCGAGGCAGGGGCTGAAACCCGAGCACCACTGGCAGGCGGATAAAGTTTGCCGAAAAGGGTCACCCTGGGTACCCCCACCGGGTGCTCCGAGCTCGAACGCCTTCTTCCAGCCGGCCCTGGAGTCCGGACACAGACAAGCCCCCGGGGCGCTCCCGGGGTGTTTGCCTGCGGGGGTGGGGTGCCCGCAGGGACTGCCCGCCAAAGCGGTTCGAGGTTCTGACCCGGTTACCGGTGCGCCCAGTGCACCGGGAGAGCTGGTTTTGGGCAGGGGGCGTTCCCGAGGAAGCACTCGGGGGGCGCTTGGGGCGGGGGCTGGGAGAAAAGTTTCCTACTGGCGAAGCTGCGCGGAAAAGGCCGCGGGAGTCTGAAGGAGGCGGGGAGGGTCCGCTGCTCGGGATTCCTCTCTCCCAGCGGCCTGGGCGCGTGCCTCGAGACCTGGCGTAAGAAGTCTCTGTCCCTGGTCAGAGCTTCAGGACCTTCTGCCCCCCGCGCAGCCCGGTCGGTCCTGCATCCCGACGCTGCAACAGGCCCCGGGCTGGGCGTCCGGCAGACCCAGCTCGCCCGACTGCAGCTGCTGCTCGGCCAGGCCCTGGAGGAGGACTCCTGCGAGTTCCAGGACGCCGCGCCCCAGACTCTTGGCCCCAGGAGTTCCCATGGGCCTACCTGGTTAGGCTGTACTTGCAAGGCCTTAACTACAGGAGAAGGGGCCCTTGGCGGGGTCCTTGAAAGGTGACTACAGTGAAACTCCTCATTGAAGGCCAGACCTGCTGACTCCGTGGGAAGCCGCGGACAAAGCCCTGCTTTCAACTCTCAGCGCCCTCGAGGGAGGTGCAAAATCAGAGGCCTTAGAAATCAGCTCTTGTGCTGCAAGTGTGGATGTGGGAGTCCGTGGAGGGGAAGCGAGAGGTGTTCTATGCAGGTGCCTCCCCCAGTGAAGCTCTGTAACCGCCCAGCCCACGTGAGAGACCCCCAGTAGCAGGAGAGGCCTCCCTGGGGAGGGCGTTGGGTGGGCGGGGAGCGGTTGTGGGGCAGAGCCAGGCCCAGCGCCCCTGGACTCACAGGCAGGCCCTTCATCCCTGAGCCTCTAGGTCCTTGAGAGCCGTAGGGGTCTCCTCCACCCAGGCAGGAGGACAGAGGGGGTCGACCTGCTTCCCCGAAGGAGAAGGGCAGGGGACAGGGAGGTCTGGTGGTCAGATCACAAGTCTTGACCCAGCAGCCCAGGAGCCGCTGTTCACTCACCGTGGGGCCCTGGGCACATTATCAACCTCTCCGGTCCTCAGTTTTCACGTCTGTGAAATGGGTTCCATAGTCCCTTCCACACAGAGGTTTTTGTGGGGGTTAAATGAGATTGCCTCACACACGGTTTCACTATTATTGTCCGAAGAAGCAGCAGGCTGAGTCAGCACTTTGCCTACCTGTCCACTCCTGGCTGGTCTTCCCCTGGAGCCCTCTCTCTCCCTGAGGGCTTTCGGGGGCAGATCCCAGAGGGGCGTCCTGGAACAAAGGGCCGAGCCCCTGCAGCTGGGAGAGAAGCGGTGCCCTCACTGCTGCCACCTAGCGGGACGAGGGGGGTTGCTGCACCAGGGAGGCCCTTCCAGGAGCCAGAATAACCCCGGAGAAGGCTGAGGGGCCGGGTGGGCCTGGGGGGACCCCGAGCCCCTCGACTCCAGGTACCCCTTCGGCAGCCTTGTGCAAACCCACAGACCTTGTCTCAGAACGATTTTAAGTGCAGAGACGAAAATACACAGGATTTTTAGGAAACCAAGTGTATTGAAACACATTATCAAAATATTAAAACAGATTTTTGATATAGCAATGTACATTCTTTTTATCATGTAGGAAACGAATCTTCAGACCCCAAACGTGCCACAATTTGAGTGTCCGGACCCCTGGCCGTCATAGTTTGGGCTGCCCACGGCCGTGGCGACGCATGAGCGAGATGGCTGCGGTTTCCGTGTTTAGCGGTCACTGGCGTGTCACAGCACCTCACTCTGCTGCCTACATTTATAACAAAGAAATGTTGGGTTTCGGATGTGATTTTTTTTTCACCATCCAAGTGAAAAGACTCCTTGAATTCTGCCCACTTACCCTGGAGGATTCCCCAGACCTCAGGTAGGAACCTCTGGGTTGAGAACACAGTACATAGAAGTGTTTTCGGGAAACAGCTGTGAGGCCAAGCAGTGACAGAGTCAGGAGGGGAAGTCACACAGCAGAGGTGCACCAAGATAGCCCTGGCCGCCTCAACCCCGTGGAGAGGGAGGTTGCCCTCCACCCCACCCACGATGGAAAGTCGGGTTTAGGGCAAGGACCCACTCGTTTCTATTACCCTTGGGCACTCATCACTCCAACTCCTCCAAAGACAGCGACCGTCTATCATTCGGTCTGTTTTTATTTTTTCTCTTGATGCGAACACTGTCATTTTTTACAGGCTGAAACATAATAAAACCACGACATACTTCACCATTAAGGTAACTGGTTTCTTGTACTTGGACAGCATCTCATATTTCTGACTAGTTCGTTTTTCTCCTCTTTTGGGACTTTGGGAAGGTGAGTATAAGTCATCACACACACACACACACACACACACACACACACACACACACACACAGGCCTACCAGCTTCAGCAAGTGCAAAACGGAAGTTTTCAGATGTACCCACTGTGGAAAGATCACCCGGTCCCCTCCCAGGAGAAATCTGTGCCCAGGAACCTGGAATCACAGGCTGGCCCCGGCCCTCCAGGAGCCCCCTCGCCTCTGCCCTGCCCTATTTTCCCAACAAAGGAGCTGGCTGACCCCCCAGGAGGCCCTCTTTGAAGCTCTCTTAGGCCATTTACCTAATGGCCTTCACAGACTTGACTATTTTTAAAACCCATCCAAAGCCAAATTGAGCTGCCATTTTCCATTTTTCTCCCAAGGAGGTAAATGTGTCTTAAGCATGACATTTGATTAAGTAGCTAAGTTTGTGATTTTAAATGGAAGGGAAATGCTCATTAAAATTATTATGCATGTCTTGAAAGCATTCATACTATCTTTCCTGCACCCCGGCCTTACTAGTTTCCCCCACCTATTAAAACGTGCAGTGGGGGGAGGAACTCCAAGGCACTTTTCCTTCTCTGGGGAGGGTAAGTGCCCTGACTTTGGAATCCTGCCCTTACCCCCGCCAACATCTGAGTTGCTCCCAGGTGGGTCTGCACACAGCCCTGAACTCCACCTGAGGGCAAGGGCGAGGCTGCGGGGGCCAGAGGCTAGGAGGGAAGCTGAGGCTTCCCCTGACAAAATGACTCGCAGGACAATCGTGCAGCACCCCAGGCCTGGCCAGAGGAAATGCCAGGTCTCTACTACCCATCCAAATACACTTGTGTATCTGAAAGAGAAAAAGATGGTCCCTCCCCTTCCTCAGAGCAAGTGATGGGTTCCTACCGCAGGTGGAAAGAGGGCTGCCTAAGAATTTGATCTGGTCTGGGATAGAGAAAAACCCTCATTTCAAGGCTTTTAGCAATTCTCTGTGATGACAGATTTGCTGATTCGATTTAGAGGAACAAGGGTGAAGAGGATGAGCATCTATTTGCATCACAAAATAAAGTGACAATTCGGTCGCAGTCCTTCAGCATTACGGGATCTGGAGGTTTGGGGAACGAAGCTGGAGAGGAGAGGGTCTGGAGGGTGGGCAGGCACGGGCCGGAAGGCAATCAGGGCTGGGGTGGCTGGGGGCTGGGGCCGTCCACTTGAGTCCTTACATGTTCTCACATGACTGAGTCCAAAGTCTGAGGTTTTTGTCATGTGTGGCGGTTCTGCTCCAGGTTGGTGGTGCTTGTGTTGAGGAGAGTCAGGGAGTGATGAGCGGGATGGTCTCTGCTGCTGGGCAGGTGGAGGTGGGGGGAGACCACAGTAGTCGAAACAACCAGGAGGAAGAACTGGGACATGGTGACTAACTCCAGAAGAGATGCGAAGAAAACGCCCTTCCTCCCTCACGTTCCAGTAGACTCCGGGCCTTGGGTGGTTGGGGGCTGTGGGGGCAAGAAGAGTTCTCAGGATGGAGCTCTAGATGGATTATATGGGTATTAAGGGAAAGCGGGGGATCGGGGATCAGGGACATGAAAGGGTCAGGCCCCTGGTTACACTTGCCGACTCAAAAAAAGGCACTGTATGTGAGCTGTGAGATAAGCTTTATTTGGGGCAAAATGAGGAAGCATTTCAGATAACTCTGAGAAACTGCTCCAAAGATGTAGGGGGGAAGGTCAGTATAGATGTGATTTTGGTGACGGGGGAGTCCATGCAATCAAGCACATATTTTTTTTGCAAAAGGTTTCTGCCAGTCATGAGGAGCAGACGTCACCATGAAGGATTTTGTGCTTTTCTAGATACGAGGAGATAGAAGAATTAGGCTCATAAAATTGGCTCCTGAAAGTATCTAACTATCTGAAGCCCTGTTCTGCCAGTTTCTCCCAGAGCACAGAACGCCTCATTTCTGCTCTTCACCCTGAACTCCTTTCAGGGGGTGTTGAAAGTCAGCAGCTGCAATGATTTAATCACCGTAGAGGTAGATGGCAAGTGCCAATGGCAAGTACAAATTTGTAGTTGACACACTTACCAATAAGGTAAGGGGCCTGGGGGACAACTCTCGCTGGCCCCAAAGGTCCGACTCCTTCTAGGAGGAGAGGTGAGAGAATGAGGATACGCTCATTGTGTTGACCAAGCCCTGAGGGTGTGCAGGAAAATAACAGTGAGTGAGGCTCCCTGGGGAAAAGCTCCCCAAACAGGGGATGTGGTCTCGCCCTTGAGTGGTCGCTGCTACTGGCTGGTCCAGGCACCCTTGGCTCCAAGTAGAAAGGGCAGAGTTGGATGCCACTGATTCTGGGCTACTGGTGTCTCTTCCAAGCCACTTCATAAACTGCATCCATCAGCTCAGACTAGATGATGTTGCATCAACAGACAACCCACAGAGCTCTGTGGCTGAACCCAATAAAGGTCGATTTCTCACTCATGCTCAGGACTACCGTCTGCTCCATCAGCCCGTCAGCACGTTATCATCACTCTGGGACCCAGACTGAAGGAGCTGCTCTCACCTGGACACCCCATCACACAGCGCAGGGCGGAACCTCACTGTGACACTTAAGGCTTCCCCGGGAAGGGGGCACATGACACTTCCATGCACGTTTCACTGGCAAAAGCAAGTGGCATGTCCAGGCTGACATCAGTGGGCTGAGGAGACAGAAACCTCACACAGGGAGGGGCGAGTGACACCTCTACAAATGAGTAGGTACCAGCAATTCAAGAAGATTTAATATCTTGTTTTCACAGAGGCCCTAAAGTTGACAATGGCAGAATTTGTTCAAAGGGAGGCAACATGTTTTCTGGCAAGCATGCTGTGTTTGCATACCCTTTTCTATCCCTGAACTCTAGATGGATCTTTGAATCTCAAGGCTGGGAGGATTCTGGTCTCAACTTCATCCCCTACCTAAGAGTCAAAGGCACCTGACTGATTTAGAGACAGATGCTTGTCAACAGTGATGAGGGTGATTGGCTTACCCCTAACTGTACAGATGGTCAGATAATGAGTCTTTGGGGGCTGTGCTTCTATCTGGAAGAGAGAGCTGTGATCAGTCAAAAAGGGTCACATCATCATCACCATCATCATCCACATATTCATCCTCTTTAAGATCCTTCTGCGGCCCCCTTTCTCAGCCAGTAATTCCTGGACCCTGTCTTCCCCCCGCAGCAGCTCAAGTGACATCTGGGCTTCTCTCAGCCAATCTGGAGAGTAATTGAGCAGAAAAGCCGCTTCTTCCTCTAGCCACGTCTTGTCCGAGGTGTTACCCTCCGCTCGAGGAAGATCCGGAACATGCCAAGGAGGGAGGAAGACGTTGTTTACTGAATGCCCCAGCGCAGAGCAAACGCCTAGCTGGCTCATGCCAGTGGAGCCTGAAGGTCACCCCTGTGTATAGGCATCAGCCATCATGATGGATTTTACATTTCTGATCTCTTTTCAGTGCCACAACCACCCGGAGAGGCTGGTGATATTATCACACCTGGGCTTAATGTTGAAAACGTCTTAACACTGTGCAGCCTGGGTACTGGGGTAGAGGCGGGCTGCAGCCACAGGGCCAGGCAGGGGTTCTGGGAGAGGACCGGCAGCAATCTGGGAGGGGTAGAGGCGGGCTTCAGCCACAGGACCAGGCAGGGGTTCTGGGAGAGGACCGGCAGCAATCTGGGAGGGGCGGGGGCGGGGGATGCTGTTTCCAGCTGGTAGGAAGGTATTTCAATATTGTAATATCTGGCATGGCTGCCCCCTGCCATGCCGACTCAATACCCGACCTGATCACATGCATATGCATAAGGAGTGCAAAGTGGATTGTCCAGGATCCCCCAGCAGGTGAAGGATGACTCGATGATCCAGTCTGGGCCAATGCAACCCCAAGGCTCTCTCTAGTGTAACGTACGAAGGACACGTCACAGAAACCCATTTCACTGCCCGCTTTCTGAATATGTTAAAAAGCGGAAGCCCTGGTAGGCAACGTGCGTTCAAGACAGCGATACCCAGCTTCTACGACTTGCTGCCCTGGATCATCATTTTCTTATACACAGTAGAGCCGGTCTCTGCATCATCAATGCTGGTCCTTAATTTCACCTTTGAAGCTGTGCTTTTATGAAATGTTCACTTTTGTTTGTCCTCTAGAGAACGTGGCTGCAGTTACACGCTGCCAGATGACCCCCCAGTGTCTACTGTCCCCATCCTCCTTACTAGCAGAACTTGGGTGGCGGTGGCGGTTGGGGAGGTGATAAATGTGCCTGGCCAAAAGCTGATACATTCCAGCCCCTCTTTTACCCAGGGTGGCTCGTGATATCGTTCTGGCCAATGAGATGTAAGCAGAAATTGCTGGATGGAAGGGGGCTGACCTTTTACCATCTGCCTTTTGCCTTCTCTCTTGTCCTTCTTTTTTCCTGGAATGCAGATGGGATGCAGGAGGTGGAACAACCATGTTGTGACCACGAGGTGACAGGTATGAGGGTGGCAGCTGCATGCCAAAAATGCCGGAGCAAAGGGACAGAAGGAGCCTAGGCCCCTGGGCACGGTGGACAGCCACGTGCACCCTAAATTACCTGCCTACAGACCACCTGTTAGGCAAGGGAAATAAACCTCTCATTAGTTCAAGCTTCAGTCGATCCCAGTTTTCTATAACTTTCGACTAAAGGTAACCTTCACTGAGAGCAGGCCAGTGCTTACCTGTAAGACTGGTGAAACTCAGGTGCAGGCCTTCATTTCTTCAAGATTCTAAATTTTCTGGGATAGAATTTTACCAACTCCTACTAAAGGTTATAATCAAAGAGGATGCCTGAGATCAATCTGGAATCAAGAGTCTAAATAGAAACATAACACAGGGGGCTTAAGTCTTCACATGATCCCCTAAACATCTTGATCTATGCCTGTTTCACCAATGTCACATCTTTAGCTGAGTTCTGCCTTGGGGTGGGTGTGGTAAAGCTAAGGAATCCATCATCCATTTGTTTCTGGAAATTTCACTGAGTGAGGGAGGTACATGTATCCCGGGAGACGGTGACTCCTGGCTCATCTGGGTTTCATATCTGATGCTCCGAGTTCTCCTTTGTTGCAGGAGCCAACAAAAGGTTCCAGAGAAGGCAGCACGGGTCTGCCATGTCTGGAGCAGGTGTTTAAAAGCTGAATCAGGCCCACGGCTTCCCAGATGAGCTTGAGTTTCGTTTTCCCAAACTATATAAAGCGACATCAGCAATCCAGGGTATCTTTTTGAGGAGCGATGCTACTAGGACTCCTCCCCCGTCCCCACCTCCGTAATCAGCAGGGACATTTGTATGCAACAAAAGGAAGCTAACGGTAGTCAGAAGGACACAGGTTTTGTTTGTTCCTTTTTTAAGAATCAAACAAATAGTTTCAAATGTTGCCTCCACCCCATCCCAGATCTCAGACTAGTTATGTCACTTCCTTTACCGTGGTTCTCACATCTTTCAAATGGGAGAGGAAAGGGCAAACTTCAGGAGGGTTAAAGCATAGAGCCTGGGCAATGCTCCTGCCATGTTAGATACTCATACATTGTTGCCATTTTTAGGAAGGGGCTGCTGTCTGTGAAATTGCTGTACATCTGAGGACATGCGTCAGCTATTAACTTATTCTTCATGCAGCAAACATTTATTGTGCATGATCCTAGGTGCCAGGTAAACTTTGATAAAAGTTAAACACACCTGGACTCTGTCCTCATAGGACTTACAGTTCAGAGGAGAATTCAGACCATAAACAGATATCCAAGACAGAAATGCATAATCGTCCATTGAAACATTTCTGAAGGTCACTGGCTGGCTGTTGTCTGGTACTTGGCACCATCACCTCCCTTCTGAGCTCCCTCCTGCTCTCAGGGGCTAGAAGCCTGCAAACTACGTTCCTAGCCTGTCTTCCTGCAGAAGCAAATGTGAATGGCTGTGGAATGACAGTGTCTGCACCGCAGAAGAGAGTAAGAAACTCACACAACAAGAAAGCCAGGGGCCAGGGTGACAGCCATGCATATTCATGAGAGTAATAAGCGCCTCAACAGGAAGAGTAGGACGTGCCGTAGGCAAGGGTCTGCCGCGCGCTGTGAGGGATGTGAAGCTGCCCGTGCCTCTGAGCAGCTTGGTGGGAAAACAGTGGTCCACACACATCAGGGTCACCTTCTCTCCAGGCAGAGCAGCCAGCAGCTGAGTCAACCGTCCCTCCATTCATGCGTTCATTGAGCCAACATGTATTCTGTGACCGCTGAATCAGACAAATGAGGTCTCTTCTCTCAGGTTGTTCTCTAGTTCAGTCTAGTGAGTTTCAGAAAACATAGGCTGAACAAAAAAATCCCATTGGAACCCACACTTGGGATTAGGGGCTGATGAGGTTTGGGATGTCTTCATGCCCTGATTCCTCGGGTCAAGTTCCAAACCCCAAACAGCCCGGTGGGAAAGTTAGTAAACTCTCTGTGACCGGGACATCACAGACTTATTAAAGCTTGCTTGAAAACTGGGAAAGGGGTAGGTAGCCTCATGTTCTTAAGCATAATGCTTAAGAAGGCGATTGCCATCCTGGGGGACATGGGTGTCCAGAGGGGAGGCTCTTGACAAGCAGAGTGGCCAAATGTCCGAGGGACCGTTGTCCAGGAGTCACCGTTCACACTGCCCTGTCTTACTCTCAGAGTGTCCCGGTTTGGACTTTAAATTCTATGCTGACTTAATCAATCAAGTACTCCCACATCCAAAGCTTCCAGGTATTAAAGAGAGACCACCCGGGGGACTGAAACCACCAGGGGTCTTAAGACTGAGAAGTGAAAGTCCATCCAGAAATGTGTACCTGCAGGTTCATAGCAGCTTTATTCAAAATTGCCCAAATGTTCAAAAACAGACAAATGGATAACCAGATATGGACCCTCCACACAACAGAAGATTATTCAGCCATAACAGGGAATGAGGCACTGACACATGCTACAACATGGGTGCTCCTTGCAAACATGAAGCTAGTGAAAGAAACCAGACAAAGGGACATGTATGATTTATTGATGAGAAATGTCCAGAATAGGGAAATCAAGAGACAGGGAGTAGTTTACTGTTTGCTCAGGGCTGGGGTGGGGGTGGGGGGATAGGGAATGATAGCTAAAGGGCACAATTTCTGTTTGAGATGATTTAAGGTGATGAAAACGTTCTAAAACTGATTCATTGACGACTGCACATGTCTGCGGATATGCCAAAACCATTGAACTGTACACTTTCAATGGCTGAATTGTGTGGTATGTGAATTATATCCCAATAGAGCTGTTTAAAAAATCTTGCATGGGTAAAAGATCCCTTCGAAGCAAGGTAAACTAGTGGATGTTAATGTCATACAATACAGAAGGCATGGATATAGAATTCCATGTTGCAACTAACCATTAAGGAACCACCACTTGTGGACATGGGAATTGGTACAGCCACTATGGAGAACAGTATGGAGGTTCCTTAAAAAACTACAAATAGATAAAAAAAAAAAAAGAAAAAGAATAGAATGGATATATGCATAAAAAAAAAAAGAAACCACCACTTGTCAAATTTTCACATAGTATCAAAAAAGATACCCACAATTACCTGAAAAAGCTCTTAAAACACTCATCTCTTTTCCAACTACACCGATGTGTGAGGCTGGGTTTTCCTTAGATACATCAACCAAAATGACATATTGCAACAGACTGAACGAAGATTCAGATGTGAGGGTCCAGATGTCTTATGCCATATCTTTTTAATTTGGAAATGGTATTTTTAATAAAAATGTTAGTTACATTAATAACAATAATTTTTTAAATGAAGAAAGAGATGCAGACTCTGTGGCTGGCTGAGCCTATAAAATCGGCACCGTGCTGTTACTAAACTTACATAGCCATTCACCCCTTCATTCAAAAACTCATCAGATGCCCATTCTGTGTCTGAGGGATGATGATGATGATGATAATTATATTAATTCCAGCTAACGTTATAAACTAGTTACTGTGTGTCAAGTGCTTGATAGATTTGTTCCATTTCTCCCAACAGCAGCCTTTAAAGTGAGACTATTATTAGCCCAGTCAACTGCTCCAGGGGGAAGCCCAGGGGCAGGTCTGCAGAGCGTGTTCTGGAGCCTGGTTCAGCCTTTTGCTGGCAGGCAGGCCTGGATGAGAATCATAGCCCTTCTGCCCTTGTGGCTAACACACAGGTCCTCCCCGTGGGGTAGGGTGAGGTGGGTATGTACGCTGCAGCCATGTCGTTCATAGTGGGGTGTGGAATCAATGTTCATGGGATCTTCCTCTTCATCATTATGGGGGGACATAAGCCTCAACCTTGTGTTCCCAGATGGGACTTCCAGTACAGAGACTTAGTTCAGGGGAAAGAGCTAGAAAATCATATCCTTATGGCTATTGGTTCCCACCTGCCTGCTTCCTGGTCGGCCAGCCTCATGGTTGTTGACAGGTATTATGAACCAAACGTTTGTGTCCCCTGAAAATTCATATGTTGAAGTCCTAACCCCGAGTGTGATAGTATTTGGAGGTGGGTCCTTTGGGTTTAGATGAGGTTATGAGGGTTGGGCCCCCATGGTGGGATTAGTGCCGTTATAAAAAGTTGATGAGACCAGAGCTTGCTCTCTCTCTCTGCCAGGTGAGGACAGTGAGAAGGAGGCTGTCTGCAAGCCAGGAAGAGAGCTCTCACCAGGAGCAGAATCATGGGTTTCCAGCCCCCAGAACTGAGAGAGATAAATGTCTGTTCTTTAAGCTGCCTGGTCTACAGTATTTGTCACAGCAGCCTGAGCTGACCAATACAGGATCATGTGAAGTCTCCCCGCCAGCCTCCAACAGGTGCTAATTGCTCCTCTCATGGTCTCTCATTGGTTCAGAACCCCAACGGATGGTTAGGAATATCCAGGAGCCCTGGAGGACCAAATTTTCTGTTTCTACCAAACCATTGACCACAGAAGCCTCCACCTGCAGGAGAGCCCTGTTCTGTCCACGTCGAGATTTCCAGTGGCCAGTCAATGGGACATTTCAGAAGGGTTTTCTACATGGTTGGGAATCCAGATGGGATCTTTGTCTCTTCCTCTGTTTAACCAGACTATTCCCAAAGCCCAGCCCTCCTGCAGTCTCTGGTCACCCTGCTCAGCCAGAGTGACCACTTGGTACTCACTTGGGAGCTTAGAGAGCAAGGTACACACTGCTACTTTTGCTCCCACCAGGGTCAAGAAAGTCAGTGAGCCAGTTTGGCCCCAACGGCACCCCATTATAGGATCTGTCTTGAAGAATCCTGTCTTTTCTAGCCTCATTTCAGAACCTCTGACTCATGAGCATGTGGGACAACCCCAAGGATCCTTTGCTTTGGGGCCTGTGGGGTGCTCCCCACCTTCCCCTGCACAGGACTGGAAAGGGGTGAAAATCGGGGGCACCTAATGTTGAAATGCATAAAGGGAAGCACCACCCTGCCTGTTCTTTGCAGGTCACTCCCTCCGGTGAGCATGCCTGAATGAGTTTCCTCACTGGAGGTCACATATCACTTCCGAAGGCTCCGTCCTTCTCTCTTTGCTGGTGTTTCCCCTTGTTTTTCTGCAGCTCGATGGGGATGGTCCTGTGAAGCAAGCAACTTGTGACTTCATTGTTGGCAGTTTCCTGTCCTCCCAGCAAACGGTGGAGGAGGACAGCATAGGGACAAGGGCATCCTAAGTGATTGGCCTGGCTCTTCCGCCCAGGGATGATGGTTCACTGCTCCCCTTCCCTTATTCTGGGTATCAGTAACTTCAAGCAGGCAACTGCCTCGTCCAAAATGAGGGATTTCCCTGTATTTGGGGCAGAACAGACATGACCACCTCCTGAGGCCAGCAGTGCAGTTTGGACACGTGGCCTGAGCTGCTGAGAAATGTTTGTCCTGGATCCTAATATGTTTAAGTCGCTGGTGGTCCCGGGGGTTCCTGCTGTGACACTGAAGCATCTTTGCCGGATCTTCAGAAGGCCTGGGGCAGGGACGAGAGAGCCCAAGATGAGAGCCCTATTTCTGCACACGCCACATTCCCTGGCTGACATTCGTCCTGCTGTGGGAAGGGCAAGGCTCAGATTTGGCGCATGAAGTCAGAGAACACTAATTAGCTCTCCCCCAACTTCAAAATGAAAAGCCCGGTACTGCACGATGATGGTGATTTTTGTAATTGTTATTACCGTCACTCCAATCACTGGGGCTCCAGCTTTTCCATCCCAGAATTTCAAAGCAGAATGCTTTATAAGGAGATGGTTATTCATTTGTACAATGAGAGGCATCCTTTGAAATTGGGGCTTTCAGACTCTTGATGGGAAAATCTCTGATTTCTACTCAGCGTGATTAATAGGCTGAGGAGGTCCCCGAGAGTGGATCTGTCTTTCAAGTGGGGTCCAGGCATTGTTGTCGGGGGCAAAAGGTCCCCCCACACTGCAGAAAACTGTTCCTTGAGTGTCTAAGCTTCCGAGACTCTCTTCAGCCTACACTGTCCCTCTGACACCCACCCTCTTCCCAGGAGCCATGGCCTCAGTCAGACGTCAAGGGCAAATCAGATCTGTGTTGCAATAGGGAAGCATGGCTAAGATGCAGGCTCTGGCCAGACTCCTTGGGTTCAAACCCTGGCTTTGCATCGGAAATCTCAGCTGTTTGCCTTTGGACAAGTTACTTAACCTTTCTGTGCTTCCGTACAATGAGGGTAAATAATAGTTTCTACCTCTTGGGGGTTCTAAGTATTGTATGAGGCGTCATAGATCCAGCCCTTGGAACAGTGTGTCATGCATAGTAAATACCCAGTAAACTATGGAGAAGTGGATGATGGCTATGGTGATGTCACTTCCTGGCTTACAATCCAACAATGGCTCTCAAGTTCTCCTGTCCAATGCAGACCCTTGACACAGCACCCCACAGCACCCAAGGCTCTTCAGGGCCTGGCCCTTCTTTCCCCTCTAGGTACCTTCCTCGGTACTCGTCACCACGCCACCCCCCCACCCCAGTACCGCCAATGCTCTGTACATGCCGAAGTTCTCTGCACCGTCTCGCTGGCCCTTTGGTTTCTGTGTTGGCCAGTGGACCCCCTTGGAAAGTTCCTCCTCCTTGCTCCCGTGTTCCTTGGCCTACTTGCCCTGGTCCTTTAGAACTCAGTACAGTCTCACCTCCTTCAGGAAGTCTTCCCAGCCTCCCAGTTGGATTAGGTGTCCCACCTCTGTGTGTCCACAGCACCTCCCATGTCCTCTTTGTTGCCATAATCCACGGCCAGTATCCCTTCCCCAACCTCCTCCTCTGTCTTCTTCCTTCATCCTCATCTCCATCCACATCACCTTCTGTTCCTCCCACTGGACCATCATTTCCTCCAGGGCAGAACTCGAACTGACCATCTTAGTAACTGGTCCTTGAAAATGCCCAGATACTGCCCTGGGAAGCCCTGCCCAGCTCCGCCAGGAGCGCACGAGCCTCAATGTGTAGTTTGGTGTTTGTGAACCAAAGCAACACCCACACTTCTTAGAAAGCTCTTTCCCTTCCACCAAGCTTTCAGGAGACACAGAAAGACAGCATAGAGGGACCAGTCAATGCCTGGCTCAGCCAGGTGCTGAGTAGCTGTGTACTGAGTGGGTGGGTGAATAAGAGGGGTGAACAGGGTGGGTAAGTGTGAAGGTGGGCAGTGCCGGTCATCCCAGCCAAGGCTGGAGCAGGGCTTCTTAAACCCTCTCTGGCCTGCAGGATGGCCCCTGGGGTCACCTGGCATACTCCTTCCCCTGTGTTATCATAAAACCCTTGGACAAATTAAAGGATGTCATTTCCAGAGAGGCCCCCAATAAGTAGACAATTCCTTTCATAGTTGTTAAATATCATAAGTGATGGATTCATTCTGGAAGCACAGGACACACAGGAATTTTGCTGAATGCCAGGCTCTTGCCTGCCCTTTGGGTTTACCTGCCCTTTGGGTTTACCTGGCTGAGAACAAGAGGTTAGTTTAACCAAGAGATTATACTGGATGAGAGCTGCTTGGAAATAGGGTCTCCACACGGTTCCTCCTTTCTGCTATCGGTTCTGTAGAGACAGGCAAAACTCGTAAATTGTCTTTACGTGCCCAAGGAAGATTACGTAATTTGGGGCTCTGGAGACTTTTAAAAACAAATGAATAGCAAAGTAAAATAGCTCAAGACGTCTGAATCACTCAGAAAGGAAGCAGGCCCACCTTCCAGGAGAGGGGAGACAAAGGATGCAGAGAGATGGGGATCCTGGTGGGAGGACTGGCCGTGGAGCCATGGGGAAGGAGGTGGAGACAGTTGTTTATCTCCGACTTACACGAGCCCGCTCACTGCGGTCCATGCTTCTCGTCAAGCTCGGGGTCTCCCTGGTGACCTGTGAGCAGTGAGGCGGTACCTTCTGGGACCTGAGAGGAAGCTGATGGGACTAGAGGGGCCGGGCACCCCCAAGCCCTCTGATAGAGCCTGAAAACTGCTTAATTTGAGTCTCTCTCTTCTCTCTTCCTGATATGAGGCTGCAAGAGGGGGCCAGGCACCCCCAAACCTGAGCCCTTCCTATGGCCCAGGTACCCGGACCTGGTCTTGGTGTTATTTGTGGCTCACAGACTCCTGGTTTGAATAACATCCCAGGGTGGGGGACAGCCTTGGAGAGGGGGTACCCCTCTGTTCTGTGTCATGCTACCAAGGATGAGAGAACCAGCCTCCACAGTGGGTTGGTGACCTCCTGCAGTGCCCCTTCCCCGGGACCCCCTGCCAACATTTCTCAGAAGCAGTGTTGTCGTGTCCAGTCTCCTGGATGTGACCCACCAGCCCCCATGGTGGTTATCCCGGGCCGAAGCTCTGCAGCTCCCAGCGCATGGAGCAAGGTCTCAGGCCTCCCTGGGTCCCAAGCCCATTGTCTCTCTGAACCTTCCTAAGACACTCGGTGACAGGCAGACAGCAAGCACTCCACTGCCTCTCACACTGGATTCTCTCCTTCGCTTCATGCATAGGGACGGACCTCTGACCACGTGCAGGGCACATAGTAGGACCTGGGGGTGCAGCTGTGAACAAGTCCCTGCCCTCAGGAGATGTCTAGTCTGGTGTGGGGTTGGGGGTAGACAATTAGGGCACATAATGAACAGACACTGTTAGATATACATAATATATGGATAACCTCCCCCATGGTAGGCTGAATAATGGTTCCCAATGATGTCCATGTCCTGATGCCCAGAATCCGTGAGTATGTGACCTCTGCTTGCAGATGGGAGTAGATGAAGGATCCTGAGATTAGGGATTGTCCTGGATTACCTGAGAGAACCCAGCGTCATCACAGTGTCCTCAGAGGAGGGAGGCGGCAGCGGGTCAGAGTCAGAGATTGGAAGACTCTGCCCCGCTGACCTTGAGGATGGAGGGATGGGCCACAAACCAAGGAGTGCCGGCACCTCTGGAAACTAGAAAAGGCAAGAAAGGATTCTATCCTAGAGCCTCCAGAAGTCAGGAAGGCCTGCTTCCTTGATTTCGGGACCTATGATGTCTAGAACTGTAAGAGAATAAATTTGCGTTGTTTTACGTCTCCACGTTTATGGACTTTTGCTGGAGCATCAGTAGGAAACTAATATCCCCCTCCCAATAAAAGTCTATGAATGAAATAAACCAAAGTAATGGGCTCAAGAGCGACTGGAGGAGGAGGGGTGGGCTTGTGGCTTCCTCGGCAGACAGCCAGGCAGACCTCATCGTAGAGGTTACCCCAGACGGGAGACTGAGCTGGTGAAGAGGGATCAGCCCAGCGCTGCTGATGTCAGAGGGCAGAGTCTCCAGCCAGTGGAGGCAGCAAGAGCAGGGGATGGGCGGATGGGGGCACAGCTGTGGGGCGTGGCTGGGATGCCAGTCTCCACCCCCTGCCCTGGTTCAGGTGCGTTCATCCGTCTTGTTTGGCACCGGACAGCCCCAGAGCCTCTGTCCACAGCCGGGCCACTGGACTTCACAAGCTCTTTCTCTGATGGTCCTGAGCCCCTCCTTGCCTTGGGTCCTTTAGAGAGAGCTGTAGGGGTGTGGCCTGGCCTTGGCGGGTATCCAGTGAAGTCCCCTGTGTAGTAAAAATTTGGCCTTTTGCCTAAAGAGTGGTCTGGTCTTTGCCTTAGGCTTCTGAAAGGTGACCTGATCATCCTGTCAGGAGGATCAGGAGGGCCGTTGTTGAGGGTGGGGCTGGCCACGCCGGGAAGACCACCCATATGACTTGGTGATGGATGCTTTGGGCCATGCCGACTCAGCCAACCTGGCGACTGGGATGGACCTTGCGAGCAATCAATCAGTTGATCACCAATCAATCAATCATCGATCCATTATGCCTATCTAATGGAGCCCTGAGAAAGCTCAGGGGAGCTTGCCTGGCTGGCGAAGCTGTGTGTGTGTCGTTCACCCTGATGCTGGGAGAGGGTGCGTCCTTACCCCACAGGGAGACAACAACGAAAGCTTTGTATCTGGAGCCCACCAGGCTCTTCCCTCGGTTGGTTCTGACCCGTATCCCTGCCCGTAATAAACCGTAACCCAGTTTATGAACAGTTTTAGTGGGTTCTGTGAGTCTTTCTAGCAAATTATCAAACCTAAGGGTGGTTTGGGGATTCCCCTCCACAGGTGTTGGTGTCAGAAGTGAAAGTCGTCTTGGGTGAATATTGGGGTCCTCCGACCTTGGCAGTCTGCCTAACTCTGGGTCCCCCTGCTAAACATTGAAAGTCACACGCCTCCCGGAGGGATGTCCAGCTTTTACCCCAGGCCCCAAGCACTGGGTCCCGGCCCAGAGCTGATGGTCCTAGGAGCCTCAGCACCCCCTACCCCAAGGAGGGCTCCAGTAGCTGCTTTCTCATTCCAGGTCCTCTGCCACTCATGATTATGGCTTATGGCTCCATTTTCTCTCTAAGAAGTGCGCATTAGAAAAACAGCTCCACCGGCTGACCACCTTGAAAATGCAATCAGTATAATTTCAATCAGTATATGCAGTACTGAGCACTAAAAATGCAAATTTCCTGCTGTTCAGAGAGCAAGAAAGAGCGGTGCCTTGTTTGGAAAGAAGGCTCAGATGGCAGGAGGACCTTTCTGGATCCCCTGTGGAAACTTGGATCTTAACTGGGACAGAGGAAGAAGCAGATCTGGGTGATGTTAGAGGCTATGGCTGCACCAGCTGGGTCCTCCAGGTTATAGATATGGGCTGAAGGCCAAAGCCTGTGCCTAGGGGTCCCTTTAAATTAGAGAGAAAATGCCCACCTGCCTTCTTTATTCACTGCCTTCCACTTTCCCATCCTTCCCTTGCTTCTCCTCCGCATGAGAACTTAGTGGTTGGAGGGCTTCCAACTCCCAGCTAGAAGCAGAAGTGGGAGGAGACCTGAGTTAAAGCCCTGGGAGGCCACACCCCAAGGAGTACCTGGCCCAGGTGAGGGGAGACCTGGGGGACTGGCTCCAAGCCAGCCTGCGCCCTCGGTGGATCCAAGGGAAGGTTCACCTTCATCTGCTCCGTGATCGATCTCACCAAGCTGCTCCTTCCTCTGGGAAGCACGACCCCCAGGCCCCCCACACGGTCAACCCCTTCCCAATTCCCTCCCTGCACCACAAGTCCTTGATCACCTAGCCCAGTTGCCACGTGTCCACATGCTGACATCGGATCTTCTGTACCTGCGTCTAAGCCGCTTGAGGGCTGCACCACCGGGTTTTTCTCTCATACATGCTTTGCACAAAATGTGTTGAAATGAATGAATGAATTATGCCCACCTTCTAGTCTGTCCAGAGACATGGAATAGTGGGTTCTAGATTCCAAGGGTGAGCAGTCTGGTACACCCTTTCACCCAGACGGGAAGTCCCAATCCAACACACCTGTCAGGTGGCCACCTGGCCGTTCCTTGAGCTCACGCAGGGAGATGCACAGCCTCTACTGTACGTGACGACCTGCACAAGTTCAGCGGCTTAAACAACATCTGTAAGTTATCTCACATTTGCTGTGAGTCAGAGGCTGGGTCCTGGGTGTGATCGCACGAGGCTGCCATCACGTTATTGCCGGGGGCTGGGGTCTCATCCAAGCTCTCAGGGCTGTTGGCAGAATTGAGTTCCTTGCAGCTGTAGAACTCATGGAGGCTTCCTTCCTCAAATCCAGCAGGAGACAAGAGTCCCTAACTCGGGAAGGGCCCTGGTCCCTCTTGTAAGGACCTTCCTCTGATTGGGTCAGGCCCACCCAGGACAACCTCCCCTTTGATGAGCTCAAGATCAGCTGATTGGGGACCTTAATGGCATCTACAAAAGCCCCACAGTCCATGGGAGAGAAGCAAGTCACCATTCTGGCTAGGCCCCAGAGTGAACCTCGATCATGGGGCCACCTTGGAATTCTGCCTGCATGTCTCACAAGGCAGCCTTTCCATTACCTGCTGGGACCCTTGGAGTTTCCCTTCCCGTGTTTGGGTCCCACATCACGGTTGTCAACTCTGGAGGCTGTGGCCTGATCCCTCCTCTGTTTCTTCCTCTCCCTGACCCAGGACGCTCTCCAGACACAGTTCAGCCCAACACCTCCCACCCCCCCCCACCCCCAAGCCCAGGCCTCCCACCCCAGCTGCCTTCGCGGCCCCTCCCAGCACCCCCAGGGCCTCGTTTCCTGCACACCAAAGAAAAGTCCTCCCATACTTGGCCCCCACCTCCATCCCCATCCTGGGCGGGGCCAGCACTCTCTTCTCCAGGCTCTGACTTTGGATACTTCTTTGATTATGGAGACTTCTCTCGAGCCTGTATCTTTGTGGTGTTCCTCATATCCAGGGCCCCCTGCCCCCTCCCTTCCTCAGGCAGTGATCTGGTCCCCCAGCCCCAAGGCGTTAGCTAAGGGACATCTTCCACCACTGGCCTGTCCCTGTCCCCGTGTGGTCACCTGGCTTGGCTATCTGGTGGTCTCCCGTGCATCTGGGACACAGGGAGGACAGCGAAGACCCTCGCCACTGGGCTGGGCAGGGCTGCCCTGGGCTCTGCCCTGGTGTCTTCTGGAGTCGTCCGTCTCCGCAGGTGGACACTGTCTGGGGAGGAGGAAACTAAAGCTCAGAGAAGTTGAGGCCGGCCTGGGTCGAGGGCTGCAGGATAGAGTACCGGACCAGTTAAACGTGAAGTTCAGATAAACAAGTAATTTTTTATGAATATATGAGGCATGGGCTGTCTCTACACCAGAGTCTACATGGTTTATCTGCAATTCGTATTTTGCTGGGCGTCCTGCATCACACAGCTGGGAACAAACGAGGGAACAGGAGTGGGAATTGGGACCTGCCCCCGGAGACGGGGCTCCCCTTCGGCTTGAGGACAGGACATGTCAGCATCTACCACCTGCTTTCCCCTCCCTGCAAGCGGGGCCCACAACCGCAGCCCTGGGCAGCCTGGAGGTACAGCCAAACACCAGCGGTGAGTTGGGTGAAACAGCAGGTTCCTGCCGTTGGGGGTTATGGGATGACGTTCCTGCAAGTGTTGTCCTGGTGACCACCTGCTGCATATGAATGTCTGGGTCCCCAAATTCATATGTTAAAGCCCGATTTCCTGGGAATTCCCTGTTGGTTCAGTGGTTAGGACTCTACACTCTCACTGCCAAGGGCATGGGTTCAATCCCTGGTGGGGGAACTAAGATCCCGCAAGCCTCGTGGCATGGCCGAAAAACGAATTAACTGATTAAAATAATTTTAAAAAAAAAAAACCCTATCTCCCAATGTGATGGTATTAGGAGGTGGCGCCTCTGGACACTGGGCCTGCTTCTCCACTTGAGCTATTTATCAATGCAGGGCAGGCCAGTTCCATTAAACCCTCAAGCGAAACCTTATGGGCATAATCGTTTCCATGATCTGTGTCTGCTGAGAGTGGGGTAACTTTCGCTCCCTGCCACGTCACTGCCCACCTTGAAATGTATCGTGGCATGGCCGAAAAACGAATTAACTGATTAAAATAATTTTAAAAAAAAAAAACCCTATCTCCCAATGTGATGGTATTAGGAGGTGGCGCCTCTGGGAGTCTTGAGGGTGGAGCCATCATGATGGGATTAGCGCCCTTCTAAAAGACGGGAGAGTTGCTTTCTCTCTACCTTGTGAAGACAGTGAGATGATGGCTGTCTGCAAGCAAGGAAGCTGGTCCTCGCCAGAGAGCACATCTGCTGGTGCCTTGATCTTGGATGTTCAGCCTCCAGAACCATAAGGAACAAATGTCTGGTTCTTAATCCCCCAGTATGCGGTGTTTGCTACGGCAGCTGGAGCTGACAGACCCGCCGCACCCCTGCAACACTGGGCCTGCTTCTCCACTTGAGCTATTTATCAATGCAGGGCAGGCCAGTTCCATTAAACCCTCAAGCGAAACCTTATGGGCATAATCGTTTCCATGATCTGTGTCTGCTGAGAGTGGGGTAACTTCCGCTCCCTGCCACGTCACTGCCCACCTTGAAATGTCATATTGAAATGATAATCGTTTCCATGATCTGTGTCTGCTGAGAGTGGGGTAACTTTCGCTCCCTGCCATGTCACTGCCCACCTTGAAATGTCATATTGCAATGATAATCGTTTCCATGATCTGTGTCTGCTGAGAGTGGGGTAACTTCCGCTCCCTGCCACGTCACTGCCCACCTTGAAATGTCATATTGAAATGATAATCGTTTCCATGATCTGTGTCTGCTGAGAGTGGGGTAACTTCCGCTCCCTGCCACGTCACTGCCCACCTTGAAATGATTAAGTGGATGAACAGTTTTATTTCCTCCAGCAGCTGACAATTCCACAAACTGGAGAGATTTTAATTCAAGTGGCACAACAAAAACCTTCCTTGTTGCTTCAAAACTCAGTGAGGAGGCTCTGAGGGGAGCCCTGGGCCTCATCTGCTCAGCGTATGGGGGGCTTTGGACTCAGCGTCGGGGTGCAGGCCTGGCCTGGCCCACCTGGACCGGTTTCTGTTCTGCCGAGAGCCCCTGCCCTGTGGCCAGCGGTCAGTGTCCTCACACCCCACACCCCCATGCCCACAACTTCTCACTCTGGAACAACTTAGAATCCAGGCTGTTTGGAGACACAGAGCTGATTTTTGGAGTGTTTTCAATGTCCATGTGCCGTTGATGCTGAAAACTTGGCCTCTGTGTCCCGGTGCCAAATCGAATCTCTGAGATAGGGTTTCAGGTGAAGTAGAAAAGAATAGCTTTATTGCTTTGCCAGGAAAAGGGAGACACAATGGGCTCGTGCCTCAAAAACCGTGTGTCTGGGCTTCCCTGGTGGCGCAATGGTTGAGAGTCCGCCTGCCGATGCAGGGGACACAGGTTCGTGCCCCGGTCCGGGAAGATCCCACATGCCGCAGAGCGGCTGGGCCTGGGACCCATGGCCGCTGAGCCTGCGCGTCCGGAGCCTGTGCCCCGCAATGGGAGAGGCCAAAACAGTGAGAGGCCCACGTACCGGAAAAAAACAAACAAACAAACGAAACTGTGTGTCCTAACCCGAGGGGATTTGGTGAGGAGTTTTATAGCAATGGTCCAAGGGCAGGGTTGCTGATAAGGATCAGGGTGTGTGCAGGGCCTGCACTCCTTTAATCTGGCTTCAGGTGGTCTCCTCCTTTATCTCTGCATCCTCTCCTTTCCCTGATTAGCAACTGTTTGTGTCTGCTCTTTGAAACTCAGGGAAGGTCATGGGGGCTGGAGTCTATTCCCTACAAACAAGAAACAAGGGACACAGAAAGGCTTACGTGCCCAGGAGCCCTCCAGGATTCTGCTCAGTTTCAGAGGTGGGAAGGTCTGGCTTTTACACATGCAGCCTGTCCAGCCTTCCCAGCTGACCTGTCCCCCAGCCCAGCCGTGAAGGCACTGGCTCCTCTGTGGAACTTCCTCTGTGGATCACACTCCTGTCCCCACAGAGGAAGCCCCAGCGGGGCCTCTCCCAGCTGCATCCCACAACCCTGCAGGAAATGACCTTGTGGCTGTATGTGGGCCCCAGCCAGCCTGCACCTTGGGCTGCTGTTCCTCCATGAGTTGGCCTGCTTTCCTCTCCTTGCCAACCACCCCACAGACTCAGCCCCAGCACACTCCCCTCAGGCTGCTGTACCCCACATGCATCCTGCCCACCCCCCGGGGTCCTGCTTCCTCCTCCTTGCTGACAAACCAGCTGGAAAAAGAAGAAAAAGCACAAGTTTTGTTTCACTGTCTTCGCCAATTCCCATGGTGTCAATACTCCCAAGGGGTCCGATTTAAGCTACGAGCTGCAGAAAAACCTGCTCACAAAACTCCTGAATATCCGACAATCAGCTCCCCTGAGCCCCCTCTGTATAAGCACGAGGAGTTCTAAGTAGGAGCTGAATTGCTGTGCTTGTGTTTGTTCCGTCTCCACCTCCAGAGGGCAGGGCCCACGTCCCCTCCATCCTCCTTGGCACCCACAGTGCCAGCTTCTCCACCCTCTTTGGTGACACGTGCTGGGCCTGCCCTCCCCAGACCCCACCCCAGCCTGGCCTGGCTCCTGTCCTGCCCAGACCAGCCACCTCTTGGCCAGATCAAGGCCCCCCCAAACCCCACACAGACCCCAGCATGCCCTCTGCCGCTCCCTTGATAATCCTCTCTCGTGCTTCATCTACATGAGTGGCCACGGCTCTGGCCTTAATCATTTCTACCCACCAGGTAGCTTGGTGTCAGGACATAAGAGGGTAGTAAACCTCTGAGGAATGAAAGGACCACAAACATGACTCTGGGGCAGCAGGAGACCCCCAGAGGAAAACCCCAAAGCCACCAGTCACCTCCTCCCCGGGGTCAGGTTCATCCTTACATTCCTGCCCCAGACCTGCTTGGACAGACCCCCAAAACACTGACAGTGTGTTTAGCTATGTTGGGCACATAGTAGGTGCTCAATAAAAGCAAAATCTGTGGCTGAATGAAGGGCAGGCTCCCACAGGAGTGTTCAGTTGGCCCGGGAACCAGGGAGGGGAGGGAGTGGCAGGCTCCACTACATCTGCCATTCTTCCTGTCACACAAGCTCCTGGAATTAAAGCCTTGCCATTAATTGCAACGGATCCGTCTAGAATGTCTTCCTGTTTGTAATTTGGACAAATTGCCCTGTATCCTCTCTCGATGCACGTGGTGTGCAAAGTGGCTCGGGGAAGGACTGATTTCTTTTCTGTTGTAAGAGAGACTAACACCCTGTGGGAGGTTGCTCCAGGCAGGTGCTGGACGTGGCCTTCTCCCAGGGCCAGCGGAGGTGCTCCAGACACAGTCCACATCCAGACAGGGCTCCTGTGCTCCGTGAACAGTCTGCTGTCTTGCTTGTGTGGGAGGAGCCAGGAGGGAGTGACACCTGGAGGTTACTTTCCTCACCTTCCCTGGTTGTGCTGGGGAGTAGGGGGTGCAGGGGGTGAGACGAATGAGCAGAGCTTGGCTGTGTGCAGAGGTGGAAGCTGCCCAGTCTTGGGGTGACCTCCAAGTGAGCTAATGGGGTTGAGCAGGTGGAGTCAGATGCTCACCTGGACACATTTGCAGGAGTCAAACACACCTGCGTCCAAACATCTACCCTAAGCCAAGCAGCTGTGTGATTCTGGTAGAGACAGAGAAAGACTCTGGGTTTCAATCTGCACATCTTCAAAAACTAGGGAGATGGGGGATGTTACCTGCCCAAAGGTGGGTGATATTTGTACAGCATCCCTCCCTGGGGAGCCATGTACCCCCCATCACTCTGGGTCCTGATGAGAGCATCTGTCCAGCTGCATCCCTGCCACGTGAAGGAGATATGTCTGGAGCAGGACCTCTGGAATCTCTCCAGGCTGTGAGTGCAGACCAGGGAGGGCGAGAGCCCGGGTAGATGCCACCAAGTATTCCCTTCATACATGGGGCCTCATCCCCTTTTGTTTGGTAGGTGCAAGCAGCTAGGTTTCCCCACCTCCTTTTCTGGAGATGAGGTGCGTGTCGGTGAGCAGAGCAGAGAGATAGACCCCGCCTATCTGGCCCAGCTCATCACACCTCCAAAAGGAGCCCCCTCCCCAGGCTTTCCCGTTTTGCGGGGTTGGGATAGAGAAGGGCCCTGGCAGAGTCGGTGTTCCTGCTGCAGGAAATCCTAATGCGGAAGATTTGGCCTGAGCTCTGGGGTGTGTGTTAGGGAAAGAGAGCAAGTGCTGAAGACTGTGCTTGTCATGGAAGCAGTGGGGCAGGAGGTGCTGACAGTAGGTATAGGGTCAGCTCCCCTGTTCAGAGGGGCTGGAGGAGGAGACGGTTTCAGCTCCTGAGGCTCAGGGAGGCCAGACACTCCTGGGCAGGGATGGTTGGCTGTCCCCCAGGAGGGGGACTGTCTTGGTCCATTCGGGCAGCAATAACAGAGCACCACAGACTGGGGGGATTAGAAACAGCAGACACTTATTTCTCACAGTTTTGGAGCCTGGATGTCCGAGATCAAGGCACCTGGTGTCTGGTGAGACCAGCTTCCTGGTTCATAGACGGCCATCTCCATGATCTGTCTCCATGTGGCAGAAGGGACAAGGAAGCTCTATGGGGTCCCTTTTATAGGGGCACTAATCGCATTCATGGGGCCTCCACCCTCATGACCTAATTATCTCCCAAAGTCTCCGCCTCCTAATACGATCATATTGTGGGTTAGGATTTCAACATATGGATTTTGGGTGGACAATATTCAGTCCATAAGAGTGACCTTTGTCTCAGTCTGCACATGTTGACGAGACACCCATCAATTTGGCATTTGTGCCAGATTTTTCATTTTCAAACCAAGTATTATGATGAATGTTCATGTCGAGGGCCATGTGGTCCAGCAGATGCCAGCTTTTGGCCCCCAGTTTCCCTGAGGCTCTCATCTCCTAGTGCATGAGAGGCTGGCAGCAAGAGGTTTTAGTTTCACATGGGGTTCAAGCTGAAAGCCCACTGATGATGACAGACCAGCCTTGCTCTCAACCTTTTCCAGACCCAGGACGTCTCACCTGCCTCCAAGTGGGGACCACCACTGGGCACTGCTCATGCATGAGTGACAGTGAGCACGCCCTCCATCTGGCCTCCCTCCAGCAAGGGGAGAAGTGTCTCATGTTGCTGCCCCACGCCAGCCAACCTGGTGAACAGCCAGTTGTGCTATGGCCAGCGCCACCACCTGAAAGACTTCAAAGCCCCCAACGGGCAGTCAGTGGGGCTGGTAGGACCTTATGTGCAGACGTGTGTGAAGCCCGGTGAAGACTAGAGGCCAGCAGTCCTGCTTAGAACAGACAGACAGGAGCAGCCATAGGCTCAGCTACAAACAAGCCTTTCTTTATCGTCAGGACAAATACACCACCAAATATTTATTTTACTTGATATTGCTTTTAAAATTTTATAATGAACTTTTTGGTCAGCAACGAGCTAAAATAATGAAAGTACACATTTAATGAAAAAACAAGTCCTGAACTTCCATTGGTCGCTAAAATTCTGCTGAAGCCACAGCTGGCACAGAATGCCCTTCCATGTGGCCCCTCTGCCTGTGGGTAGCAGGAAGGATGCTGACCACACAGCGGCCCCTACTTCCAACTTCAGCGGTCATATTAAGAAGATTTTGCTCGAAGACAGGGACTTACCATGTGTGGCTGCAGAAGGCTTCTTACACGTGGCTCCATAAGGCCTGATTTTTCATTTAGATCAAACGCTGATTTTTTATCTAGATCAAAATGCTCTTCTTCCTGTGAAGGAAAAATATTGCTGCCATATCAGTAAACAAAGGGTGTTGCAGCCATCAAGCCATCACATTACACCTGCCCAGTGAGCCCTGAGGGAACTCAGGATGGAGGCAGGATGCCACCCCCCCACCCCGGCATTTAGCTGCTACATCCACCCCCCTACCATGGTGCACGCTGAGGGGATTCAGGATGAGAAAGCATGGGATGCTGGCCCCAGAGAGCTGAGGTGCATATCAAAGGAATGATTTCAGTGAGCCCAGACTTTGTATCTTCCCATACATAGAAAATCTCTAAATGCATTAATTGGGATGTCTGGTTTTCTTTAATTAACAGTCATCTTTTGATGTTCTGACTACCTGGTCTTTGGTGCAAAATTCCTATATATCCTGGCTCTGCCCTCCCCTCCTTCCCTCTTCAGAACAATTTTCTCAGTGTTATCTGAGATGCTACGTCTGGGACCGAAGTCCTCAGAAAGTCCACCGAATAAAACATAACTCTCAACTTTTAGACTGTGCATTTGGTTCTCAGTCAACATTCACAAACTCAGGCTGCTCAGTTCAGATTTTAAGTTTTCTTGGGCACGAAGGAATGATCAAGAAGTTAGCTATGGATGTGTTAGGGCCGCTGGCAGAAGAAAGATTTGCAAACTGGAAAGGAAGTCCGTTTGAAATCATGACATCTGGTACTTCCAGTACAGAACCTGTGAATTCCAAGACTGGCTCGATATTTTCTAATCCAATCGATGAACTAAAAATACAGCTTTTAGGTTTCCATTCTGTTGGAAGCAAAATGCCCGAGACTATGGTGAGCGCTATTGCAAATTAGGTTGAAAATTCCACATTGAAGGTAAAACTGGTCGGTTTTATTGTGGTTGTGAATAAAAAATGCTGCCTGCCTTATCAACAAACAAAGGATGCTGCAGCCGTCAAGCCACCACTGTACAGCTGCCCCCAAGGTGAGCCCTGAGGGAACTCAGGATGGGCACAGGGCTCTGGCCCTAGATAGCTAAGGTGAAAATCGAAGGAATGATTTCAATGAGCTCAGACCCTTATATCTTCCCATACAGAGAAAAGTACCAAATTCATTAGCTTGAGATGTCTGGTTTTCTTTATTTAACATCTTTTGATGCTCCTACTGCCTGGTTTTTGCTGCAAAAACCCCTGTACATCCTGGTTTCTCCCTTACCTCTTAGGAGCCGTCCCTCAGAGCCATCTGAGAGGCTGCATCCCGGGCTTAAGGCCTCAGTTTTGTCTGCCAAATGAAACCTAATTCTCAACTTTTAGGTTGTGCTTTTTTTTTTTTTTTAGTTGACATGGTGATGACATGTGCACATGTTTGATACGAGTTTCAGGGTAAAAGCCATATTCTTATTAAAGTAAGAAACATATGAAGCAGAAACGGAGGAATGTGTTGAGGGGCACATGTAATTCAAACTTGTGTCTGAAAGGCTGAGACAATCTAACAGTCAAATGATAGAAGTGATAGTTGTCAAAAATTTACAACTGTGTATCTGTATACACTTAGAGTAACTGAACTGCAACGCTTTAAGACAAGCAAATATTGAATTTTAAGAAGTCCTTCAATGTGGCAATATGGGTTCTCTCTTGCTGCTCATCTGGAATAAGATTCTAGAAATGCTTGAGCCTTTGAAGAGCTTCTTTGTAAATCAATTTCCAATGTCCTATAATGGCATCAAACCCTCTTGTAAACAAATCCTCTGTGTTTTGGTTGCATCCAATAATCCAATGACTAGAGTAAAAACAACAACAAAAACTTCAGCTTTTGAGGCTTTTGGAAAATTATAATTATTGAAAACAAAGCGTGCAAAAAGGAAGACATTGCCTTTATCCCCACATAAGCAAGGGAGGGAGGGAACCAATGAAACCACGTGAGTCCCGACAGCCTAGGATTTAATTTAGAAATTACATAATTGTGCTTTGGAATATCTCAACTCGTAGAAAGCATCTTTTAATGAAACCCTATTTTTAATTAAATAAATTTATATTCTACACCAGAATGGAAAGAAATTAAAAGATGTACAACTTTACAGAATCTAAATTGGGAGAAACATTCAAAAAGAATCATATATAGAAATGACTTCAAAACAGACAACTTATTTGATGAGTTTTATCTTGTAAGACTGTTTGTCAAAGAAACGTTCTCAGCCTCTGTAAATGCACTTGGGTGAAATATTTACACAATTCAGCGTGGAAGAACAAAACCTGTGAACATACCCTCTGCGGAGCAAAACTTGTTTTGAGCTTACCAGGTCCCCCTGCACCTGCGGGAATATAATTGTCTCAATTAAATATGTTAGGGTCTAACAAAGAGGAGTCAGTTTAAGGCGTCAACAATTTCAAATGTATTAGCAGAAGAAAAAAAAAATGCGACTTAGATGAAACGCCCAAGCAATTTTATGGAACATTTTTAAATGTTAAGAGTCTATTGTAAAATACTTGTTCTTCAAAAAATTTCAATGGATCTATCCGTTTATTAAAACCCACTTACCAAAATATACTTGAAAAATATATCATTTTAATTGTGTTTAAGGCCCCCTTTCACTCTGAAGCATGTCCCACCTTGGATGACAGGTGGAACGATCGGCCAGCATATACCAATCGAGCTTCTTCAGCACAAAATCTAGACTATTTTTCAATATCTAGACGTTTTCAAAATCTAGACTATTCTGGCAGCCTATTTTGTTCTGATGCGGGCGATCTGACACCTGTGCTGTGGTTGTCGTTAGATCAAGCTATAAGTTACAACACAGTGAAATGCAAAACTCTTAGGTGTGCAATAAGCTGTGTCATACGTGCACATCTACGTGACCAACACTCAGCCAAGATGTGGAATGTCTCCCTCACTCCAGAAAGTTCTCTGTGCCCTGTGCTGTTAATAGGCAACACGTTCCTCGTTGACTGAACTCAGAAGGATCCGGGTCCTGGCCCTGGCTGAGCCACGGACCTGGGAAGTGGCTCAAACTGTCCGAATGTCGGCTGTCCATCTATGGAACGGAGCTTGGGGTTGCTGAGAGATGCCGTGAGCTGCTAAGGCAGAGTGTGGGCAGATGGCTGGTGCCAAGTCAACAAGAGCACAGCCAGGGGTTAGTGAGGAGAAGAGGTTTCCACGTGTGTAGGATTCCATCACCGTGGATGGTCTGAAAGGACACAGTTCCACAGTCAGTTCTGTCAAGGTGTCCTCCTCTGCCTTATTTGTCTACCAGCTGTCCTACCTGATGCCAGGTGTTCTACCTGTATTCCTGGTATCCTGCCTATGTACCAGACATCCTATCTCTCCACCAGATTCCCTACTTGTGTACCAGGCACCATACTTGTCTGCCAGGTATCCTAGTATCTACCAGGTATCCTACCTGATGCCAGGTGTCCTAACTCTATGGCCGCTATCCTATCTATGTACCAGACATCTTATCTCTCTGCCAGATGCTCTACTTGTGTACCAGGTATTCCACCTATCTGCCAGTTGTCCTACTATTTACCAGTTGTCCTACCTATCTACCAGGTGTCCTATCTCTCTACTGGGTGTCTTACTTGTGTGCCAGGGATCCTACCTGTCTGCCAGGTGTCCTACCCATCTGCTAGGTTTCCAAACTGTCTACTCCTATCTGCCCACAGTCCCTGTAACCTCCCTTCTTCATACAAAGATTTGTGACCATCCCCCCTGCCTGGGGTTCTTTCTTCTCCCTGAAGCTCTTCTACCCTGACACTCCAAGAGGGATCCATGTCCTCACCCCTCAGACACGTGTCCCCCACCCTCGGCCCCTTCTCATGGCCCTTAGCATATGCAACTCTAGTCACCCCGTAGGGCTAAGCCTGATGCCACTCAGTGTAGTACTTGACACAAACCCAGAGGTGACAAAAGTGAGCCTTAGTGACGTGAATGAATCTGCCCTCAGTCACACAGCTCAGGTGATGAGAGTCGCCATGCCCTCCTTCCCTGTAAGTGGTTAATAACACTGCAAAGTTTAAGAGCATCTGGGAAGGGCTGTTCCATAAACTGAATGTCAAACAGTCCTACACGGTAAAACCTGATTATGCCCATTTTATAGATGACAAAACTAAGACTCTGGAAATCCAGGCCACCCACAGCACCCAGAGAGAAGGTGCCAGACACGGCTTTGAGGCTGGCTCTTCTGGTGCTGCCACCTGGCTCTGTCCTGCCTGACCCATCGGACATGTGGGTGTGCACATCCTACCTGGGCTTCAAAACCACCTGGGAGGACTTCCCTGGTGGCTCAGTGTTTAAGAATCCTCCTGCCCATGCAGGGGATATGGGTTCGAGCCCTGCTCCGGGAAGATCTCACACTCCATGGAGCAACTAAGCCACAACTACCGAGCCCGTGTGCCACAACTACTGAAGCCTGTGTGCCACAACCACTGAAGCTTGTGTGCCACAGCTACTGAAGCCCACACGCCTAGAGCCCAGGCTCCGCAACAAGAGAAGCCACCGCAGTGAGAAGCCCGCGCATGGCAACCAAGTGTAGTCCCCGCTCGCCGCAACTAGGGGAAAAAGCCCTTGCGCAGCAACGAAGGCCCAACGCAGCCAAAAATAAATAAGTAAGTAAATAAATTAATTAATTAATTAAAAAAAAACCCACCCGGGAGTATTCCTGGCCCCATTCCATGTTCAGCAGTTCTGCCTTGAGGGTTTGCTTGCCTGCAAGTTCCCAAGTGTCTAAAGCAAAGGGTGCAGGTGTCACCAGCCTGTGGGGCCCATGTGCTCTTGACATCAGCAGAGCGCTGTCCCAGCTCAGTGGTTCACATCACAAACACTCATTTCCTACCTGAGCCTCCATCACGAAGGGGAACGAGAACCGGGCTCACACGTCCCGACTTTCTAAGCCCCCTATGCCCTGGACCCAGCCCCTCAGGGCCGCGCAGCTCCAGCCGCCACCCCTTACCCCATGGAGAGAAAGGACCCAGAGCAGCAAATGTCTCACCCAAATCATCCCACATCTGTGGCTCACAATGCAAATGCAGAGGGGGTTATTTTTACCTGCAAGTGCTTGTGGAATGTGTCTGATGATGTATTTATAACGGCCTGAGAAACTCAGCTAGTAGCAACCGCCCTGAGTGACAAGGAAAATGGTTAGAAATTGTTCCCTGTAAAAATAATGAGCCCTGCTGAAATGAGCCAATCAAAACAGCCTCCTGAAGGCTTCCTGTACAGCCAGGTGTGGCAGGAATGGGGGTGGGGGTGGGTTCTGGTGGAACGTGGGCCCGGCTCTCTGAGCCAGGATCTGCAGGCAGGAGTTTGGGATGCTCTGTTTCTGGACACAGGTGCCCCTCAGCCAGCAGCTGAGTCCCCTGGGCCTGCACTGGAAAGCAGGATGCAAGGCAGCCCAGAGGGAGGTGCAGGGGGTTTGCATCCCCTGGAGGATGACCCAAGTCTGTGTCTACACCTGAGGCCAGCCCACTGGGAGTATCCTTCCCCATCCTCCCAGGATGCTTGGTCCCCCCATCCAATGCAGTCTAACCTGATGCCCACCCAGCCGCTTCTTGACACTTGGGAAGTCAACTGTTCCTGCCGCCTGCCTCATTGCCTGTGCCAGAAGCACCCCTGCACCTCCTTCGCCTGACTCCAGTTACTCCTGATTCCTCTCATATTTCACTTAAATGGCAACCCCTTCGGGAAGACCCCTCCTTGCCCCCCAACAGAGCCAGCCCGGGTGTGACCAGAACTCAGTGCTGAGTCTGTGGACACCTGTCTGTTTACCTGTTTCCTTTGCTAGAACAGGGACCTTCTGGGGCCTGTGGGCTATGTCTTCATTCCCCAGGTACCTGGAATTGTGTGTGGTGGAGAAAAGGTGTTCAAAACCTGGGCAGTGAATGAATGAATGAGTGAGTCAGTGAGAGCAGTGGAGCCTGGGTTTGCAGAATCCTGTAATGAACATACGTCATCCCTTGTGTTATGATCGTATATCACACATTCTACGGTATATATCCTGACGTATGTTTCATCTCTTTCTCTTCCTCACCCCGATCGTCAGCGGTTGATCCTGCAGATCTCGCCCTGTAACTCTGTCCTTAGTCTCTCTCTAGTCCCGTTTCAACCCCTTCGGGCTGGGCTCGGGGCTCATCGGCTCTGCCTGCCGCACTGCCCTGTCTCTCTGCCTCCTAGCTGCCCCTCAAAGATCCCCCACTCGGAGTCCAGTCTGAGCAAGCTGCTGCTCTCTCTCTAGCTCTGCTGTGGCTCCCCAGTGCTGGGTGACGGAGGCTGAGCCCCTCCAGAGCACGCAGAGCTTTCCACTATCGTGTCCACCCCTCCCTCCAGCCCGTGCTCTTCACTCCCAGCTTCAGACGTGATGCTCCATCACAACGAGTTCTTGCTGTGGTGTCACACATCCTGCAGTTTCTTACGGGGTGTGTGTGGGGGGGGCATGCCTTGGTGCACACTGTCCTCTGTGGCCCAAATGCCCAGCCTCCCCCCAGTGTTCCCGCCTTGTCTATATTCTCATCACACTTGAAGACCCAGCTCCAGGGTCACTTCCTGGGGACCCCCTTGCGTTCCTGTCCCCACATCCCACCCCTCTGCTCCCTCCTGCTGCATGGGTTCTGACAGCACCATCATGAGCCGCTGTCCCCACTGTCCCGCAGGAATCTTCTCTTCCAGGGATGCGGTGCGCGTGCCTGAGGAGTGAGCCAGAGACCCTGCTGCTTCACCTCTGAACCCCCGGTGCTAGGCCTACCTGCACACCAGATTTCTAGGTAGGTGCCTCCACAGGCTGGCTCTGAGCTCACACGGGACGTACGACAGCCATCGGCCAAGCCCTGGTCACCGGGCAGGTCTGACACAGACCCAGTTAAATGAATGGAACCTTGGGCACACTTTATCCAAAGGCGTCCCCATGACGATGGCCTGCAGGCCGGTTGTCGCCTTTCTTTCTACAGACAGAGAACATGACCTCAAGGTGTCAGGCTCCCATAACCCTGATTCTCACAGGCTCTGGGATCCCCACTGGCTTGGCAGTGCCCTGAGGCTCGGTGAGGTCTGGGCATGGAACTGCCAAGGAAGGGCATGCAGCCGGCAGGAACCAGAGGCCACGCCTTTTGGAGGCCTGGTGACTGTGATTGTAAGGCTGACAGTACTGTTTGGGGGCTGGGGCTTTTCTTCTGTGTCCAGATATCTTGTATCCATCAGGGTCCAATCAAGAAACCATGCAGTAGGTGAGCAAGGAAAGTTCAGTACAAAGAATGGCTAATTAAGGGGCCAGAGTCAGGAGGGCTGGGCCGAAGCACGTGCAGAGAGGTGGCTCAGGGTGCAAACTCAGTGGGAAAGGAAGTGGGATCACTCAGTGCCCAGATGGGGACGAGCCCCCACTCAGAGCCTCTGCCGACTTCGGAATCTAAGTCTCCTGCCCTGAAGCGGATCCCAAACTTAGAGGAATAAAAGCCTTTTCTCCACCTTTGCCCAAGAGACGCAGCATCTATGTCCGCTCTTGGTTCAAGCCGAGTCGGAGTTGAGAAGAACTGGATCATTCTTCATTTTATCAGTTACTTCTAGCGCCATCTAACAATTACATGCAAACCTGATTTATAGAAGAACTGCTAATTCCCTGCCCCCTCTTAGGCACCAGACAAGTTGTGTGTGTTTCCATGTGGCATCCTGCCCCCCACCCCGTCCCATGAGTGGGTTTTACATTATCGTTCTGTTCATTGATAAGAGAACCCTTCTAGAGGATGAAGCCATCATGGAATGAAAGCCACTAACACATCAAATGGTCCATGTTCTATCATGTTGCTGATTACGTCAGGGACCATGCAGGCACCTGGGAGCCACGGCGGGGACTGGCTGAGGCCCTGGGGTGAGGTGGGGTGGGGGGGCAGTAGGAGGCTGAAGGGAGAGACCCTCATGGGAGTGGCCTCTGCATCACCCCCTGCCGAGGCCCCATCACCTGGACCGCCTGGGCCGTGCAGGTCCCCCAGCTGGTGGCTTGGCACCTGGGAGGTGGGCTCCTCTACAGAAAAGGAGAGACCTCAGTATGGCCTTATCTGCTCTGTCCAGGAGCTCGCCCACCCCGATGTTCTCAGGGGTGGGCTTCCAGTGTGAACAACGCAAGCTCTGGGCAGGAGTCTGATTTCTCACCCCAGACTGTCCTTCAGAAAAGTACACCCTCCCTATGGCTTGGGACCACCCAGAGACCCAGCTGTGCACAGCCCCAAGAAGATTCTGACCTTGGTTGTCAAAGCAGCTGTTATCCTGTGCTGATCCTACAGACAGATGCAGGGCAGAGGCAGGGGGAGGGGAGGGGAAGCATGGGCAGAGGAGAGCCAGGTGGCCCATCAGTTTCTAGGACCCCAGAACTTCAAACCCCGACGAGGACCACCTGGATGCCTCATCTATGTCTCACTGTCGACCCAAAGAGACTGTGCAGCTGGCCTGGGGGCTGCTCTCTTTCTAACCCTAACTCCATCCTGGTCACGGGGGCCCACGCTGTGAGGCCACTTCCCTCAGATCTGGGCTGCAGATTTTCCACCTTCCCACCTTCCTGTGTGTTTTCTCTTCTGATTGAAAGCTGGTGAAATTGACAGTTCTTCGGCTGTTTTATTTATTTGAAAACAAGGAAAGCACTTCAGATGGGATAGGGAACAAAGCAGAGTTGATAACTAGAGCCCCTCAGGCCCTTCGAAAGACAAAGCCAGGTCCCTGATTAGCCACTGGGGGTGACGTCGAGAGGCTGGATGGGGTCTGGAGTGTCATTTTGTTGTCTCTGCTGGCAGGGCTCCTGGAATTGCCATTTAAATTATTGAGGTGTTCAAGCACCATCTGATTCCGGGTACAGTCAGGCAGGAGAATTTCAGC
>NW_020174791.1:1167152-1313835 GCF_003031525.2 Neophocaena asiaeorientalis asiaeorientalis
TCATGTTGTGTAAGGGAGGGTGCAGGTCTGGTGGCATTGGCTTGGTGTCATTTTGCAATGATGAAGGGAGAATCGGCCTTAGAATGAACCCCAGAAGCCGTGAGGAGAGACCAAGAGAAATCGGGCAAGGGTGGGGTGATGTGGGTTGAATGGCTTCCCCAAATTCATGACCATCTGGGACCTCAGAAGGTGGGGTCTTTACAGGTGTGACTAGTTAAGTGCATTTATACGGGAGCAGAGTGGGCTCTAAATCCAAAATAACTGGTCTTATACGAAGAGGAAAGACACACAGAGACACACACAGAGGGAAGAAAGCCATGTAATGATGGAGGCGGAGACTGGGGTGAGGGGTCTGCAAGGCGAGGGTTGCCGGGAGCCACCAGGAGAGACACGCAGAAGGGTCCTACCCTGGAGCCCCCAGAAATGTGAGACCACAAGGATGTGTTATGTTAAGCCACCCAGTTTGAGGTGCTTTGTGACAGCAGCTCTTGGGAACAAGTCAGAAAATATTGGGGAGCTGCTGGGTGTTGAGCCCTTCCACCTCTGGCCAGGGGGTTAGGAGAGTGCATAAAAGTCCCACCTTGCTTCAGCTGGTTGGAAGTGGGGTTTTGATAATTTGTGACCAGAAGATTCTTAACTGACAGTCTCCAAAATTAGCAAATGGGCATGTCTGGCTGGGCAGAAGCAAGGAATGTGCATGTTTTCCCAGAGGGACGTGTGCTTCAACTCACTTCAGTAAGTCCCAGGCACTTTCCCTGGAGCCATCATGGCCCCAGACGATGACCAAACAAGATCCCACCTTCAACGAGCTCAGTGTTGCAGACAGAGGAAGACAGAAGCCATGTAACTAAAACACAGGTCAGTACAGGTACACAGGTCAGAAGAGCCACTACAGGAATTCACAGAGGGCTTGACCCTTCTGGGCTGGTTTGATCATTGAAGGCTGCATTTAGAAAGTAAGACATTTCAACACCTCTTCTTAACTGATGGGGGGAAATATATATCGTTTCTGAGCAGCATTTTAATGTACTGTAATATTCCTTCAACTTAAATTACTAATACTCATAAAATTGAGTTTCTTATTGATGGAGAAGAAAATATTTGGCTCCCAACTGCTAAGGGAAAAGGACCACTTTTCAAAGGATGGGGCTGCACTTGTCTACTCACTTCTGTCATTTAATTCTTGGTTTCATTTAGGAAAGGAGGAAAGACTACTGTTTTTGAGTGCTTATGTGCAAGTTTGAATTGTGCATTTTCAGATTCAATTTTTGTAACAATCTGATAAGGACCCTCGTACTTGTTTATTTCAGTTCAGGGAATAGAGTAATTAAATACTTTTCTCAAGATCACATGGCAGGATAGTGTTTGAATGCAGTTCTATCTGGTTCAAAAACTCATGCTGGCTCTTTTTTTGTCTGTTTGTTTTTTGTTTTGTTTTTTTCCTACCAGATCATACTTTATCTTTAACATAAAGGAAAAGAGGCTCAGTGTGGTTACAGCCTGATCTCAGATTGTGCAGACGGTCTGGAGCAGAACTGAAGGAATAGTCAAGGACTTGCCTGGTTAATTCCCACTCACCATCTGTGTGTACCTCCATCTTCCTTGTATGTTCCAAAATGTTACACAAAAATCTTATATGTGGAAGTGGCTTTCAGAAGACTTATTTGCATTTTGCTTTTCTAGCAAGAGAAAAGAAGTGAGCATTCACTCTCTCTCATCTTTGGAGGAGCAAAGCTCCAAGAAGAGGTGGGATAGAAATGTGTTTGCATTGCTGACGGTCTGTCCTTCTTACTCCCGGCAGGATAAACGGACTTTTATTTTTTTAATGTCTCTGATTTGAGCTTTTTCTCTAGGGACAATCCATGCACACCACAGTTGGACCTGGTGGGGGCACTAAGGAGGGAAAAGAGGGCCTCTGAGTCCCAAGAAAGCAGACAGCTGAGCCGCATGCTGACGCGCATGCCAAGGAGCTGTCCCAGGAAGACCGTGACGGGGCGGGGCAAGCATCCCGTGCTTCTGTCCCCAGCCGCCCCATCAAGGGGGAACTGGAGGCATCTGTCCTTGGTGGGGCTGAGTTGGCAGTTAGGTCCATGCACCCCTCTCCGGATGAAGGGAGAGGAGGACCCTCTGATGCACTTTCTCCCCGGGGAAACACTACTTTTGTCCATCCAGAGGCTGCTGGCTGGCCCCCTGAGGTCCTCTCCTTAAAACTCTGTCTCTCCAGTTTCCAGCTCACCCTGTCCAGGGGAAGATCACCCCGTCCAGCAGCCACACACCCCCCACAGGGCCCTGCCACCTCCCCTCCTGCCCTGAAGGACGGAATGCTATTTTCTAGACAAACACCAAGTTCTTGCCTTTTCATATGGAGAATATCCCTGCAGAAGGCAGAAACACTGCCACAAATGTTGTGCTGCCTAGATGGGCAGTTGGACCTGCCTGTAAGATATGCCCGGGCCTGTGGGGTCCAGGGCAGGCCACCCCGAAATATGCTTCCATGGCTTATGATTATTTTGAGTTAAAGTTGCTTAAGAAATGGGCAACCCAAGAGGGACACTCCTACTCTCTTTTCTGTTTCCCTGAAAGCAGGAAATACATCTCTCACGTGAAAGGTGCACTCCCTGAATCTGGAGGTACAAGGGCATTCTTATCACCAAAGATCGGGAAATTGGGGATGAGAAACTTATATAAAAAAACCTGTGACTTCTTTCATGGATTAAAGCCCAAACTCTGTTCAGATTCTTTGTGAAATGAGCACCAAAACCTGTTTCTCTGTCCTATCATTCTTCATAAATTCATTGTTTCTTTGTCTAAAAAGTACAAAAGCTATCTGTTTTGGCCACTTCTTAGATCCCATTTCTATGGGACGTCCATGTGCATGAAGTAAACTTTGTTTGTTTTTCTCCTGTTCGTCGGTTTTGTGTCAAGTTTATCATTAGTCCCACCACAAGAACTCAAAGGGGTAGAGGGGGAAATGTCCCCCTCCCGAACAGGCCCTTCCCTTTATCCACACGGGAAGAGGCCCCTCTTCAAGAAACTCATAGAACAGAGTGTAGTGGGCTGAATGGTGGCCCCGAGATATGACCACGTCCTAACCCCAGAACATGTGAATGTGACCTTCTATGACAGAAAGACCCTGAGAGAGGAGTAATCCTAAATCATCCAGGTGGACCCTAAATGCAATTGTGTGTATCTTCATGAGCGATACATGAGGGAAGGAGGGAGTTTGACACCCAGAGAGGAGAGGCCACGTGAAGATGAGGCAGAGATTGGAGGGATGTGGCAACAAGCCAAGGATGCCTGGAGCCCCCAGAAGCTGGACAAGGCAGGAAGGACCCTCCCTGGAGCCTTCAGAGAGAGCGTGGCCCTGCCGACACCTAGATTTGGGACTTCTGGCCTCCAGAACTCCGGGAGAATAAGCTTCTGTTGTTTAAGCCCCTCAGTCTGGGGTACTTTGTGATGGACGCCAGAGCAGACTGAGACTCAGGCATAGGAGAGGGCTCCCCTGAGAGGCAGCTGGAGGGAGACAGTCTGCAAAAGGTGGGGCAGGACCTTCCAGGGAGAGAAATGGCAGTGATAAAGCCGCCTCCCCCTAAGGAGCCTAAAACTCCCCAAGGCTGGGGGCTCGTGCCTCAGGGAGGAGCAGAGACCGGTCCACAAGGGGTCATGTTGGTCTTGCCGAGGGGTTTAGGTTTATTCTAAATGCTCAGACATTCTCAAAGTGTTAAGGAGGAGAGTGATGGATCTGATTTAAGTAGAAAAGCACTGAGTTCAACCAAGCCTGCCCTGGAGGAGGGTTATGGAGAATAGACCCAGTACATGCGGAAGACCAGCAGAGGGAGAGGGGCAGGCAGAAAACATGGCCCCTGTTTGGATAGGTCGAGCTTGAGATGCAGGGTGTATTTTCAAGTGGAAAAGTTAAGCAAGCAGCTGCATGTATAGTCTGGAGCCCCAGGGGTCGTTTAAAGCCATGGGGCCGATGGAAAATACAGGATGGGGGCAGATAGAGACTAGAGGAGGTAAGATGGTGACCTGGGGGGCTCTGACCTTTAAAGATGGGGCCAAAGAGCAAGAGACAGTGAAGTGGATCGGGAAGGAGTGGGTGGAGAGGTGGGAAGGGGCCCAGGAGAGGGTGGGGGGGGGTGAGAGGAGGAAAGGTTTCAAGGATAAAGGAAGGTCTGCTGTGCTAAGGCTGCTGAAAGCTCTAATGGGATGAGGACTGACATCTTCCCAATAAGCAGCAATGTGGAGCCCTTGGAAACCTAGAGAAGGTTAGTTTTTAATGGTGAGGATGGAATTGGCCATGTGCCAGGCAAGTTGCTGCTGGTGAGAAGCAGAAACAGTTCCTGGAATCCACTTAGCCCGAAGCTTGGCAAAACATCTGTCACATCAGCTACCCTTCCTGAGAGTAAGTTATAATGAAGTCACACTTGAGATTCTTCTAGCCTTGAGGTCCCCTGTAAGTTCTGTGTGAGCACAGGGACCTTCCTCCCAGGTGCACATGTCCTCAATTTTACCCAGCAGTTGCTGGGTACTCACTAGGTAAATTCGCTGGGCCATACAGGAACTGCATAATCAACAAACTATTTCTTATTTCCCAGTACCCTTATCAGCACCTGGGCCCAGAGAGGAGGCTCATTAAGGGCTGTGACAAGTAAGGTCACTGTTTTCCAATCGCTGGGGGTCTCATCCTGTTATAAAGATCCTCTCAATGACACACCTGATAAAGGACCATGATCCAAAATATGCAAAGAACCCTTAACACTGAACAATAAGAAAACAAACAAATCAATTAAAAAATGGGCGAAAGACCTGAACAGACACCTCACGACAGAAGATACACAGATGGCAAATAAGTATCTGAAAGGAGGCTCCACATCATACGTCATCAGGCAAATGCGAATTAAAACAACAACGAGGCACCACCACACACCTATGAGAATGGCCAAAATCCGGAACACTGACACCACCAAATGCTGCTGAGAATGTGGAGCAGCAGGAACTCTCATTTGTTACTGATGGGAGTGCAAAATGGACCAGCCACCGTGAAAGGTAGTTGGGCAGATTCTTACAAAACTAAACTTACTCTTAACATACAATCCAGCAATCGTGCTCCTTGGTGTTTACACGAAGGAGTTGAAAACATGTTCTCACAAAATCCTGCACACGCATGTTTATATCAGCTTTACTCATAAACAGTATCTGGACAGACAGTGGGATATTATTCAATGATAATAGAGAATGAGCCTATCAAGTCACGCAAAGACATGGAGGAACATTAAATGCATGTTAGTAGGAGAAAGAAGCCAGCTGAAAAAGCTACATAATGTATGGTTTCAACTCTATGACATTCTGGAGAGGGCAAAACCTTGGAGACAGTAAAAGGGTCAGTGGTTTTTAGGTGTGGGGGAGGGAGTGATGAACAGAAGCACAGAGGATTTTTAGGGCAGTGAAACTACTGTGTATGATGCTACAATGACGGGCACCTGTCATTATAAACTTGTCCAAACACATAGGAAGTACAAGCAGGAATAAAACCTAATGTAACTATGCACTCTGGGTGATAATGAACCTGTCGGGGTAGGTGCATCGATTGTAACAAATGCACAAATGCATTGCATTACCCAAACTGTTGACTTTGTGTGATAATGAACCTGGTGGGGTGCGTCCATCGATTGTAACAAATGCACAAATGCATTGCATTACCCAAACTGTTGACTTTGGGTGATAATGAACCTGGTGGGGTGGGTCCATCGATTGTAACAAATGCACAAATGCATTGCATTACCGAAACTACTGACTTTGGGTGATAATGAATGTGTCTTAGTGGGTCCGTCAATTGTAACAAATGCACAAATGCATTGAATTACCCAAACTATTGACTTTGGGTGACGATGAACATGTCGGGGTAGGTCCATCGAGTGTAACATATGCATAAATGCTTTGCATTACTCAAACTATGGACTTTGTGTGTTAATGAACATGTCGGGGTGGGCCCATCTATTGAAACAAATGCACAAATGCATTGCATTATACAAACTATGGACTTTGGGTGATAATGAACATGTCGGGTGTGTCCATCGATTGTAACAAATGCACAAACGCATTGCATTACCGAAACTATTGACTTTGGGTGATAATGAACCTTTTGGGGTGAGTCCATTGATTGTAACAAATGGCCAAATGCATTGCATTACCCAAACTATTGACTTTGGGAGATAATGAACATGTCTGGGTGGGTCCCCGGATTGTAACAAATGCATTGTATTTCCCAAACTATTGACTTTGGATGATATTGAACATGTCGGGGTGGGTCCATCGATTGCAACAAATGCACAAATGCATTGCATTACCCAACCTATGGACTTTCGGTGACGATGAACATGTCAAGGTAGGCCCATTGATTGTAACAAATGCCCAAATGCTTTGCATTTCCCAAACTATAAACTTTGGGTGATAGTGAATATGTCAGGGTGGGTCCATTGATTGTAACAAATGCACAAATGCATTGCATTACCCAAACTATTGACCTTGGGTGATAATGAACATCTTGGAGTGGGACCATCGATTGTAACAAATGCACAAATGCATTGCATTACCGAAACTATTGATTTTGGGTGATAATGAATGTGTCTTAGTGGGTCCATCGATTGTAACAAATGCATAAACGCATTGCATTACCCAAACATTGACTTTGGGTGACAAAGAACATGTCAGGGTAAGTCCATCGATTGTAACATATGCATAAATGCTTTGCATTACTCAAACTATGGACTTTGTGTGATAATGAACATGTCAGGGTGGGTACTTCAATTGTAACAAATGCACAAATGCATTGCATTACCAAAACTGTTGACTTTGGGTGATAATGAATGTGTCTTAGTGGGTCCATTGATTGTAATGAATGCACAAATGCATTGCATCACCCAAACTATGGACTTTGGGTGACAATGAACATGTCGGAAGAGGGCCATTGATTGTAACAAATGCACAAATGCTTTGCATTACCCAAACTATTGGCTTTGGGAGATAATGAACATGTCCCGGTGGGTCCCCAGATTGTAACAAATGCACAAATGCATTGCATTTCCCAAACTATTGACTTTGGGTGATATTGAACATGTCAGGGTGGGTCCATCGATTGCAACAAATGCACAAATGCATTGCATCACCCAACCTATGGACTTTCGGTGACGATGAACATGTCAGGGTAGTTCCATCGATTGTAACAAATGCCCAAATGCTTTGCATTTCCCAAACTATAAACTTGGGTGATGATGAATATGTCGGGGTGGGTCCATTGATTGTAATAAATGCACAAACGCATTGCATTACCCAAACTATAGACTTTCGCTGATAATGAACCTGTTGGGGTGGGTCTATCGATTGTAAAAAATGCACAAATGCATTGCATTACCCAAACTATGGACTTTGAGTGATTATGAATATGTCAGGGTGGGTCCACCGATTGTAACAAATGCACACATGATTTGCATTACCCAACCTATTGACTTTGGGTGATAATGAACATGTCGGGGTGGGTCCATCGATTGTAAAAAATGAACAAATGCATTGCATTACCCAAACTATGGACTTTGGGTGATGCTGAACATGTCGGGGTAGGTTCATCGATTGTAGCAAATGCACAAATTCATTCCATTACGAAGCTATGGACTTTGGGTGATGATGAATATGTCGGGTAGGTCCATCGATTGTAACAAATGCACAAATGCATTGCATTACCCAAACTATTGACTTTGGGTGATGATGAACATGTCGGGGTAGGTCCATCAATTGTAGCATATGCATAAATGCTTTGCATTACTCAAACTATGGACTTTGTGTGATAATGAACACGTTGGGGTGGGTCCATCGATTGTAAAAAACGTACAAATGCATTGCATTACCCAAACTATGGACTTTGGGTAATGATGAACATGTCGGAGTAGGGCCATTGATTGTAACAAATGCCAAATGCATTGCATTACACTATGTATGGACTTTGGGTGACGATGTATATGTAGGGGTAGGTCCATCGATTGTAACAAATGCACAAATGTATTGCATTACCCAAACTATTGACGTTGGGGGATAATGAACCTGCCGGCGTGGGTCCATCAATTTTAAAAAATGCACAAATGCATTGCTTTGCACAAAGTGTGGACTTTGTGTGATGATGAACATGTCAGGGTCGGTTCATCGATTGTAACAAATGCTGAAATGCATTACATTACCGAAACTATGGGCTTCTGGTGACAATGAACATGTCTCGGCAGGTCCATCGATTGTAACAAGTGCACAAATGCATTGCATGATCCAAACTATTGACTTGGGTAATAATGAACATGTCTGGGTAGGTCCATCAATTGTAACATATTCACGAATGCATTGCATTACCCAAAGTATTGACTTTGGGTGATAATGTACCTGTCGGGGTGGGTCCATTGATTGCAAAAAATGCACAAATGCATTGCATTACCCAAAGTATAGATTTTGGGTGGCGATGTACATGTCGGGGTAGGTCCATCGATTTTAACAAATGCACAAATGCACTGCATTGCCCAAACTATTGACTTTGGGTGATAGTGAGTATGTCAGGGTGCATCCATCGATTGTAAGTAATGCACAAATGCATTGCATTATCCAAATAATTTAGTTTGGGTGATAATGAACCTCTCTGGTTGGGTCCATCGATTGTAAAAAATGCACAGATGCCTTGCATTACCCAAACTATGGACTTTGGGTGATAATGAACATGTCGGGGTGGGTCCATCAATTGTAACAGATGACCAAATGCATTGCATTACCCAAACTATGGACTTTTTGTGATGATGCAAAAGTTGAGGTAGGTTCATTGATTGTAACAAATTCAGAAATGCATTGCATTACCCAACCGATGGACTTTGGGTGATGATGAACATGTCGGGGTAGGGCCATCGATTGTAACAAATGCACAATTGCATTGAATTACCCAAAAATATGGACTTTGGTTGACAATGAACATGTTGGGGTAGGTCCGTCTATTGTAACAAATGCACAAATACATTGCATTACCCAACTTATGGACTTTGGGTTACGATGAACATGTCATTGTAGGGCCATCGATTGTAAAAAATGCACAAATGCATTGCATTACCCAAAGTATGGATTTTGGGTGGCGATGTACATGTCGGGGTAGGTCCATTGATTTTAACAAATGCACAAATGCATTGCATTACCCAAAGTATTGATTTAGGGTGATAATGAACCTGGTGGGGTGGGTCCATCAATTGTAACAAATGCACAAATGCATTGCATTACCAAAACTATGGACTTTGGGTGATAATTAACATGTCAGGGTTGGTCCATTGATTGTAACAAAAGCACAAATGCTTTGCATTACCCGAACTATTGACTTTCAGTGATAATGAACATGCCGGCGTGGGTCCACCGATTGTAACAAATGCACAAATGCATTGCATTACCCAACCTATGGACTTTGTTTGACAATCAACATGTCGAGGTAGGTCCATCTATTGTAACAAATGCACAAATGCATTGCATTACCCAAACTATTGACGTTGGGTAATAATGAATCTGTTGGGGTAGGTCCATTGATTGTAACAAATGGCCAAATGCATTGAATTATCCAACCTATGGATTTTGGGTGGCGATGAACATGTCGAGGTAGGTCCATTGATTGTCACAAATGTACAAATGCATTTCATTACACAAATGGACTTTTGGTGATGATGAACATGTTGGGGTAGGTCCATCGATTGTAACAAATGCACAAATGCATTGCGTGTTGATGGTGGGGGAAGCAGTTTTGTGTAGTGCAGGGGTACATGGGAAATCTTTGTACCCTCTTCTAAATTTTTCTGTGAACCTAAAACTGCTCTGAAAAATAAAGTGCATATATATAAAAGATATCCTAACTGTGTATTTTCCAGGATGGCTGGATTTTCCCCTGGACCCCCATTCACTGCATTAGAGACTGGAGATCAAGTGTGCAAGCCACCTGGAAGCAGGAACCCAAAGTTGCTAAGTTCCTTTGCAAGACATTCCTGAGGGCAGTAAATTAAATTTAGAAGGAACACCAGGCTCAATGGATTCCTCACCCCTTGCTTAAATATGATTATTAAATATTATATATACTTGTATCATGTTAATATAACTCTATGCATATGGATTTGCAAATTCCTGATTCTGCCCATGTGCAGTAACTGACTTCCAAACCAAAGGTTTTATTCTCATGTTCTCTTCCTTGACTCTTCTAATCCTGAAAATATCAAACTCACACAAAATACAGCTAGATTGAACAATAAATTCTGACACTTTTCTGTCTAGGGCAGATGACAGAACCTTCAAAATCAGGAAAGGAAACCCCTCCAGAGGCCACCAATGAGTACTGGGCTATGGGGAGCTGTTCTTGGTGGAACCCAGGCATCCCCTCCCTGCAGCCAAATTCCATTCATGCAGGGAAACACATGACACCAGGAAGACAGGTTTTGCTCCCCAAACAATGACACTCCTTGTTCCTTCCTATAAGACTGATATGCACACTTCTGACCTCTATCCAGAAAATCGCTGCCTATGATCCTGCCTATTAAGACACAGAGCACCTGGAGCCCCTGCTTTTCCTAGAACAGAGGACAGATGACTCTGAAATCAGGGGTCAGACCTCTTCCATGAAACCCTCCAGGCACTGAGTGTCTCGCCTTGTCTTGACCTGACCCTCCCATCCTCTGCCTCTGCAGATATCCGGCCCCTATAGCCCTGTGCACATAAAGAATAAGGCAAGAAGTAGGAATCTGAGCTTGCTTGCCAAAACTCTCTCTGGAGACAAGTCTGACTCTGACTCTTTTCCCTCTTCTTCTGGCTGGAGGATGGTAGGACTTCTCCTAGTGGGTGCCTGGACCCCTGCCAGCTGTGTTCCATTAGGGCAGGGCTTCCAACTACCCCTTGGGTCCCCAGGGCTTGTGTAGAAACCTGCATGCAAGAGGCCTTGGTAATCATCGTTAGATGGCTCAATTATTTAAAATAAAATTTGCTAAGTGAACCCACCCAGTCTGCCCAGTACTCAGCCATTTATCAGAACACAGTTGCCATTCAAAATGAGATGTTCTTTTCCAAAGTTTTGACCAGAAAGGCGTTCCTTTCCTTTGAGTTTTAGTGTTAGTTTCTCTGTGAAGGTGCCCGGTCAGATTTCCCTGGTGGTCCAGTGGTTAAGACTCCATGCTTCCACTGCAGAGGGCGAGGGTTCCAGTCAGGAAACTAAGATCCCACAAGCCTCGCGGTGCAGCCAAAATAAATAAATAAATAAAAAGCTTCCCGGTCAGCTCCAGCCACCCTTCCTTTGCCCATGCCTTCATTCACAGCCTTTTTCATGACACAAAACTCTCCCTCGCTGCCTGCATCTGCGAGCCTGTACCTGTGGAGGCTCTGCCATGAGCCATCTAGACAATTTCCATTCTCAGGCCTTAAAGGGAATTGTGTTTTGCCAGCTGATATGCTGGCGTCATGACACCACTGGGTACCGCCCCTTTCCCTTCCAACAGAAGATGCTTAAAAACAATTGGAAACCTACCAGGCTGACAGGTGTGAAAACAAATAAAGCAGAGGCAGTACTGGCAGAACTTTAAAGGGTTCCCAGAGACAGGATGGGTCTGGGGAAGCTGACACACCTGGCCTAGCCTTTGATGCCTCGTCTGGGGGCCTCAGCTCAGGTAACCGCCCAGTGAAGGAAAGCCATTCTCAGGAGAACTCTGTCCCTAAGCCTGGGCTTATTCAGGACAAAGCCTAGTTATGGCACAAAGGCTGTGGGTAGGGACAGGGAACTCTGCTGCTTGGTTTGCTTTTGCTGAGAAAGACTGTAGGGGTGGGAGGAACGGGGCCTAGCTGGGAAGGCTACCCTTCTGTGGCCAATCTTTATGGCCTCTGTGTCCTGTAGAAATTCTGCTATTTGGAGAATTAAGATTAAGATGGAAATCCATGCCTGTGAAAATTATTATTGTAGTTGTATATGGGAGCCCTTGTTTTCAGAGAGTGGGTGAGACTATGCTGTAATTCTAGAGCTCTCTGGGGGAAAATACTGTGGTCCCATCGGCTTCTGGGGAGCCTCGAGGTGGCAAGAGGTCAGGCTGTGACAGGGGTCGCCTCTCTCATTCAAGCAGGGCGTGTTGCTGAGCCTCCAGGACAAAGCAGCCCCTAATGGAGGCAGTATTCTGACAGCAGAGGACGCAGGGAGGGGTCCCCAGCCAGCACAAATCACCCTGAGCTGTACAGCTTCTACTGAGGCCCTTGGATTGCCAGGTTGAATGGGGGGAGTTCCAGCAACACACCTGCCCCCGCCCCTTACTCCTGGTTCCAAACAAAAACGTGTTGACCCTGATCCCCTGGCTTTCTCGGCACTGGCGGTAACATCCACCAGTGACGTGTTTCCATCAGCAACCACTTCCCCTAACAGCAGTAGGATGATGGGAACAGACTAGGAATCTCCTCATCAGCAATGGGAGGTCAGGTGGATCAGAAATTGGAGGGTGTGATTTCCTCCATTTGCTTCAGGACAAAAAGGAAGAGACAAAAATGAAGAGTTGCATGTGGAAGAAGACGATAGAGCCAAGTTCTGCATCTGATTTGTTTCCATTAACCGGCTGGGATGGAGGGGGGCATCGGGATGGAGAGGGAGGGTCCTGCACCTGGGGACCCCCACTCACACGCCTGCATCACCTTGCTCTGCACCCCCTCCCCTCTTCAATGTTCAGAAGTGACTTGGGAACCGCGTAGCTGCCGTTGCATGGAAGACATGATGTGGGCAACAGAACAGCCAAAATGGAGTTTGTTTGTTTTTTCTTTGCCTTTCTTCAAGGTGTTTTGATCAACATAGGGGCAGCCCCACTTCACGCCATCCCCTGAGTTTGCCTTGAAAAAGGCCGAGGAAGATCACAGTCCCCGTCTTCAAGGGGTTGTGGACTCCCCAGCACAGGACAGTGAGTGTCTGGTCAGCACAGGCTGGAAACCTGTGGAGCCCAGATGGAGGTGGAAGGATGGGAGACAGCAGGCATGTGGCCTGGGAGGGCAGAAGAGCAGAGAGCAGGCAGCTGGGGCCCAGAGAAAGCTGTCCTTGAGGAAGAGGGCTTGAAGGGGCAGAGTGCCTGGTCTGTCTCTCTTGGGTAGAACCTGTGGAGTTGGGCACAAGGGGTTTTGGGACTGTGGACTCAGGAGAAACTAGATTTGATGTGTTTGCTGTGTGTTCCTATGCACGTGGAATAACCTCTCTGAGCCTCAATTAATACATATATGGGACCCGTGAGTCTCGGCACCAAGTATGGCCTCAATAAACACCCCGTCTGCTCTCCAGGCTGAGGCTGGGGCTCCGGGTCTGTGTCACCAGGCAGAAAGATCCCAGGACTGGCCACACCTCCTCGGCCCAGACCAGGCCTGCAGGTGAAGAGGAGACGCTTTCTTTTCCTCTGTGTGAGCGTATATGTGAGGAGTCTTACAGATCCATGAGCAAGATTCACTTAATCCTAGAAATTCCTTTCGTGGAATTGTTTCACTCAACAACACAGACGTAGGTGGTATCTATTCGGAGTCAGGCGTTGTGATGGGTTCTGGGTTGAACTGGATTTTCCAGACCCTCAGTGGGGAGAACCACTGACTGAGTGCCCGAGGCCCGGCCACGGCCCCTCCCTGGATCCCCATATCATCCCTATGTCTGGGGGCCAGTCTCAGCCACTGGAGACGCTTCCAGATGCAGCCATTCCAGGATCTGGCTCTGGAAATGCGGGGCCCGGGGGAGGGTATGGGGCCGAGATGCTGTGACGTCAGCCACCTCCTAGGTCTGAGCTGGATCTGCCTCCCGCCCTCTCTGGGCTGATCCTGAGGCCCACGGTGGGCCGACTGGCCAAGCTTTCGGTGACGGTACCCACTACCCTCACCAGCAAGCTCCAAGAAAGCTGCAGACACTTGAGAAAGAGGCATCATTAATTAACTGACGGCGTTCATCACATGAGCCCTGAGGCTGGTCTTCAGAGTCTCAGGCCAGCCCTATATGCGGAAGCACAGACTTGCCCATCAGATCCAAACAGACCCACTTGAAGCCCTGGTGAAGCTTCTTACCCTTCTCCTGACCGCCCTCGGAGCAGCTCTACGCTCAGTGGGGAAGAGCGAGAGTGGGCTCTGGGTTGAAATTCACAGATCGCTCTGTACACCCAACTCCCACATCTGGGCCGAGAGAATTGTCATACCTGCCTGGCAACCTTCCCAGGACACTTGAGAGTCCAATGAGATGGTGGTGAGCTCTATACATGTTGAAGAGACATGTAGAGCATGAGTTACCATGGACTCATCTCTACCCCAGGGCCCCTGCCCCATTCGAGTCCTTTCCAGACTATTGTGAAAGCATCTTAATAGTAAGGGTTGGGGGCACTGGCTGCAAGCTTGCTCTGTCCCTTTATGGTTCTCATTTCACTGATGGGGAAACAGAGGCTCAGAGAGGTCAAGCCATTAGTCCAGGGCACACCTGGCAATAAATGATGCCCAGGGTAGAATCCCCAGCTGTCCAGCCCCAGAGCCTCCCTGCTATCCTGTCCCAGCTACACTTCAGCCAAACTCATCCTGCTCTACCAGAGCCTGGACCTGGTGATTCTCCCATCTCATCCTTTGTGAAGCTGCTTCCAGTGAAGGACCAAGGGTTTTCCTTGGTTCCAAGGCCCTCCTTGTAACACACAGCTCCTCCCCCATCTCCCCGCTTTCTCCTCCCCTGTAGCCTGGCCACGTATCCTTGACCAAGACACTCCCCATCCTCCTTTGATCTCCTGCCCATCTGGCAATACCTGACCACATCTCCAGGCTCAAAGATGTCCGGGACAGCCCCTGCCCTAGCTAAGTAACCTCCCCTCCTCTGTGCCTGGCACAGCGAGATACAGATACGGGGGGAAAATACAACAAAACAGAACAATACACAGATGATTGGTTCTACAACAATCGGTGTAATTTTGTTAGGATTTGGATTTAAGTTACAGACGGTGAGGCGGAGGGTGGGAAAGTGAGTTACTTAGCTCAGAAGTGAGCCCAGTAGACCACCGAGCACCCGCTTGTGTACTACTTCTCACAGAGCACCTACTAGTGTGTCACTTACTAGGTAAAGTGTGATTTACAAGGGAATTGGTAGGTAAACGCCTGGTAGGCACAATTTAAATACTAGGGATTTACATACATAGCAGGTATTTAAATACCAGGTATACCTAGTATTTGAATAGCATTTTTTAGTAAGTTTTTTTATCGGGGTATAGTTGACTTACAATGTTGTGTTAGTTTCAGGTGTACAGCAGAGTGGTTCAGTTATGTATTCTTTTTCAGATTATTTTCCCTTATAGGTTATCAAAAGATATTGAATAGAGTCTCCTGTGCTATACAGTAGGTCCTCGTTGTTTATCTATTTTATATATAGTGGTGTGTATCTGTTAATCCCAAACTCCTAATTTATCTCCCCTCCTTTCCCCTTTGTTCACCGTAAGTTTGTTTTCTGTGTCTGTGAGTCTTAAATAGCAGATATTTAAACACTTAGTATTTAATAAGGAAGAAAATACCTAGTAATTTTCTAGGTGTGGCCTAGAAAACCTGATGACATGATCAAAACATTATTTCTTGGTGAAAACTGACTCTGGAATGAGAGCCAGCTGCTGGTGTCAAGGTGCCGAATTGGTGGGGAGCCCGTGTCTTCTGGCATCAATCCAGTGGGTGGGCGTGTGTGGACATGTGCCCTCTGTCCCCAGGGTCCACTAACTCTCTGAAGAGGGGTAGGGCTTAATCCCTGTGGCCTGTGGCCTGGCCCAGGGCTGGAGACATTTAAGGCATGACTGAATCAATAAGGTCTTCCTGTAAAGTTTCTTTAAATAATATGACTCCTGGGACAATTAAAATGTGATTTTATTTACAAACATTATGGTTATATTGAGCTGTCCCAGACTTTATTAGCTGAAGCAAGGGTCTCCTGTGTGTGTTGCAGCTGACTCTGGCATCGGATTTCTCTGGAACACGGCGGGTTCCCATGTGGGACATTCATGCCCACCCGATGACACAGAAGGTAAAGGTTTAGGGGACTGGCCAGCCACCTCCCATGCTCAGGCGAGCTCACACACATAGCACACGCATTCACACGTGCACACATGGCTCTCAGTGCCCAGCTGGGCTCTCCTCCGGGACCACCAATGGGGAGGCAGAGGTGAACCGCAGGGGAGAGCCCTGGTGACATGGGTGCACTGTGGTTCTGTCCCCAGGAGCCTGCCGAGGCCTGTCCATCCTCTGATCCTTGGGACCAGCTCTGGGCCCATCTGGCTTGTCTGGGTTGGGGTCTGTGGGGCTCTAACACCTGCCAAGAGAAGAGGAGAGCCCGAGGTGCACCCACTGACTCCCTGTCCTGGGACTCGGCACCATGCCCTGGGAAGGGGAAAGGCCAGGAGCAGCAGAGGGGCTGCCTGTTCAGTGCCCAGCTAGGGGCAGACTCCAGTGGCTCTGGGCACAATGATCCCCATGGTCAGGTTCTTAATGCCTCCGGGGTGGCGTTCTTTTTAACACAAATCTGGGTGATTCAAGGTTTTCCTGTGACCATGTCTCTTGGACCCTGAGCCTGGGACACTGACTAGAGCATATGTCCCACAGCTGATCTGGCCTGGCTCTGCCTGGGACAGACCCTGAGACATCCAGTCGTAGGGGTGACAGGCTGGCAATGCATCATTTATCACAGGTGGGAGGCAGTCCCAGGCTCTGGGACCTTAGAAATGGATGAAACACTGATGGGGATCCAGGGGCGTCCCCAAGACCAGTGATAACGAACCCAGGCCCTGATTATAACACAGCCTCCAGTGATCCTGGGACTCGGTGTTCCAGCCCCACTCAGAGGGAGGGGTGACAGCTGCCTCCCCACTCCTGATGGAGCCACTCCTCCTGGCAGGGAGAGTCCTTGGCCAGCTCCTCCAGTGGGTGAGCTTCTGGAGGGCATAGGCCCGCCTCGCTCATCTCTGCGTGGCAGGCGCCGTAGATGCTTCAAGACTGTTGAGAACAAGTGCGGTGTGTTGTCACCAGGGCTCACCTTGTGCCATCAACTGAGATTCTGTTCCCTAGCACAGTATTTCTGAAACATTTGGTAACTCTTTTTGCAAACATAAGTGTATTCATGAGTGAAAGCTCCATTCAGCAGAAAGGAAATCTGAGGCCCAGAGAAGCTATCAGTGAAAGAGCCGCACGGCTGATGGATGTCAAATAATCCTACAGTTAGATTCCAGGATATCAGGGACCCTGGCCGCCCCCACCCCTTCCCCAACCCCGGGCTGTAGGCTTCTCCAGAGACCATGGAACAGTCCTTCTAAAAATATCTATCTTGTAAAATATTAACCCTAAAGTGTGTCAGGCCTTCTTCCAGGGGCTGCGGGCGGATCAGTGAGTGAGCATACAGACACCGCGCCGCTCCCAGGGCTACCGATCCAGCAAGACTGCTGTACCTTTCCTTGGAGGTTTGTGGTTACATTTGGATAAAGTGGGACACGTTTCTTAAACTTTGATTCTGAGGACCTTTGCCTGCTCTCCTCCAAATTCCAGAATACACATGTGGCCACCTGGGCACCTGCTTCTTGAGTTTCTCTATTTTGTTTTGTTTTGCTTTATTCTGCATGAAAAGCTCGACACCCAGTGAGACTGTGTCCTCAGGCCCTGCCTGTGGGGTCTGGACCAGGAGAGGGTCATGGGGCACAGGCCACCCTGTTTCTGGGTGTGTCGGGGCCCTGTCCTGTGTGAGGAGGCGTGGCCACCTGGGAAGTGGATGCATCCTTGTGTTGGTGCCCAGACGTGGCTTCTGGGATGTGGAGGTGGGGTGGGGTGAGCCACTGTCTCCCCCAGAGATGCCAGAGCTGTATCTGCTACAGTGCTGGGGACTAGCAGGACCCCTATTTTCCCACCCAAACTGGGTGTGCCAGTGGGACCGAGACCCAGGGGATCCCGATGGAGCAGGTGAGGGGTCAGCCTGGTGGATGCCCACAGGAGCAGGGGATCAGTCAGCAGCAGGAGGCGGGAGGCACACGGTAGGCTCTGGTCTCCGATGGCCGCAGTTTCCACTAGAGGGCTCAGGCTCACAGACCGCGGTCCCCAGCTCAGGCAAGAGGCCCGGCACAGCCGTGCTCCCTGCCAGGAGCTGAGCAAGGGTCCTGGCTAGCCCACAATGTCCCAAGCCTGCTCCAGAGGCACTCGGGCCACGTAAGGTTTCCCCACTCTGCGCTCAGCGGATGCATCCACATCCAAGCACATCATCCCAGGGCTTTCTCTAACACTCTTCATCCTCTCTCTTTTCCCTTCTTCAAATGCCCAAGGCTGCTTGTAAACCCTAGAGCTGTTTCCGGAACTGTTTTACAGGGGTGAGGGTTGGCGAGCAGCGGTAGAGAAACACATGCAAAGCCTGGCCCCTTGGAGCCCAGGAGTGGCTGGGTGCTGGATTCCTGTTCCAGCTCAGCACCAGACCATGTCTCCACCCCGTCGCGACACGGCCGCACCAGGAGCCTCCTAAGCCCCCTCCTAAAATGCTCACATGCTCATCCAGCGGAGGGATCAGAGGATCATCTCTCCCTGGTATTTGAAATAATAACGGCCTCTATCAGGATCGGGGGTCAGCAGTGGATTCCACACTAGGCTGAATAGTGTCCCCTAAAGGTATCCACGTCCTAATTCCCGGGTCTGCGGATACGTTACTTTACATGTAAAAAGGTCTCTGTGAGCGTGATTAAGTAAAGGAACTTGGGACAGGGAGGTGGCCCTGGCCCATCTGGGTGGACCCTCAGTGCCATCATAGTGTCCGTACAAACGGGAGGCCAGGGGGGTGACACACAGAGGAGGGAGGGCAGCGTGAACACTGAGGAAGAAGCTGATGACTTGAAGGTGGAGGAAGGGCCACAATCCAAGGAATGAGAGCAACACAGCCCTGGGAGGTGCAAGAGGCAAGGAAGAGACCCTCCCCTGGGTTGCCCCTACCCACGCCTTGATTTCAGACTCCAGACCCCTAGGATCTGGGAGAATAAATATGTAGCTTTAAGCCGGGACGTTTATGGTGATTTGTCACAGTGGCCGTAGGAGCTTGATGTGGGGCCAGCTCCCTCCTGTTCTTTCTAGCTCAGCTCAGACCTCGCCTCTTCCAGGAAGCCCTCCCTGCCCACCCCTCCCCCTGCTCTGTGCTGAGTGCCCTCCATCTTGCTGTGTCGCTATCCGCCTCTGTCATCAGCTGTGAGCTCCTGGCAGATGCTGAGCACTCCGTAACTGCACTTATGTGAAGGAACAAAAAAAACGTCCTTGGTCCCAACAGTACCTCCAAAGACTTTAGTCTCTAAACTTGACCGCTGTGCCAATGACAGTGCAGTGGGGAAGGGATGGAGCCCCTGCAGGGTGAGAGGAGGGTCTCCTCCTTCCTGGAATCCCCATGGGATATTCACTCCCATCCAGTAATGCTCTGCTCTCTTTCCCCCTTCATCTCCCGCTGGTCCCTGTCAAGCTCCTTAGCACCAGCCAGTGCACATCCTTCCCACCTCCTCCATGAACCTTTACCAGCACATCTTTACCCCAAGCCCCGCTTGTCCTCACACCTCCTTTGGTACCCAGTCCTAACTTCGGTCCTCTGTAAAACCTTCCTCGGAGCCCTCTTGCAAATTGCGCCCCCCCCCCCCCCCCCCCCCCAACTGTGCTTTACACACAGCATATTTTCCCTTTTCCTTTCCCTTTTTACAAATGACAGCACAACACACATCTAGTCTCTTAGCAAAACCTTATTCTCCTTGAAAAGAGGGACATTATTTGTCCTCATGTGGCCTGTACCTACATCATGTCTGATTCACAGTAGGTGTTTGAGACTCTTGTTGGTTTAATTGGGTAGTTAGGCTTCCTGGATAAGAACACCCCCAAAGACCATGTCGAGTGGAAGGAAGCCCTCCTCTGGACCCTAGAGAGGGGGTGGGGAAGGGAGGCATGGGTGCGGGTGTGCACACAGCAGAGGGTTTCTCTCACAGAGCCACTTTGTTGCAGATTACTTGTTCCCAAGGGGCAGCAATCCACTATTTCATCATCTGCACATTTAATTTTTCTTTAAAAAAATCTGCTCACATATTTCTGTGATAATAGGAAAACTTGTCTCAGTTTTTTGTTTTTTTGTTTTGTTTTGTTTTTTTCCTAGAAAACGAGTCCTAATAATCTTACAATAATCTGTAGGTAGCTCACTCAACTAGTCCTTGCCTTGGTCCAGTGTCCCAACCGGGACCAGCCTAGGGCCTGTCCCTGCTGCTGCCTCTGATCTGGCCAGGGCCTTCGTTTGGAAATTTCCCAAAGGAATCCCAGACAGCAGAGAAAGAAGGAGATGAGGCTCTGACGTTTGAGATAAAGCATTTTTCTGGGCTGGACCACAGGGGAGGAGAGACAGAGGCAGTTCCTATTTGTGCCACTAGGGGCAGGAGACCAGGCATGTCACACAGACCTTTGAAGTGTCGAGTGGCCATCTGTGCGTGAATCTTCAGATTCTGTTGCCCTTCGTGCATTTACACTTCGGATCCTAACAGGGAGTGGCCACAGCCTGTCTGCCCTCGTCCCCGTCCCCCTGGCTGTGTCTCCTTCCCTCCTGGCCAGCTCCAAACACCCATTACCAACCAGGGTTCCTGCCCCCTTTATTCAATAGAAATTGATGAGACCATACAAGAAATTCAGGCAAGTCTTAATTGGGGCCCCTGCTGCAGCAGGGGGGAGTGAGAACAAGCAACAGGTTCCCTTGCTCACTTGCTCCCTGAGAGGGGTGTGAGCTGGTCCCTTATATGGGGTGAGAGTAGGGGCGGGTCTGGGGGTCAGGCCTGATGGGCAGCTTAGGTGGTCTGCCCACCCCTTTGGTGGTGTTGCGCACAGGGGGGCATGCACAGTGCCCTGCTTTTGCTCCCAACACCCTGATTTTGCTCCCAGCTCTTCAGAAGTGGCAGGTGGGTTTTTGGTCTTTTTGTATCTTCTCATCCATGATTTGCCCCACCTGCACACGCTCACAGTTATTTTTAGTCCCTTATAGTGTCTCTGTATTTTGTTGCTGAAGGAGACATTTGTCCAGGTGCAGGCACTGCAGCAAAGGGTCCCAGGCCCAAGGTCCCAGCCTGTCTCACACCCACCTGGGAAGGGGACAATGTCTTTCCTTCCAAAGCCTCCTATAAATATCTGAGAGAATGTCCTCCTTCTCCCTGAAATGAAGAGCTGCATCTTCAACTTTTATTTCTTCAAAACTGGTAAATTACATTTTAAACCCATTTTCATCATCTGATCATGGCTTTTCAAAGATGTATTGGGGGGAGGGGAGAGGTTGGGAAGGGTTCAGGGGAGACATTTGTTTCAGCCCAGATTAGAGAATGGGTGAAATCAAAATATTTACATTCTTTGTACCCAGGTTGTTTTTCCCATCTTCCTTGAAAACAAGAAGTTAGAGCCCCCATGATCTAACAGATTGTTGACTTCTACATCTGAAAACACCCAAAATATCTCCCATTAAGTCCCCCTGTTCCACTGCCTTTGTTCTGCTTGGGCGGAAAATGCTGTCTATGTTCCAGAAACAAAATTTCAAATTAGATTACTTGAATGAAATCAGCAGCTGTTGATTCAGAAGAAGTGAAGGGCCAGTGTCATCAAATCCTTGATCAAGAAAAGATCTCAAGAGAACATCTGGCCCCATTTCCCACACAAGCCTGTGGGGTACAGGCTAAGCCTGATAGGACAGATGGTTTGCATCCTCTTAGGAAGGTCCCTGGGGACAGATGTCACATCTTCCCAGGCCACCTATTACTGTCTCGCCATTTACAGAAACATTTGTTTGAGTTGAGCTCCTGCTTGTAGGGCGTGAGAGTTTTCAGGGAATAGTGTTTGGGTGGAGAGAGAGAGAGAAAGAGTTTCTGCTCAATTCTTGGAAGTGGTCGGTGAGCCCCGGCAAAGCCCCAGCACAGGGACTCAGGAGTGAGCCAAGGACCCTGCAGGTCTTGGCTCTCAAAGGCATCTGCACTTAGGGTCTCAGATGCAGCCCTGGGAATGTTCACTGTATGTGTCAACTTGCTTGGGCCATGGTGCCCATGTGTGTGGTTAAACATTATTCTGGATGTTTCTATGGGGGTGTTTTGGGATAAGGGTAACATTTAAATCAATGGACTTGAATAAAGCAGATTATCCTCCATAACATGGGCCTCATCCAATCAGTTGAAGATCTTAACAGAACAGAAGGCTGACTTTTCTCCAAGCAAGAGGGAATTCTGTAGCAAACTGACATCATGCTTTGTCTGCGACGTCAGCTCCTCCAGGTTCACCAGCAGACAGCCTTGGACTTGAACTCCAACTCCTTCCTGAGTCTGCAGCATGTCAGTCTCTCCCATTAGCCTCCCCACTCAGGTGCCACAATTCCTTTCCACCTTTTTCTCTCTATATAAATCTCCTACGGGTTCTGCTTCTCTGGAGAATTCTGACTAATACAAGTCCCAGGAAGTAGATCTGGAAAAAACATGTTGGGGAAGATGGTTCAGGAAAACAAAACTGGAGTATTTTATATGTCTCAGAAAAGAATCCTTTGGTTTGAAACATGATTCGTTTTTATATTTCAGCGTCAGTATTTTCCTACTCTTCTGATATTTGAGAATACATCCTGATTGCAGGATTATTCACTTAATTCTACTTTCAAGATGTCCTACCACTGTCTTCACTCTGCCACCTTGTGTAGACTCCATACCAATGTCTTGCCTTAAGGGCTGCAGTTGGGTTCTGGGCGGTCTTCTCATTTGCTTCTCCACGATTCTTTCTCCAGGTGGCAGCCAGGAATTATTTTTTCCCTAAAATGTAAATCTAATCATGCCTGAGCTAGGACAGATCATGGGGTCTGGTTTGAGGACAGGGAGATAGTAACTTGAGTCAGTTCAGGTTTGCTCCAAAGCTGCCCAGAAACCACACAAAGACCCTGTACTCCTGATTCCTTCCCTTGTTTGGTCTCTGAGGTCAGCAACTCCAGCACCCTAGTTTTGTAATGTGTTTCTCTCCACCTGATGAACCGAATACACAAGTCTAATTTTTGCCATGTGCTTACCACACTTCTTAAAGATACAGACACATTTTGTCCACTGTAAGAACTATTATCCCTCTCTCTCCAACTGTCCATCACAAGCCCCTCCAGGAGGCTAATGATTATCTTCTCAAAGAGTAGGGAAAGAGGGAGGGGATGGACCCAAAACAAGTTCATATTTCTGTTACATAGTCTTATAACACCATGTAATTTTTCTGCATTGTTCTTATGATATTTTCAATTATTTTGTTCTTTATGTTATTTTTTTGTTGTATGTCTTCCTTGCTAGAGAGTAATCTAGTGGGCATGGGGCCATTTCTGGGTTAATTATTACTATACTCCTGGGCCCAGCAGGATATCTGCCTTGTAGGTAATGCTCAATAAATAAGTGCTTAAATGGATGAACCATCATGAATCTCTAGCTCCCTAAGGACCTCATCACAATCATGATCAAATAAATTAGGATCTTCCCCGTAAATTTTCATTTTTACTCTTTTTAAATTAAAAAATTTGAGACGGAGGCTCAAGAGGGAGGGGATATGGCGTTATATGTATACATATAGCTGATTCACTTTGTTGTACAGCAGAAACTAACACAACATTGTAAAGCAATTATACTCCAATAAAGATGTAAAAAAAAAAAATTGGGGGGAATTCCTTGGTGGTTCAGTGGTTAGGACTCAGCATTTTCACTGCTGGAGCCCAGGTTTGATCCCTGGTCAGGGAAATAAGATCCTGCAAGCCACATGTCTCAGCCAAATATTAATTAATTGATTAATTAATTAATTAAAATTTGAAAGCTAATTTTCACTAGCAAGAAAAGGAAACATAATTCTTAATGTTGCTAGGAAGCGGTAGGCATTTGTCATTCTTTGTTGGCTGCCTGGCCAACCTTTCCTATGTATGAAGAATTCTCCACCTTTATGGGTCTTTATGGGAAGATAAGTTACTTCCCATTAGAAAAGCTGAAAATGCCAGATATTCATGTCACCTAGGCTCCATCAATCAGATGTGATCACGTGACCTAGACCTGGGAGCTAGTGATGCATAGAAATGATGGTGTAAGGATGGTGTGGCAGTGGTGATTGCAGGAAACTTGAGTTTCAAGAGCAGTTCTAGTAACATTCATGGTATAAATAGCAGCATCTAGTGTTTGGCAGTGGTGTCTTCACTAGAGCAAAGACATGGAATGAAGATGTTTGGGAAAAGTCTGATTAATCATAGGACCCTGAGTCACTGAACCTCACTGACCCTACTTGCCAGATGAAGCAGCTCCACTTCCCCTTTCTGAAAGAGTAGTCCCCACCTTGGTTGAAGATGTCCTAATGACCCTGCCTGAGGACCACTGTGAGGGGAAGCCTTGCCTACATGGACCCTTTTTTCCTCCAGAACTTTCAACCTGGTATATCCATGGCAGGATCAATGATAAACCAAAATACCAAAGAATTTGCAAGGTTTTTTTTTCATTTATACCAGAAAAAATACATTGCAACTCTAACCTTGACCAACGAAACCAAGGCTCACAAAAAAGACATAAAGCATAGAACCAGTTATGTGTCAAGTTAAAGGCATGCAAATATTCAATATATTGTTTAGAGATCTTAAATATCGAGTTGGTGATTTTAAAACATGATAAATATCTAAAGAATAGTAAGAAATTGATAAATTAAGGATAGGAATTATGTCTGGACAGAAGGGAAGGGGACACTAGATTTCACGGTGGTAGTCCTAGCAGGGAAGAACATAATATTAATCAGGCTAAATTTTTTTCCTAATATAGATGCATATGTCAGAGATTTTTATTGCAATGTGATAAGTCAAACCTCTGAAAGTTGTTCTGCTTATTTTCTGAGTTGGTTGAATAAAACCTGGGCCCAACATTTCACCAGAGGCTCACACTAAATGAAGTTGGGATGCCAGCCTTCTTTTGTTTACCATACAAGGAAAGATTCCAAAAGGAGGAAGATTAAAATTCTAGGGTGGATTTATCATCCACTCTCCTACTCCTTAATTGTGTCCTACAAGAAGGCTCAAAGCACTCCTTTCATAAAAACATTAATAAATATTTTGTTGATGGAAGGACCTGAAACTTTAAATAGAACTGTAGGTGCAGAGATGCTGCAATTGAATTGGGTTTCTTGATTTAAATAGGAATTCCAGGATCCTGGCAGGCAAAGACATGGCAATACTTTACCATCCAGGCAAAGTGAGTGTGATTACATCCTAAGAACCAAAAATATTGTAATTAGAATGGTCTGCTATTCATAAATTATTAGAGGTAGCTTATGCATGTTGAGTCCTGTAGGAACAAAATAGGGCACGTAAGATCCTATTTGATTTCAACAGGCCAGATGAACCGAGCCTAAACAGAGCCATAATGATGTAGAGTCTCAGCCCCTCACCTAAGCCCCTGACCTGAGTCAGTTCACAGGCCTAGGACCTCTTGAATGATGAGTTGGCTACACACCCTTGAGGAGGGGTCTGGGAACAATCTTACAAAAAAGGATTAGGAAGTTTTCCCCTAATCCTCTCCTAAAAAGATCAGCAACCTTTTGACTACTTAACTATGCACTGAGAAAAGGGAAAAGCTCAGACTTTCAGGGATTGTTGGAAATGGGACAAGCTCACCCTAATCATGGGTGGAGTATTAAGAGGATCAGGTGATACACAGAGAGTGACTCTGCTGTCCATTCTGGTATGCCCAGGAGAACCCTGAACCAATCCAATTTCTGAGTGTACACTTGCAAGAAATACATCAGTAAAAGGAAAAATCCCCACATTGATCCATGAAGGAAGAACTGTAGTTGTAGGACCAAGTGGTAGCAAAGTAATTGCTCATGAGGACATTTTGTGAACTTCAAGCCACTAGGTGAAAACATTTTTTTAAAAAAATGATACAATATTCACTCAAGTGTTGAATCTTGACCATGGAGAGAGGAAGGAGAAATAAGTTGTTGATAAACAGTGCAGGATGGAGGTGTAGGGAACTCTGGGGTGTCCCCTGGGTGCCTCCTAGGACTGCCAATCCCAGTGGTGAAAGTTAATTTAACACTAGAGCTATTTGTTTTTTCTGCTTTACAAAACTTTTTGTCTTCCTTCCTATGTGTGGCAATTTCCCCTTAGGGGTCTTGGTGGGAAGCAGAGACACCTTTTACATAGAAGCAGAGAAAGGCAGATGTTCACAATTTTAGCCATCCTGTGGCACCATTACTTGACCTAGAGTCCAGCAACCAGATGAATTTGCTCAGACTTGAGTCAGGATCTGGTTATGTTGAGAAGGTGTTACAAAACCAGACTTGGGTCCACTCACTTGCAAGCAGTAAAGCAAGTCTACTGACACTGGGTCGTGGTGAAGGAAAGTGCAGCAATTATTGCAGGTGCCAAGCAAGGAGTCCAGGTAGCTAGTGCTTAAAAGGCCTGAACTCCCCAATGATTTTCAGGGAAAGGTTTTTAAAGACTGTGTGGGGTAGAGGGGCTGTGGTGTGTATGATCAGCTCATGGACAGCCTTCTGAATTGTTGGTGGTGAGGTAATTAGGAGTCAGCATCATCAACCTTCTGAGGTCTATGTGCTGGTGGACAGCATACAGTTAACTTCTTGCACCTGGTGGGGGTTTCAGCATCTGCAAAACATCTCAAAGGACACGGCTCATAATATCATCTATAGCCCTTGAAGAGGAGCTAAAAGTACTTAACTTTCTTTAATGGCTAAACTATTATTATTTTGTCTTGCTTGACTGTTTTCCTTTCTGCATGTTCTCACTTCTCAGGTTAAATTTACTCTTTGGAACTCAGGGAAGGCCTAGGAGGCTACAGTTTTTCTACAGACAAGAGGAAGGTGGAGGACATGGTGGGCGGGAGTCCTGTTCTAAGAAGCTTGGTTACAGGGGTACAGACATCTGTGGGAAGAGAAAGTTCTTAGGGCACCAGCACTGCGTACTTGTGGTTCTAGTGTCCAAGATCTAACCCTAGTGGACACTGGCAGTGCAAACTTTGAAAGCTAAGAGCCAATGCCAGGGACACTGATGCCTCCTGGGCTGTTCTGCAGCAGGAAGATGTGTGCTGTCCTTGACTCTCAAGTGCTGAGCCTGATCCCCCCACTTCTCAACAATTCCATGAGCTATCCCACCTCTTTTGAGCAAATTCCTTTTTTGCTTAGACAGTCATGATACTGGTGTCTGTTGTTTGCAGCTAAGAGCACTGGCTAATTCCAGATGTGAGAAGTGAGTGAAATCCCTTTCTGCAAATGGAAATTTCCATTCCTTAATGACATAATTGCAGGCCAAAGACATCTGTACCATTAATAATAAAATCAGCATTGAGGGCCTTGATTTCACTATGAATTTTTTTTGGTCAAAGTTAATATTTCTTTCCGGGAATTAGGCACAGACTCGGAGTTGATGTTCAAATTGTTTTTATTTTTTTTCCCAAACTCTTTTTTTGCAATAAATATCTACCAATATATAGAACTAGATGGATAAATGAAAGGTGAAAACCTTAAAACGTTATGTGTGTTTGAGAATTTACTAGGGCTGTCTCTTTCCATGTGGGGTAGGCCAATTGGTATGGTCTCTTGCACTAATGATATGGCTGGGCATCCCCCAAATCAAACCCATCAATTGTCTGAGAGCATGTTATTAGACCTCTAGGTCACTACATGGAGTATGAAAGGCATTGTTCCTTCTCAGGAATTCTGTCCTAATGTAAAATTAGAGCCCAAAGAGATTAGCAGCAGCCAGTTAGCAGGACTCAATGGGTAAATTCATCAGATAGAATCCACAGATGGAACAAAGAGAAAGTTGGAAAGCAGTGTGAGGTTTTGTTTGTTTGTGTGATTGATTCACTGATTATCAGGAAAAAAATACAAACTTAGTTTTGGGTCCTGAAGCCAGAATTTCCCAAACTGGTTTTCACAGAACACTACATCAGAGAAATATTAACAATTATTCCAAGAATAAAAGTTCTGTGATCAAACATGTTCAAATATCTCTTCTGTAGAAACAAAATAATGATTGGATTCCACCTGTCCCTCTAGCTCTAGTCTGTTCATAGGGAAACATCTCAAAGAATCATCTACACTCTGTTTCTTTTTTCATCTCTGATGGTTAATTTTGTGTGTCAACTTGGCTAGGTCAAGGCCCCCAGATATTTGGTTAAACACTATTCTAGATGTTTCTGTGAGGGCTTTTTAGGGGAGAGGATTAAGATTTAAATCAGCAGACATTGAGTGAGGCATATTACTCTCCATAGTGTGGGTGGGCCTCATTCAATCTGTCGAAGGCCTTAAGCAAAAGACAGAGGTTCCCCCAAGGGAGAGGGAATTCTGCCTCCAGACTGCCTTGAACTTCAGCTGCCACATCAACTCTTCCCTGGGTCTCCAGTTTCCTGGCCTGCCTTGCAAATTTTGGATTTGCCAGCCCCCACAATTGTGCAAGCCAATCCCTTGAAATAAATCCATCTCTCTCTCCCCCATATACAGACACATACACACAGACACAAACACACACTTACACATCCTAGTGGTTCTGTGTCGCTGGAGAACGCTGACTAATACAATTCCTAATACTCTTTCCTTAACCCTCTGCCTTGGGCATCCGTCCTTACCATTCTACTGAGCCTGCTCTTGTTAAGGTTACCAGTGGTCACCATGTTGCCAAAACCAAAGGAGATGACTATGTTTTTATCTTATTTGAATCTTCAGTTTTTGTCTCATTGAACTCTATCTCCCTCTTGAAGCCCATCTCTTTCTGAATTTTGGACACAGCACCATGCTAGGTTTTGTCTTATTTAATGGGAAATTCTTACTCAACCTCTTTGTCAGCTACTTACTCTTTGATTGACCTAAAATTTTTGAAGGGTCCCAGAAATTACAACACATTTTTCCTGTCTGATGCCATCTTTGTCAAGGTTGATGATGACTCTTTCTTCATCGGTGGTTCTCTTTTCTTGGCTTCCAACACAGCACATACTTCTTGGTTTTTCTCCTGTCTCCATGATGGTTCCTTCTCATCTCCTCTCCTCCACAGCTTCTTAAAGTTGTGCCAAAGAACTCAGACCTTTGTTCTCTTCTGACATACGTTTGTTCCTTAGGTGATCACTTCTGTGGTTTAATATAGCATCAGTGTATATGCCAATGACTCCATAGTTAAACCTTCAGGAAGACCTTCTCCAAAAGTTCAAATTCATTATCCGCTGTCTGCTCAAAGACCACCTTTGCTCATTTAGACTTAATCTTTCCCTCAAACTCCAGATGTATGTATGCAAGGGCTCAATCAACATCTCTACATGGATATCTAATATCTCAAATTCAGCATGTCAAAACTTAACTCCTCATCTCTCTCCAACTTCCTCCAAAGGATGTCAATTCCATACTTCAGTTTCCCTGGCCACAAACCTTAAAGAAGGTTGAAGAAAACTCTATTTCTCTCACACCCACAGACTATCTTTCAGCTCCTCCCTTCAAAATACATCTGGTTGTTCCACATCTGGATGTGACAGACGAGCTTGTTGTGGATGATTGAAAATTTTGTATAAAATTTTCTTATGTGTAGAAAATTCAGGAAAAATATCATAAAATAAAACATCTGTTTGAAAGCATCCAAATGCAACCAAGGTAGCAGGGACATGTGGAACCACAATCCCAGAGAGAAGGCCAGGGAAGGCAGAGCCAAGAATTTGGCCTGACTTTTCTCCTTGAAATATCTGCTGATTTCGTGAAAGGAGCCTGAGAGCCTAAGAAGCTGAGAAGAGGTTTTTCCAGTTCCACAGGGCTGGGCGGGTGAGGGATGCTCAGAGCTCTCAGGGAGGATGCGTTCCAGTAAACATGTGGGCATCAAGGTGGGATCCGGGAAGGGCTGTAACTGGGAATGAAAGCAGACCAGAAATAGAATATCCTGTCCTTCTCTTAAAAAAAAAAAAAAAAGCAGAAGAAAGCAAAAGAAAAGGGAGGAAGAAGCAACAGCCACAACAAAACCATAAACCTGAACTCCAAACAGCTTGCATATAAACTGGATTAGGTGATCTCCACACACTCCAGAGAGAAAAGAGGCACACAGAAGAGGACCCTATTCAGGCATTTGCTGATTCATTAGCAGAAGTCTTGAGGCTGAAAAGCCAGGAAGAAAATGGTGGTGAAGAAGCTAAGCATAGCTTTTGGTGGTTTCACAGTGCCCGGGGGATAAAATTGAAGTTCAGGACCCTCTAAACATAAGAGGCCCTTTTAAACACATCCGGCTTCCAATGTCCTATTGCTTTAAAAAAATGCAAGAATTAAATGAAAACGAAGAGAAAAACAGACAATAGAAACAAACCCACAGTGATTCACAGATGTTGAGATTTCACACACAGATTTTGAAGTAAGTATGATTAATGTGTTCAGGAAATTTAAGAACAAGATATAGGGGCTTCCCTGGTGGCACAGTTTTTGAGAATCTGCCTGCCAATGCAGGGAACATGGGTTCAAGCCCTGGTCTGGGAAGATCCCGCATGCCACGGAGCAACTAGGCCAGTGAGCCACAATTACTAAGCCTGAGTGTCTGGAGTCTGTTCTCCGCAACAAGAGAGACTGCGATAGTGAGAGGTCCGTGCACCGCGATGAAGAGTGACCCCCACTTGCTGCAACTAGAGAAAGCCCTTGCACAGAAATGAAGACCCAACACAGCCATAAATAAATAAATAAATACATTTTTTTTAAAAAAAAGAACAAGATATAGAATCTGGGCAGAAAACTGGAAACCATAAAATTAAATCAAGGGGGTGTGAGGGAGGGATGGATTGGGAGTTTGGGATCAGCATATGCAAACAATTATATATAGTATGGACAAACAACAGGTCCTACTGTATAGCACAGGGAACTATATCAATATCCTGTGATAAACCTGGAAAAGAATATGAAAAAGAATGCATATATGTATATATATGTGTGTGTGTGTGTGTGTGTGTGTGTATATAACTGAATCACTTTGCTGTACAGCAGAAATTAACACAACATTGTAAATCAACTATACCTCAATAAAATAAAATTTTAAAATAGCAATAATGTTACATTAAAAAAAGAGAAAATGTGGAAGAATGTCCTTCCCTCTTAGAGTAAGAGTAACATGCAAATACAATGGTGTCACCATTTTTAAAAAGTAATAAAAATAAATAAATCAAAAGGAAATTCTAGAACTGAAAAATAAACATCCACAAATTAAGCACTTAGACAAATGCAATGGAAAACGGGAAAAATGTCTAAATAGGTATTTTACAAACGGGAATGTCCAAATTGGCCCATTAAATGGGAGAAGATGCTCAAACTCGTTAATAATCAAGGGAGTGAACATTATAGTTACAAGAGGTACCACGACAGACAAACCAGAATAGCGAAAATTTAAAAGCCTGATGACACCAAGTGGGAGAAAGCAAAATAGTCTTACCCTGATGGTAGGAGAAAAAATGGTACAATCTCTTTGGAGACCCAGAGATTCCACTCCTAGTTATACAAACAAAAATGCATACATAGGGCTTCCCTGGTGGCTCAGTGGTTGAGAGTCCACCTGCTGATGCAGGGGACACGGGTTCGTGCCCCAGTCCGGGAAGATCCCACATGCCGCGGAGCGGCTGGGCCCGTGATCCATGGCCGCTGAGCCTGCACGTCTGGAGCCTGTGCTCCGCAATGGGAGAGGCTGCAACAGTGAGAGGCCCGAGTCCCGCAAAAAAAAAAAAAAAGCATACATAGTGTGTTTTAACAGCGTTATTCATAATAGCTAAAAGAGGAATCCGTCCAAATGACCATCCAACGCAGAATGCACATGTGTTCTGGTGTAATGGAACAACACAATTCTATACAGCAACCAGCAAGGAACACTTGCTGTGATCAACACCTGGATGAACCTGATGTTGAGCCAAAGGGGCTACCCAGAGGAGCATGCATAGTGTATGAGTCCATCGTATACATTCAAAAGCAAGCTAACCTACTCTGTGACTTTAGAACTCAGAATATTGCTTCCCCTTGGGAAGTGGGGGTGGGGTTAGTGATGGGGGAGGTCTAGGAGACCCTCCAGACCCAGTGGAGAATTCCATGGACATGTTCTCTTTGTGATCATGCATTGAGTTGTTTACTTGTGGTTTGTGGTGTGGGAATTCTACAGGAATGAACATCTAGGTATAAAATGTTTATTCCAAGGAACAGGAGCATGGATCTAGAGTACACGCATTCCTCATGAGACCCAGCGTTGCTCTTTCTCAGCCCTTGTCCTGCCCCTGGATTTCAGCAGTAGCCTCTCTACTTTCACCTTGCCTCCTGCTGTGTTGGTCACAGCAGTGAAGGCAGAGTGATTCTTTAAAACATAAATCTAATGCTAATGGGGCCCTTCCTGCCTTTCTGACCCCATTGTCCAACACTGTGTCACTCGCCATATTCATTCTTGTTGCAGGGCTTTTGCTTTTGCACTTTCTGTTCCCTCTATGTGGAACGTTCTTTGCCCCGACTGTCCCTTGCTTGTGTCTTTGTCACTGAGGCCTCAACTTAATCTTCTTGGAGCCCTGCCTTGACCTCTCCATCTGAAGCAAGCAACCATCCCTCTCAGCCTTTTTAATTCTATGATTCCCATCTTTCACTCACGGATACTTTTCTCCTTCCTCCGTTCACATCTGCTCCCTGGGATGAAACTTACAGGAGCCCACACTCTGTCTTATTCCTGCACGATCCTGAGTACCTCAAACAGTGTTTTGCATATATATGAACATAATAATTAGGTGTGAAATGAATAAAGCAAGTTTGGAAAATGCTGCCCACTATTTATCTCTCTCGGAGAGCCCTAATTTGCATTACATATTCATGTTGCTGAGGAGTCCTACAGTTAAAAAAAAAGAAGCCTCCTTAACTTTCACTGCATATTTCCCAACCTGTTTTGAATGTAAGGACACCATTTTTGCATTACACCCTATTAACACCCATGGCAGGAAATGCTACCTCCGAGGGTGTGCCGTCGTCCTTCCTGAGAGCTTCCTCGTGGCAAACACTGGGCTGAGCACGTTACACACATTGTCTCTGTCTCCATGACAACTGGAGAAGCTGGGCATCACTATCCCAGTTTTAAATATGAGGGAACGGTGTGCCAACTAGAAATGGGTCCCTATTGATTTGAGTAACACATGATGAAGCTGGGATACAACTCCACGTCTGCCTCACTCTAAACCCTGCTCTCGATCCCTCAGTTGGGTGAACCCGATGGAAAAGCCAACCCAATGTAGGGCCTGACTTCCCACCGCAGGCTCTACCTGCCTGGGAGTGGAGAGTGGGTGGAGAGTTAAGATCGGGGATTCCTGGAGGAGATAAAATCCATATAGTCAAAGTCACAGCCATGGGATACATTTCCCATTACATTTTCACGGTCTCAAATTCCATTGTATGAAACTCTTGGCCAAACAGATGGGAAAAGATGGCAAGACTTAACAAATTCCCCATCTATTCAAGGGGATAATTCATGAAACTGGCAGGTTCACCACAGAAGTCTGCTTCATGCCATTCATGAGAGGGTGTTCCAGAACCTTCACACAGGCTTAAATCCTTGCATGGCACCAGCTCTCGCTCAGCATCTGCTCCACCCCAGGGTTTGTCCAGAAGTAGGAGATAAAAGCTGGCCATTCCCCGGCGGGGGGAGGAACTCTCCCCATGGCACAAATGAGATATCTCACCAGACAAGCGAATTCACTGATGGTGAAGTTTGTCTCGTTCATTCCCTTTTCAAGCCTGTTCCTCTATAAAATAACTGAGATGAATAAATTTTCTCAGGTTTTACTGTCTCACAGGTCCCCTTGAGTCCAAGAGGACGGACAAGAAGCAGAAATGTCAAAATCCTTCAAGAGGCATGATGAGAACCACAGACATTCTAACACAGAGCCTCAGAGTCCAAGTTCCCTTCCCCAGAAGAACTGAGAAGTCCCCTCTAGGTCAAGGTCACCAGCATTGTTGACACTGGGGAACAGATAACACTTTGCGTGTGTGTGTGTGTGGGGTGGCCAGTAACGCCAACACACCTCTCCCAACTTATAACAACCAGAAATAGCTCCAGGTCCAGGAAGATACTGCCAAATGTTTTCTGCAGAACAAAACTGTTCCCAGTTGAGACCCCTGACCTAGATAAGTGAAAATTCGGAAATATTCAACGTTTAAAAGAAATGGAGATAAATTAGTCCAATAATGTATTGTAGCACCAAAACTGTTTTCCCTTGGGTCTTTATTTTTATAAAAAATATTCACTTCTTCAATCAGCAAATAACTTTGAGTATAAAGCATCATGCTAGTCCCACCCCACTCAGTAGTGGGCTTCCTATCTAGTAGAAAACCAGATAAGATAGATGGGTCATTGGCAAATCAATTATAGGTTAAATAAATGGTGTGTCCCTTCAGTCCTTGCAAACAGGCGGCCAACTAAAGGGAGTTAGACCTCCCTTCTGCAATCTTGTTTGCATTATAAATGTTGTTTGGCCAAACCTTCCATTCACAGTAGCCCCTCTCTAACTAAATTATCATAAATTTCAGATTACTGATGTCCATACCAATAAGTCTTTCCCTCTCTTCCAGTTTCCTGGCAAAACTAGCTGGAACTGGCCTCTGAGGAGCTGGGGGCTCAGCTCACACTCCGAATGGCCTTAAACGGTCCTCTCTCCTCCTGGCAAACTCAGACAGGGATGAGAATGCAGATCTCCAATGGTCTGAAGTCTAAAATAAAATGGTTGAGGGGCTTGGGTTTCAATACTTCTCCCTTGCTGCTGTTTCTTCACAACGTGTTATGTCCTACTTTGGCAAACAAATTTCAAAAGAATTTTAACAGCTTGTCTATTAAGACAGGGCATGTAAGGGAATGAGGGTAGTTGTGTTTTTCCAGTAAAATCTGTTTCAGAAGAAAATAGAGGTAACTTAGTTGTGTGCACTCAAAGAAAAAAAAAAGAAAGAAAGAAAGAAAACTAAGTCCAGCAAATCTGAAAAGTAGTTTCAAATACCACCTCCAAATGGAAACGGGGTCATCTGTTTGAAGGAGATTTCTCCACACGTTTCTGGTTCGCAGGCATCAACCCTCGACAGAGTGAGTCTCTGAGGTATCCCTGTCAACAGTCACTCACCAAGCTGACTATGACCACCTCCTGGTCCCCGTTCGAACTTTTCCAGTGCCGGGTCAGATCTAAAAACATCAAATAGCAGCACGGACAAAAATCGATGTTGTTGGCCAAATGTGAAAAGTGGTCTGTGTGCGTGCACCCACGACGTTTTCTTCTAGTACCTTCTGCTCTTCTTATGAAACGTCCTTGTGATGCCCTTCACTCAAAGGACTTGGCATCCACATGTAAAAGATCACAAAAGGTGGAAGGAGAAAACATCCTGGAATTCTCGCACGCCCACCTTTGCAAGTGGGTCCCTCCCGTAGTCCTCTCTTGTGGAAGGCACTGTGGATCTTGGTCATCTCCCACTAGCCTGGAGGCACAATGGTTGTTCACAAGATCAAGGCCCCACAGAAAAGAGGGGAGGAGGGGAAACGGGAAAATGCCATCATCCTGTTGATTCTTCCACTGTAAGGTGATCAAGCAGCGGTGGGGCGGGACGTACCCAAATCTCCAGGAGGTGATGGAGGTGAGGGAATATTCTTTATCACAGTCCTCCCACCCTGAATCCTGAGATGGCCTGACACAGAGGCCCACCTTCTCCAGCAGTAACTCAAGAATCACTGCAGGATGAGAGCACTTATTACAGCCCAGAGGGACTCAAGCTGACAGCTGAGAGGGAGACAGGAGGGAGGATGGGAAACGCCCTCGGATTCTTTCCTCTCCAGAGAGGCCCCGCCAGTGCCCTCCAAGTTCACTGCAACCCCCTCTCATGATATATTTTCTTTGCTCTTTTCACTTGTCCACTCAGAATTCTTTTGGAGCATGCATTGGACATAAAGGGTGTAAAATAAATGTTTTGAATGCACCAAAGTTATCTTCACAACCGAACATAATAAGGATAGCTGACACCTTCCTTACCTGGAACGTGCCAAGCAGTGTTAAGTGCTTATTAGATATTATAAATGAATGATGTTCAGTTAATCCTTCTAACTGCCTTTTTCTCCAAGCAAAGCCCTGTTGATCAAGCAGAGTCAAGCGTATGATTTAGGACGTAAGGGAGAACGCACCCCGGCAGAAACCAAAGGTGAACATTTAGGAGGGTGTTGATGATATAATAATAGTGTCAGACTGGCGGACATGACCGGGCTAGGGTCTTGGGCCAAATTTTTGATGAATAAGTGTGTTTGCCCAGCTGGACAATCTATTGTTCAGTGAAACAGACTGTCAGGATGCTGCTGAAGCCAATGATTCAGTGATTTACTTTACAGCTTATCTTCCGTGGCAAGAATTTCTTGGGACAAACAATAAAGTGATGTTGGACCAAGTACCTTAGTTCGGACGCTGCTAATTAAGCTGCAAGCATCTCACTTCTCAACAGTTGAGCAATCTTTTGAGGTAAAAGATATTATAGGTGCTATGATTATCCCCCATTTTACCACTGAAGAAAATAAAACACAGAGATGTTATGTAACGTGCCCAAAGCCACCCAACTGGTGAGTGGCAGAGCCAGGATTTGCACCTGGGCTCCCTGGCTCCAAATCCATGTTCTTGATCTGTACATTATTCTGCCATTTGCAAAAACAAGTCCAAAAAAGCTACAGGAGAGAGAGGAGCCAGAGAAATCTGTAGATAAAGGGGAGGGTTCCAGGAAGCCCACGGTTTAATAAAAAATGACAGGGACCTCACTCAGCAAGTGGGGCGACAAGGGCTCTGTCCTTTCTGCACCAGTGTCAGACACCCTGCCCCGAGGGTTACAGCAGAGAGAGGACTGTGGTTGTTTCTGTGGGCTTTTATTTAAGGGAGCTGCGCTGAGTCACGGTGGTAAAAGCTTGCAGATTAAAATATTTGGGGCATTCCAATAAATAAATAATGCCTTTATTTCAACACCGCGATTGCCAAGGTAGAAAACAACGCCATGGCTGGAAAACATGTTCTATCTGCCCAAGCCCAGCCCGTAGTAATCTCTCAGAAAGGTTAGAGCTGTTTCTTCACTCTCTGCCTTCTGCAACTTCAGAGAAATAAGGTGCATATACAGGAAACAAGCACACGCCAGGTAATGCTTATCGTGTTCTGAATTCCCTGGTCAAGCTGAAAGAGCACGAGGAGTTGGGAGAGGCAGGTGTCTGGAGGGCACTTAATGGCTGCGAGAGGATGGGTGGCCAGTAGCTGGTCTGTTTAGAGAAGAAAGCTCTGATTTGCAAGTAAGAGAGAGAATAGGGGTGCTTGGGGAGGGGCAGGGGCAATGGGAGACCACTGAAGTTTCTGGAACCAGTGGAATGCTTGCCCAGGAAGACCGAGACTCATGACATCAGAAAGCAGTGAAGCAAATGAGTCTGAAACTGCTGATGAACTTGATTCATGTGACTTGCGAAATCGTGTTTCCTGGAGAGGAAGCAGGTCCTTGGTAAACGATCAGGGAAATAAAATTTTCACTCAGCCCCAATGAGGTAATAACTAAGCATTCTATCTGATCTGCACTGACCTCCATATGGAAGCAAGTGCATATGTGATCTCCCCGGGAGGAGGAATTCGCTGAGTGAGGGGCTTTGTCATCATATGCAACCTCACACGGGCCATGTGAGGAAGCCTTCCTCTCCCATCTATAAAATCAATTCTGTTCTATATTCATAGGCCTTCAGTGTGAGAGGAGCAATCTGTCTTTGTTTATGGCTGTGGGTGGTGAAAAGGAAGCTGCCGTATTAAATAACCCTGCGGTAAGTAGGGGAAGGTTATTATCGGAAGGTGCGTAACCTTCCCGAACCAAGTCTGCAGCGGCTGACAGAGCTGCTGTGAAGACAGACAAAGTAGCAGGTCACAGAGAGGAGGGGCCTTTCCACAGACCCGGCCCCTCTGGCCCCAAGACAGGATGCTACGCTGGCCTTCGGTGGTGTTATGGGCTGAATTGTGGACCTCCCACCAAATTCATAGGTTGAAATCCTAAACACTGGTACCTCAGAATGTGACTGATTTGGAGAGAGGGTCTTTATAGAGATAATTAAGTTACATGAGGTTATTGGGGTGGGTCCTATTCCCATATGACTAGTGCCCTTAAAAGAAGAGGAAATTAGGACACAGTCACACAGAGGGACGACCACATGAGGACACAGGGAGAAGGTGGCATCTATGTGCCAAGGAGAGAGGCGTCAGGAGAAACCAACCTGCTGACACCTTGATCTCGGTCTTGCAGCTTTCAGGACCAGGAGAAAACAAATGTCTGTCGTTTAAGCCACCCAGTCCGTGTTGTTCTGTTACAGCTGCCCCAGGAAACTAATACAGATGGTTTATGTGTGCGTCCACATCCCATGGCTAAGACGAATGGAAGGTCGCACAGTTGGTTACGAATTAGCTGCTCACAGCATGGAAAGTCAAAATTAATAAAACCTCATATTTAAAAAAATGAATTATTTACAAAGGGGTAAAATACTTTAAAATGACACCTTGTATGAATCAGATTCCTTCACGCACACGGCCATCGTCTTCAAAAGATGTTAGAAGACTCTTCCCTCTGCGTTTTGAGGTGACTTTTCTTATCATATCTTCTTCCCTGGGATCCTTGTCACCCTCTCCACTGGTTCCGGCCAGCACCCAGGAGGCCACGAGGATAGAGTCCACGCAGGGCTATTTTATTCATCAAGAGCATGAAGATGGACACGAAACTCACAGAGAAGAGGAAAGCTCTAGATGAGGAAGGGGTGCCCTAATTTCTGCCTCATTTTCTTCCTAATAAATCAACTGTCAGTCATAATGGATGATCAAGGTGTTTGTGGACAACTGAGGCATTTTGTTTAGATGACCTGGTTCTCCCAAACTCTGCTCCCGCCTGAAAAGTGGGTTGGTGAGTCAGGACGTTCAGAGCAGTTATACATCTTCTCTTTAGAAACTGATTACAGCCCCTCACTCCCTCTCTGCTTTCCAGCTCTTGCCACCTAAGGAATCCACACTTGCCCAGTGTTCCTGTCCAGAGCCTTCCGCCTCCTGGACAGCCGGCTGCAGTGGGCAGGGAAGGGCAGGTATCACGGGGGAGGTGGGGGCAGCTGGAGAGGTTAGGAGAAAGTCTCCCTGCCAGGGCAGAGAAAGGTTTAATTGGCTTCCTGGCTGCTTATGAAGGGGGCGTTCATTCACCCTGGAGGCGCCAGCTTCAGAAACTCTGACAGATAAGAAAGAGCAACTGGCCAGAACCCCAATTACCCAAGAATAATAAGACTCAGCAGATACCTTCAAGGTGTGGGTACCATTTGCACCTGCTCAGCACTTTCCTCATAAAAGCCAGCTATTTATATCCATCCCCACCATCCCGGACATGATGGAAACCTAACGTGTTTGTTCCCTTTAGCAGGGGTCTCATGTAACCATTTCATTTTTATGAATATGACTGTTAAATCCTGAAAGAAGGATGGTTCACTCAAGTGCTCACGGAAGGATGTGGGGTGACAGGGAGATGCTCACATTGGCATGACTTTGTCAACACCCCTCACCTGCTTTTGCACACCAGAGAGCCCAGGGGGCCAGGCATCACCAGTGATCATAAACAGTGGTCCCGTTGGGATTTGGTTTCTGCATAATTCACATCCTCTGGCGCACCCATCACTGCTCCTTACAAGGGTCTGCTGCTTCCCTGGCCTGTCTCCTCCTCCCGGTCCAGGAATTCATGGAGATGGATGTCTACCCCTCATCAAAGGCATTTTGCAGAGTCCCAACCTCTCGGAGCCCAGTTTTGGCTCCCTGGGGCTGACCCGGACACCCAATCCCAGTAGGTTTTGGGGTAGGTCAACCTGTCACCTCTCCTGGTAACATGTTTGCAAGTGCTGATAGGGATCTTGGAATCTCAGCACCCACCTTCTCACTGCAGACATGAAAAAGACTAGGGGACGGGGCTTAGACATATAAAGGGGGCCCATATCAAACAACCAAGATGAAACTGTAGGGTGAGGACAAGAATTGCCATTCCTGAAAGTTTCCATGAGTTTCTAACTTGCATCCAAGGCTGAGAAGAGCTATCTTAATCTAAAATCTAGACGGTCAGATTTTCCCATAACTTTCCCAGCTGGGAGGGAAAATGAGGGACATCCTGATCTCAGGCCTCTGCTGCTGGCGAGACATCTCAGTTTTAAGAGATCTAGGGTTGTATGGTAGTTCTAATTTACCATACGACCCAGCAATCCCACTACTGGGCATATACCCTAAGAAAACCATAATTCAAAAAGAGTCATGTACCACAATGTTCACTGCAGCTCTATTTACAATAGCCAGGACATGGAAGCATCCTAAGTGTCCATCGACAGATGAATAGATAAAGAAGATGTGGCACATATACACAATGGAATATTACTCAGCCATAAGAAGAAACGAAATTGAGTTATTTGTAGTGAGGTGGATGGACCTAGAGTCTGGCATACAGAGTGAAGTAAGTCAGAAAGAGAAAAACAAATACCGTATGTTAACACATATATATGGAATTAAAAAAAAAAGGTTCTGAAGAACCTAAGGGCAGGACAGGAATAAAGACGCAGACGTAGAGAATGGACTTGAGGTCACTGGGAGGGGGAAGGGTAAGCTGGGACGAAGTGAGAGAGTGGCATGGACTTATATACACTGCCAAATGTAAAATAGATAGCTAGTGGGAAGCAGCTGCATAGCACAGGGAGATCAGTTCAGTGCTTTGTGACCACTTAGAGGGGTGGGATAAGGAGAGTGGGAGGGAGGAGATATGGGCATATATGTATATGTATAGCTGATTCACTTTGTTATAAAGCAGAACCTAACACACAATTGTACAGCAATTATACTCTAATAAAGATGTTAAATAAAAAAGAGATATATGGAAGGATAAGGACGAAAAGAGAAAGAACTGGTATTTATTGAATGCTTGTGTGTGTCAGGCACTCAGAAAGATGCTTTATAGACTTCCTTCCATCAGTTCTTTCAGTGTTACTAGGGATAAATACCATTTTCTCAATGTGGAAGAGGATTAAACAAGGTCTTGAAGATTCTCTGCCACTTATCTGAAGGAGAGATGGCATCCTCACCCTTCCACTTGAATCTCAGTAGACTCAGTGACTGCTTGTCTACTGCACTACAGCAGAATTGATTCTGTGTCTCTATCTGGGCCAGGGTCTTTGGCGACTGGCAGCTCTCATTTCTTGGTCTTAGAATGCCCAGTCTTTGGAAAGTCAACTTCCATGCGAGAAGTCAGCTAATCTGAGGCAGCCATGCTATGAGGATGCCAGTCATGGGTGGGGAGAGGGAGGTGCCCCACCTGCCCCCAGTCCTCCCAGTCAGCCCAGGTTAACTGCCAAGACATAAGTGAAGCATCCAGTTTTGATCTTCCAGCCCAGTCAAGCCTTTGGATGACTCTAGACAAAGCCACAGTCTGAATATAACTATGAGCGTTCCCAAATGAACACACCATGCTGAGCTCGATCAACCCACAGAACTATAACAGGTATGATTAAGTTGTCTTAGGGTGGTTTACTGCATAGTGAAAGATATAAGAAATTGTACTCAGTTGTACTGACTGTACTAATAAAGAAAGTGAAGCCCCAAAAGCAGAATTGATTTATCTGTGGCCACAAGATTATTGAAAAGATAAATTGAGGTTGAAACCAGAATCTTCCTGACTTCAACGACCACTTTTCCTCCCAAATTTTAATCCCATCAAATGCGATAGCCATGTCAGAGTAAGAATGTACAGCTCAATCTAAACTGGAGAGGAAGGCTTTAAATCACCACTAACCCACCACCATTGTCTAACTCCAATCAGACCCACCAAGCCCCTTTCACCCCTCCATTTACACCTGCACACCCAGAAACTGTCCGCATCCCCTATACTGGAGAAAAGAGCTCTCAGCGCCTTTTCAGACTCCAGAGCTGCCTATAGAGTTTAGTCCCTGATGGCCCGTACATCAGCTGGAACACTGTTGATGAGGAATACACTCCAAGCCGCTGCTTCGAGGCTTCTGCCTGCTGCTCTTAGGAGCATCTACTCTCAGAAATGTCATTACACCCTAATGAGCCACTTGGAAGCATCAACTTTTCAGCCTGCCCAGCTGCTGCAAGGACCATTATGGCTTCACTACAAAGATAAAACATTCCTGAAACTAATCTTAAACTATGCTTTGCTAGGAGGCAATCTGGCTCTCTACTACCAACTGATTAAGCTGTGAAGGTCACTTTCACAAAGACAGCAGAGCAATGGGGACGGGGCAACCATTGGGTTCAGCCCCTTTCTTCTTCTGACCTGGGATGGATGGGCAATGCTGGCCATAGTCAGAGGTCCTGGCATCTGTAACGTCACAGGATTTTCCCCTCAACTGTCCATCCTCAGGGCCATAACAAATGCCCTGATCCCCCAAACTGGTTAGTTTATCAGCTTCTCTGCTATCAGGGTCACAGACTCAAGAGAACCTGAAATGTCAACAGAAATAGCAGCACTCTGCAAAATGGTGCCAGACTCCAAGCCAACAGGGTCAGAATGGAGATGAATTGGCCAATTTGCTTTGTTTTGGCCAAAGAAAATACATCAAATTCAGTGGGTCGAATGCATCTTAGGTGTGGGAATACTTCCTCTCTGACCCTAGTGATGACAGTGACAATGACGGTGATGATGATGGCGGTAATGATGATGGTGATGGTGGTGGTGATACTGATGATTATGGTGGTGATGATGGTGATGATGATGGTCATGTGGTGATGGTGATGGTGGTGGTGATACTGATGATGATGGTGGTGGTGATGGTGATGGTGGTGATACTGATGGTGATGGTCATGTGGTGATGGTGATGGTGGTGGTGATACTGATGATGATGGTGGTGGTGATGGTGATGGTGGTGATACTGATGGTGATGGTCATGTGGTGATGGTGAGGATGGTGACAGTGACAATAACAATGACAATAGTAATAATAATAATCAGGAGGAGAAATGTCTGTTGAAGGCATTTACACGTACCAGGTACTTACTTAGCAGGAATTCCTCCATTTAGCCCTCACACTTCCCAAAATGGGAGGTGCCAAAGCTTAACTAGGGTAAGAGAATGTCCTGAGGCCATGCAACCAGGAGAGATGTCCCTGGGATGCTGGCACCAGTCTCTTCTGGAGCACAAAAACTTAATAAGTGGAAGCCTCTGAATCTTTCTCTGTATTCCTGCTTGCCTCACTCAGATGCTTCTTCTGATGTTTGTAAGAGTTTAGAGGGACCAAGATAAGAATCAGCCTGGTAAAAACTGTCCTCTTTCAGGTAAAGGATTCACATTCTGTTTTTTCTCAAGGTTGGCAGAATTTTCGAAGGTTATTATGCATCATGGAACAATCACATGACTCCAACAAAAAAGCTTTCCTTGGCCCTAGTACAGCTGATGATCTGGAAAACAAGCTGGCTTCTCCACTTAATTCTACCCATTTTTATTAAGCACCTACATGCTGAATACCACCACGCTGCCTGTGGGTGTGAGGAAGCAGGACAACTCAATGTCAACTGATGAGTACAATGTTAAAGAAACTTTCCCCACAATGTAGCATGATGCGTTATTAACATATTGTTAAATACACTTGCATGATTGTAGAAAAATGAGTTCTAGCCACATGTGAAAGTATTTTATTATTATGTGCATACATTAGAAGATTAAATAGTCAAATAATCCAATAGAGCAACAATAACTTGCCATGGTTTTCCACATAATTTTGCTTATGATATGTTGGTTAAACTCAAGTTCATTATTCCAAACAATATTGACCTACTTTGCTCCATTTAATATAATCCAAACAGCACTTTCATGTATTCCCATAACCATCAAAACTGTCCTGCGCGTGATATATGGGTCTCTCACAAGAAACTGCAACTTTCAGGCCAACTGCTAGCGTAGCAAGGAATGGGAATGCCAGTTTGCCAGACTGAAAAAAATTCTTTTCCTTAAAGACAGAGAGTCACAATGTCAAATCTCCATCTTGGCCATGCCTGCGACCATATTTTGTCTTGCTCAGCAATTTTCCCTAATTTGGAGAAGTCAGGAGGAGATGGGTTGGAAAATGTTTTGCTCTGGGGATGTTGGTCAGGACAGTCTGTGGAGGTGAGATGGTTTTAATTCGTCCCTCCCCACCGTTCCCTATCATGCTGCATTATTTCAGAGACTGGACAAATGCCAGCAGGGTTGCTGAGGTGACCATCCGCCAAACTGGACAGAAAGCCTGACACTCCAGCTAAACTGTGTCCTTGAGCATGGACCTTGCTTGCCTCTCAGCCTTATACAAGCAGTTCCCACCTCCCAGAACAATCTCACCCCTCCCTCTCACCCTGGTCTTCTTCTCCTCGCTCTTTTGGACACATCCTTCAGGTCTCTGCTGGATACCTCCACCTGTGGACGTCTCCACAAGGCTGGGTTAACTGTTCCCCCTTATGGTTCCATCAGTTCCTCATCCTGGTAAATTGCCATTGCCTGTTCATCCTCCCAGCAAGACTCTGAGCTCGGGACCTTACCTGGTTTGTTGTATTCCCACATCTGGTAGAGAGTTTGGCCCACTGTGGATACCCAATAAATAGAGTTGAATGAAATGGATTCGGGACACAAAATCCTTGAACTTATAACCTGAAAGAGTCTGAGTAATTCCAATTCTTCATGGCTTCAAGCAGTGAAATCTAAACCCTCAAGGACAATCTACCCTGTTCTATAAGGTGTGAAAGGAGTTGGCGAAACTGTGGAGTATGCCATCTACCATGAAGCAAAAAAATATCTAGGATAAGGCTCAGAAGTGGTTTTGGTGTTCATTAAGTAGGCCAAATATTTTAGTCACACTGTCCTATCCTGTCTAAATGAAAAATGGCTCCTACCCATAATCAAGTTATTTGTTTATGCATTCATTCATTCACTCATTCATTCAATACATGTGTATGAAGGATTAGTTCTGTGCTAAGAAATCCATGCCAGATGTTGGAAAAAAATGACACAGACTAAGGACCTCCCAGACCAGTGCAAGAACATGAGATTAAGCAAGTAAGTTTGACGCAGGGTCAATGGGCTGGGATGGAAGGTTGACCAGGCAGAGGACACAATCTGAGTGCAGAGACTCGGCCTTGCTGGGACCTTCCATCCAAGTGTCATGTACCTATCTGATCCCTGGACACTTGTCTATGCAGGCTTGGAACCCCAAGGCATTCTGAGAACTCACCACTTCCATCATGTTCACAGGCACCCACCCTAAGCAGTGGTGGGTGTTGACTTTGGGGTGAGTGCTCTCCTCCTGTGGGTCCTGTTTATTCCCCAGTAAAATGAAGGGGTTGGACCAAGCTAATATCCAAGGGCTCTACAGGCTCTAACCTTCTGTTGGCACTGAAATACTTCAAAAGGCAATAGGCTTGACCATAGGTAGAGTCTTATTTTGGTTTTTTTGAGCTTCTTAAAATCTCACCACCAGTACAATTGCAGTAATCCCCACAGCCCCCTGAGAATCAAGGGAGCGGCTGGTAAAAAGGGGCCATATGGCTGTATCTTTGCCAAAGTCAAACCACTACCTTGTTTCTGTGAGACACGTGGCCTTTGCCCCCAAAGGTGCTGGTTTTCACCAGAAGTTCACAAATTGATGACTTGATTCTTTCAGGCCAGAATAAACAGAGCAAATGCTGAGTCCTGACTACTTACCAAGTCAATCATGGAGAAAACAAAAAGGAAACTTTCCAAATATGTGTTTCCGTTCTATGCTAGGATTTTCTGGTCTTGGGTGTGTCTTCACAAGGGTTCACAAATATTTTTTAAGAGAAAAAAAAGAAGAGGTCGGTACTTGTTAAGATTTTCCTGAGTTCTGAGACACACAAGCCACATGAAAGACCGGATTCATCTCTTTGCCTCCCTGTGACCCCAGGTTCAAAATTTGCTTTTTGGTTGGCTGGTAGCTGAGCTAGTCCTCTGGGCTGAACAGAAATGGAAGCCCAAAGGGGACACACACTTTATCCAGTTAAATGAGGCTCTACACCAGTGGTTCTCAAACTTCTTTGTCTCTGGAACACTTTATGTTCTTAAAAACATTGAGGACCCCAAAGAGCTTTTATTTACATTTGGATTTATCATATTAGAAATTAAAACTGAGAAAAAATTAAAACATTTATTATTTCATTAAAATAAGAAGCTTACCATGTATTAACATAAATATTTTAATAAAGTGAAATATATTTCATAATACAAAAATGTTAGTGAGAAGAGTGGCATTACTTCACAATTTTTGTGATTCTGTTTAATCTCTGGTTAACAGCTGAACTCCCCTAGCTGCTTCTCCAATCAACTGTGATGCTACGTGTCACATAGCTCCTGGCAAACTCTGCAGTTCACCCATGAGAATATGAGAGTGTAGACAGAAAATGATATCTTAGCGTCCTGATGAAAATCATTTTGACCCTGAAGACACCGTGGAAGGGTCTGAGGAATTCCCAGGAGTCCATGGACCACTTTCTGAGGATCGCGGTTCTGCACCATTTTCAGGTATAAACACTTGAGCTTCGGAAACGGTTAAGGCTTAAAATCCTGAGTTTAAATCCCTGTCCTATTACTAAGTAGTTGACCTTGGGCAAGTCATCTAACTTTCTGACCAAATCAATCTCTTCATCTCTACAATGGGACTGGTAATGCCTGTATTAGGTTTCTATGAAGATTAGACATACGGTAGGTATAGTGATAACACCTGGCTCATGCCTGGCTTCCATAAACTCTCTGCCAGGTTGCTTCCTCCCACGTGCAGGGATTTTCATTACCCACCCCCTTACTCTCTTCCCCAATATCCACTGAAAAAAATATGCACAACCTAAAAGTTGAGAGCTGTGTTTTATTCGGTGGACATTCTGAAGATTTCAAGACTGGAGGCAGCCTCTCAGGTAGTTCTGAGGGGCTGCTACAAAGAAGCAAGCAGAGCCAGGATATACAGGAGTTTTGCAACAAAGATCAGGGCATTGGAACATCAAAAGTTACTGTCAATTAAAGAAAACCAGACATCTCAAATTAAGGAATTTAGTGCTTTTCTAAATATGGGAAGATGCAAGAGTCTGGGCTCATTGAAAGCATTCCTTTGATATTCACCTTAACTATCACGGGACAGTATCCTGCTTTTCTCCATCCAGGGTGCATAGTTGGGGGTGGCTGCAGTGGATGAGGGTTTGGCAGTGGGCAGCCTGTTTGTCTCCATCCTGAGTTCCCTCTGGGCTCACCATCCAGGTGGCTGTAATGTAACGGCTTGATGGCTGCAACCTCCTTTGTTAACTGATATGGCAGCAACATTTTTCATTCATACCAGGAAGAGGGGTGACTTATCTGATTGGTAAATTTGGGGAGGAAAAACTGAGGATGCTCCTGAAAGAGAACGTTTGCCTCTGCTCCTCCTGGGTCCAGTGCAGGGCATCCTGAGCTGGGTGGACAGCTTTGCCCAACACTCTCAGCTTGCAACATTAACAGCTAGAGCTGCATCATCCAGTCTGACACCTCCTAATAAGAGGGTTCATAGGTGAGCTCCATCAGCTACTTCTTATTTATTTTATTTCTCAATTTGGTCAGAACCTAGGTGGCAGGGGTGATAAATGGAGTCATAGTAGGGTATCCAAAGATCCCAACATCTATCATCATCATCACCATCATCACCATCATCACCATCACCATCACCATCATCACCATCACCATCACCATCACCATCATCACCATCACCATCACCATCACCATCATCACCATCATCACCATCACCATCACCATCACCATCATCACCATCACCATCACCATCATCACCATCACCATCACCATCATCACCATCACCATCACCATCACCATCATCACCATCACCATCACCATCATCACCATCACCATCATCACCATCATCACCTTCACCATCACCATCACCATCATCACCATCATCACCATCACCATCACCATCACCATCATCACCATCACCATCATCACCATCATCACCATCACCATCACCATCACCATCATCACCATCATCACCATCACCATCACCATCACCATCATCACCATCACCATCACCATCATCACCATCACCATCACCATCATCATTATTCAAGCCATTTAATTTTGTAAAAATAGTTACTGTGGTCATTGAGAAACATGTACACACACACACACACACACACACATATCATCCCCTAATATCTACATAACAGGCTTTTAAGTCTGTTTCAAATTACACAAAAAATAAAATACTTGAAAATGCTTTCATGATCTAGGCCTCATCAACTGGACTCAGGATTAAGGGATTAAGAATACATCGAAATTTAGGATTTTAATAACTAATTACAAAAATGAGAAATTAATTCATTATTTCAGAGGGTGGTATGGCAGCCGCACCTAGAAAGAAATGAATTCTTTTCCGTACATGAGACATTTGAGAACAACTGCTTGATTCTCAGCACTTCTCTTCTTCCTGTTGTGTGGTCATTGCGTTCGTTTAAAGGATCACGGGTGGTTCTTCTGTAGCACAGCTGAAAGGAAAATAATCATGATGGCACGGCTCAGTACCCCGCCCTGGAGCGCAGCCAACCTTACAAATGCCTGGAAAGCTTGGTTCTGGACTAAAATCCTGAAACTGCCATCCATGCACTGCCAGTGTTCGATGGCCTCATTTCTAGAACAGTAGCCCTTTGCCTTCCCCTGTCTCTAAGAACACTTTACACTCGTTTATGCTGTTGGATAAAGTTCCAAACTCATTTCCAATTTAGGCATGGGGGATATTTGAAGTTCTTAATCTAAGCAGTTGGCTCCCAAGGCCCACGCTCTGTGGAACCTTTTCCTCCCTAGCCCCCAGAGCCCCTTAGTCATTGCTACATTAACTTATTCAGGCCACAAGGGTGCTGACCAGATTCCCAAGTCAGGAGACAGCTAAGAGTACCCTCATTAGTAAGTCTCACCAGAACTTTTGCTGGGGCTTAAATAATTAGATCCCCTTAATGAAATGGAGCCAATTAATTTCCAGTTTACGACCAAGAAAAGATTTCACCATGTGGTCAGACTCTGCTTTTGGAGACTCACATTGCAGGGATCCCAGGAACAGGGGGACGTTACGCTGGTTTCTGTGTGTGGGTTCTTCCTGGGAACCCTTCAGATCTCTTCTTCAATAGCACTGACATAAACCCGATGCTTGACAACCCCCAATCCCCAAAGCATCCACCGTTCACATACCGTTCCAAAAACCCTTTCTGGTGCAGGACACCTCCCCAAGTTCACCTTGCAGGAGAGGAGATATTGGAAATACCCATTTGGGATAGTTCTATTCCATGTGGACAACATGGGCCACAGATTCCTGAAGAGCCAAGAGTCAGGAAAGCAGCCCCAACGTGGACCATGTTTTGCCGTTATGGCTCTAATACTCCTGGCTGCAGCCTTCCTGTCCTTCAGTACAAGCCTTACCCCCAGAGCCACCTGCCTGAGGTCTCATTCCTTAGAGTCTTGCTCTCACCTGGTCGGCCCCCAGCCAGAGTTAAATGCATTTGCCTTGGTAGGGGCTGAGGCAAATTATGGGATGATCCCAGGTGACATCAAATCCCATCATACTGCAAGGTAATCTCTCCCTGATGATGAATCTTCTAGAGTTAAGATGGGCTGGAGAGACTTGGGACCTGAGACCTCAGCTTTCCTTGCACTCTCTAATCCTGGTTTGTAGGGTTGGTTGTAACAGCAAAAAGGAACTTCCTAGAAATGCCCAGTCTCTCTTGAGAACAATGAGGCAGCTGGCGCAGATACCCTCCTCCAAATTGTCTTCAAATTCTGGTTTTAGCTGAGTGTTGCTTTTTATTCAGATAACAGTCATGGGCAAGGGATCATTCTAGGTGAAGGGAGTAAGTATAGAGATGAAAAGCCCTGGTCCTTCTCAAGAAAATAGTAGATGGGTCAACACAGGTGCCCAAATAACCCTTATATAAGGCAGCCAAGGATATGTGCTACAAGACAGAAGGAGGTGACAGGTTTAGAGGAAGGAATGATTATGGTGATGGGGAGGGTTTGCGGGTGAAGACTCAGGGAAGACTTCATGGAAGAGGTGCCATCTTTGAAGCGTATTGAATGACTTAGGAGAGATAAGCAATATAACAACAGGCAGGGGACAGAGAGCAAAGGTAATAGTTTGCAGTAATCCCCAGGGGGAGTAAGAATGGAAGGAATCAAATGTAAGAAAGACCCAGGGCATAAATACGGTCTCCTTTGTTACTGATTGGGTATGCAAGATGAGTGAGAAGAAGAAGACATGGGTGACACCCAGGTTTCTGATTTGTACAGCTGGGTAAACAGTGGCCGTATATTCATTGAGTTTTTGGGTTGAGTTGGGCATGTTTAGTTTGTGAAGGGAGCAGGATGTGCAAGTGGAGACATGTATTAAGAAGTTCTAGAAACATGACTGAAGTTTGAGAGAATGGTTGGACCAGAGCTACAGATATGGTCTAGAACTGAGAGTGAAATAAAAGAATAAACCTCAGAGGTGAAGGAGATTGATCACCTGGGTAGCAGTTGGAGAAAGTATCGAGATCTCGGTTCTCCTGTTTGTTCAGGGGCTGTGGCTCTGTGCTGTGGGCCACGTGGGGGAGGGGGGGAATGCAGCGAGCTCATCCCACGTAGCACAAGGCTGGCAGCCCCTGGAGGACCAAGACGTTCTCTGGGTTCTCAGCCTGTGGTAAGGTCTAATATTCCAATCGTTCACATTTTCTTCTCTTTATTATCAGATGGCATTTCCTATTAAAAATGCAAATTCCCACAAGAAAAGTTTACCCTTGGGCTTCCCTGGTGGTGCAGTGGTTGAGAGTCCGCCTGCCGATGCAGGGGACGCGGGTTCGTGCCCCGGTCCGGGAAGATCCCACATGCCGTGGAGCGGCGGGGCCCGTGAGCCATGGCCGCTGAGCCTGCGCGTCCGGAGCCTGTGCTCCGCAACGGGAGAGGCCACAGCAGTGAGAGGCCCGCGTACCGCAAAAAAAAAAAAGACAAGTTTACCCTTTTTTTAAACTTCTCATACACCTTAATGTGCATAGAGAGCCAAAGGAAAAAAAAATTACAATCAGAGAGAGACCTAGGAGGACAGTGTGTTTCTTACGAAAAGAAGAAAGGGGCACCAGGTAAGGAAAAAAAAAAAAAATGACACCAAAACTAGAGCATGGAGGCACGGAGCCTCAATTTACAAATCTTGTCTGAGGATTTAGGTAGAAGAACCAAATAGGATTTACAGATATTAGACAGAGTTTTGGTTACTTGGTGTCACCATCAAGTCTGGACTCAGAAGTCACCCTAAATGCCATGGAAAAGGCAATCTGACATAAGTTAAGATCCTATTTGGATTTTTCCCAGCTCTAAACAGTAATTGAATCCCTAGATACTTAGCAGAATCTGACCACACATGGTGAAATTATTTCTTGGTCATAAACGGAAAAGTTAATTGGCTTCATTTCTTTAAATAGATTCAATTATTTAAGCAACGGTGAATCTTCCAGAGGTACTTACAAGTCACGGATGACTACAGGAGATGAAGGTTTAAAACATGCTACCCAAAGGCCTTTGTAAATTGCCAATAAGGAGCTTGCAGATTGGGAAGGGATTTATTTGTGCTTATAAAATATAAAAACTGCCCTCCGTGGCATAATTAGATCTGATGCAACCAGCTTATTAAAAGTTAATGCAGCCAAGAAATTATGCCCTCATCTATCTATAACGGAGTTTAATATTGTTGAGAACCATAGGGAGTTTGGGTCTGGGGTCAACCACCTCCTCAGCCTCTCAGAGAAAGCAGCCAAACCACATTCCTGGGCCATCTTCACCTCCACTCACTGCTCAGTGGTGTTCTTCTCCTTCAAAGGGGCTCACTTTTGGACTCTAAATAAAGACGTTAATTCCTAAATTCAAAAAAGAGACACAGAGTCACAGCTAAACTCATCCCAAGCATAAGGCTTCCTTCTACATAGTAGAAATTTGCGGGTTTAGTTCAAACACTTCTTCCTACCACATGCTTTCTCCCCTCCAGCTTTGGCCCTGACTCTGAATGTTAATCAGTCCCAGAATAAAGTCCCTGTCATTAGCTGAGAATCTGACCCAACCTTCAACCCTCTCCCTGTTGCCTTAAGAAAAGTTGCTTCAAATTGCCTTGACCCTGAGCACAGGCATGGTATGCCCTGGTACACTTCCTCTAGTATGCATGAATTACCTTCTGAAAGAACATGCTTAGAAGCAGTGTTGAGTCATTAACCTTAACCCAGAATTTCACAAAAGCAAAGATATTTAAACTGCAGGGTTAGGTGGGTTAATTAGGAGCCAATATCTATCTTTTACTTCAAGCAAATGAAGACAAGAGATAAGAGCAACGAGCTGGGGGTCACAGGATTTCTTTGCAGAAAGGAGGGTGTGAGTGTTCATCCTGCAGATTGGATTTTTCTCTGATGAAACCAGGAGAAGAAAGACACGCACCCCACAATTAGTTCCCTGCCGGACGTGAAATCAACTTTTGGAGATAGGTGTTACCTATTCCCAGAGAGGAGCATTTGTGCACCTGGAGAGCTGTCCAAAGGTCACAGTGCTGAAAGTATTCGGTGAAATGATACCAGGTACATTTTGAAATACCTGTCACACTGCACTTGTTCTTTCTTCAGGGCCCAGAGTCAGCCACTTTGAAGAGCAGATAGTTTGAGACTATATATTGAATGTCTTTCTGAGAAAAGGACTAAGGTTTCAGTTTAACTTTTTACCATGAATACCATGAATCAATGTTTGGCCACCAGCTCCACCTTACAGTATACAGCACATCTAGGATATGGTCATATAGAAAAAACATCAGGAGACATCTTATAGAATGATGCATTTCCCAATGTTTTAAATGAACTAAAAGGGTAGGAAAATCATTGGTAACAAGTTTTCCCATCCTGGGGCCCCTCCCTTGTCTGAGTGTGGCACGCTATTGCCAGAATCGTGGGTAGAGAGCTCTGTCTTTCTTCAGCCTCATTCCCTAACACGGAACTCCTCTTCCAAACAATTTCAGGATGATGTTGTCATTTCATCACTTATGCAACATATCTGTACACTCCTTGACTTTTCAAAAAAATCACTTGAAGTTAAAAGTGCAAAAGCTAGTATAAATATGGAATTAATTAAATCTATCTATGCTTAAGTCTTTTCAGAATTAACTTATGAAATGCTTGCCAGTAAAATTATTAACATGTAACTCTGAAGATAATGAGTCAGTTTAAGGTTATTTAATTACTGGCAGAATTACAGTATTTACACTGAAGTCTTTTCCGCAGCTCTATTCTCATGTGTGATACATCGCTGAAGGGTTTCCAAGTCTAGCCCCTTCTGATATCTGGATCATTATTTTTGCCCAAATTAATGAAATTTTTTAAACAAATGGAGTCATTGGCTCTCAAGTGATGGGCATCTTTGGAACCTATGTTTGTGATGATAGAAAAGTCACTAATGGGGGCTAATTGATCACCACCCCTATGTGCCGTGAAGTTGAGGTGGATCAAAATGAGTCTTGAAAGCTTAGTCCCCAGCTCTCTTCCTCTGGCGGGTAACCTAGGGTGAGTCTCAATTAACACCAACTCCCAGCTCTTTGTGGATCCAGTAAGAGCCCCATTAGGAGCTGGACCTCCACAGCAGAGAGCCCTACTGCCCTTTGAGTCCTTGCTGGAGAGCACAGCGTAGTCTGGTTGAGCGTCCTTTGATGTGGTTTTACTCAGTCATTCAGTCTTGGTGTGGGCTGAGAAAGCTGCCCATCTATGTCACTGCTAAGCAGTGAATACTCCTCCAACTTTCTCCCAGACAAGCTCTACTTTCCTGCAGGAAACCCAGACAGTTTAGAGCAGTTTGCCTGGAGCAAAGGTGTTCGTGTTGTGATCTATCAAAGAGACTGTATGCATCAAACATGGCAGCCCCCATCCACTGGGCTCTTTGATAATGCTTCTTCTCCAGCCAGGTTGTCAATAACTTACTTTTATCTAAAGATAGAGCAAGTCAGAGAGTTGCCATGAGCAGCAGGGACAACTGTGGGGAGACACAGAGTCTCTGACGAGATGCTGGGTTTGCTCTCTTCTTGAACAGAACAGCTTATGGGAGGCAGAGCTGGATTGGTCTAAAGAAAGTTAAATGTCACAGAATAAAATAAGTGTTGATTTCATGGTGAGCATCCTTGAGCCACTGTGGTATGTCCAACCGGGACTAGCCATGGTAGTGGTGATGGTGGTGGTGGTGTAGATGTGGATGTGGGTTTGTGTGAAAGTGTAGGGTATAGTTCCTGAATCCCTGAAGTGTACTACTTGAGGAAACAAAATTTGCATCCATCGTAAACTAGAAAGGAACATAAGACAGAATATAAGTAAAGGCAAAGCTAAGTGGTCCACACTCAGGGCATTATGATCCAGAGAAAGTCTTCATCTCACGCTCTCCTTTTGCAGTAACATGGAAAGGACTCTGGGAGCCCCAAGGGAAGGAATCAATCCTGTTAACGACAATGAGAGGAGGAAATATGGAATATTGGGGCAGCACTTCCACTGAGAGTTAGTGTCTAACGTTCCAGGTCCAGTAAATTGTGTGGGAAGCCGAGATGCTCGTAACCACGGAGTGGCTCTTCTCAGACCCTTAGGCAGTGTGGCTTGTTCAGGTTAGACCTTTGTTGGGACAAAGTGTCCTTTAGTTCTCTCTGGATGCTGTCATCAGAGGAAGGATGCTGACAACACACAGCCCTCCCATTTCTAACCTTTCAAGATCTTCTCGGGAGATGTCTGTCATCCTGTCGCTCTTCTGGGGGCCAAGGTGGAGCTGTGCAATGCCTGTTCCCCACCAAGGCGGCTTTCTTGTCTATCGGTAGAGCAGCCTATGCAGCTTTAGAGAGAAACCCTTGAGATTTGGGGTCATACAGCAGATTCCCTGGTTCTCACGGAAGTGAGGGGACCCTGTGGCCCCTCAGTAAAGGCAAGGTCTCATATAAGGAAACCCAGATGTAGTTGATTCCAGCATCTTCAGAATGCCTGGACATACTCTCCTGTCTTGGCTACAGCCAACCTTGTCTCACAAAGAGACACCTGGTTCTCCTACATATTCTGTGCCACAGCTGGGAGATGGAGGCAGAGCAGTATCCAGCTTGTTCACCCTGCCCAGGCCTCCACCTGATGGAAGACTCTACCTGTGGCACCCACCACCTCAGTCTCCATTTCCACCAGGCTCCCTGGGAAGCTCCAGGCTCTCCAAGACAAGGAGGAAATGAGGCAAAGCTATGAAATAGGAAGACTGTAATTTTTCTTTAAAAAGGGGAGAAATACAGCTCCATGTCCCTGAGAGCATAGAGAACATGGACCGTGGGGTTCCCAAATCTAATGTAAAAAGCTGAGATTTGCAGCATATCCAATTTTCCCCAGGAAGTTCTATAGCTCCTCATGTTCAGAAACAAGGAAGCCAATTTCATGCTTCAGGGGATTGGCGGATGGTCTGTGGGGTCAGGAAAAGACTCCTTCACTAATGTGGGCATAGCTGCTCTGCAGGTTTTGAACAGGAGAAATTGCAAATGTAGCATCTCTGGAGACCTGCAGAGTGGCCAGAAGCAGACACTAGAAAGACAGGGACAATGGGGAAATGCAATGATTAAAACAAAATCCAGTGAAGGATGGGGGAGGGGGAGATTGATGGTTTTAATACACTACCCTCCTTCTCATTTTTAATAACATTGTTGCCTTCGCAATATGAGCTCCTGTTAATTCTCACCCCCATTCCATTCACTTTTGTTTTCACACGCTTGTGCTGTAATTTTCGATTTAATTAGTTGCAGTTCTGTTAGATGGTAACAGGTCTTGGTTTATCTTCGCAGCTAATACTGCTAATTGTTTATCCAGCCTTTGGTAATATCTCATTAACTTTATAGGCTATCATTTCCACATCATCTACAGAATTAATTTTCTGCAAATCTAGAGATATTGGTGCTTGCGAAAGTTTTCCTTCAGAAACACAACAAAACCAAACAGAAAACAAAATAAAGCAGCTGGCAAAATTGGAAAAGCCAGTTCTCATTTTCTGCTGTGGTGTTCCCCAAGGAAATAATGTCTGAAAATGATTGCTCCTTTATTTTCTTTAAAAAAGGAACTCACCTAAGCAATTCATCATTTTTATAACAGTCATTATCCATAAGGAATCTATGATAAAAGATGAGATGTGCATGCAAAATATTTGGAGGCAACATAATATGGGCCCTTCAATTAGTTGCTTTAATATAATGAAGTTGTTATCCACCTGATTTTTATGGCATCTGTCCTGATTTGTCAGAACAATTAATAACCCCCTCCTACCTTCTCCTTTAGAGGAAGGGAAATTTATATGACAGTAGTGCATGATTTAGCTCTAATCCACCATAACCCCATCCAAGAGTTTGACACTCAGTTCTGCCCTCCTTCCTCACCCTTTTCCTTCCACCTTCGAACTAATGTACAAAATGTTTGCCCTTCACCTGACTCCCCTCCCTTCCTCCAGAGCTGGCCTCTTTGTAGCCTATTTTGTCCCTGACATTCAAGACAAAAAGGATACATTCTACCCTCTCCCTGCTCCCCCTATCACCCTTGAACCACAAGGATTGACTATCCCCTTTTTCTGAGTTGTAGAGAGCAAGAAATTACTTCCATTCTTTGTCACATGCACAAGTGAGCTCCCTATAGACTGAGCCTGATAGCAGTCCTGGCTTCCTTTGCCTGGCCTCTGAGCACAGTGGCTCACTGTTCTGTGTGTGTCAAGTGGCCAGAGAATCTGTCTTTTCTGTTTGGAGAAATGTGTGGACCTTCTCCACTGCTCGGATCCCCACCTGGAACATGCTTTTCAATGACTGTGGTTTGTTCCTGCAAAACTGGGAGCTGCTACTCACCCACGGACTGAACTGGGCAGGATGTAATCACCAGCCAGCAAAAGCACGGGGAAACTCGATTGACTGGGCCGAAGACAGCAGGAGGGCATAGCTCTGGCTGCTTCTCCGTGGCCACTGCAGAGACAAGGGCAACAACGGAAGAGGCATCTGAGAAGGAGCGCATAGTGGTCTTGCTTTGATTGAGTGGGGAAATCCATGTAACAAGGACTCGAGAGATAAGGTTACATGTCAGTTGGACAGAAGAGAGGATTCCAGGGTAGATAGTGGGCTTGGACTTCCCTTGATTGACTGCTCACATTCAACTTGGGTGAAAGGCCAGTCTCCGTGCCCAGAGGGTATCCGGAAGGACACGGATGACTCAGGCATATGGGCCAGTCCTGCCTCAGCCACCCGTGCTCACTGCTTTCCCGTCTGGAACCTTCTCCCCAAGGCCTGCTCACCCTTAGCATCCTGTGCCTACTTGTTTATTCTGTGTTTTGCTGAGTTACAACCCCCTGAGGAATATGAGGAAAGATGAATGAGAAACACATCTATTCCCAGACAATCCAAATTGCTTCAATTTCAGAGCATTTCTGGGACTGTAAAATACTGCACATCCCTGTTCTATGTGTGAGAATTCCAAAACGGCCAGGAAACCAGCAAAAGTCTTCAAGATGCTCTGGAGACAATGATAAGGCAAGACACACATGGTGTCACAGTTCTGTGTCACTTCATTTTCATTGCCTCTGGAAACAGCAATTCTACATTTTCAAGTATTGACTATGGTCCAAGAAAAGCTACAGACAGGGAGCTCTCAGATAAAAGTGGCAGAAACCCAACTGAGAATAGTTTGAGCTTTTACAGGATTTATTGGTTCCTGTAGTTGAGAAGTCAAGGGTGGAGCTGGCTTCAAGGACTCCCATCCTGTGGTCAGGTGTCTAGGTTTTCACATATTCCCTCCCTCCCTCTCTGTCTCCTGCTTTCTCTCCTTGTGTAGAACGGTTTCCTCTACGGGGATGCGGGTGGGATTAAGAAGAGGTAGAGGAAGCAGGACCAGATAGCTCTCAGTTTCTATACTATCAGTTGACTGCCCAAAATAAGGAGGCTGTGTATCTTTTTCTTCTTGGACTACGAACTGAAGGGGTATGAGCCTAGCTTTAACAAGATTTCTCTGGCTTCTGTTTTAATCAAAGACCAAAGTGGGCAAGCTTGAACCAGCGATTCCAGTAAACATTCAGGCCAGAGATGACTGTGCCCTGGACCTGGCTGGTGAGAAGTGAAGGTGGTGAGGGTGGCCAAAGGTCATGTGTTTTCAAGATACAGGTGATGGGCTGCCCTTACAGGACAGATAAAGGATGTGTAATAAAGAGAAGAGTTGGAACTGGTACCATGCTCTTTGGGCCTAAGGAACTAGAAGCGTGATGTTTCTGTCACTTTAATTAATTATTAACTTTATATGAATTGTATTATGCAGTATATATCATGCTGCAACTGCCTTTTATCCCTCAACAATTTGTCTTGAGGTCCTTCAGTCCACAGATAGCTTTGTAGATGGATAAGTAGATAGATGACAAAGATTTAGATCAAGTTGTAGATAGTGGTGCAGGTGCAGGTGTAGGTATTCGTGTACATAGATGCTGGTGTAGATACAGGTGTATATAGGAATAGTATATTGGTTTTCTAGGGCTGCCGTAGCCAAGATACGACCAACTGGGTGGCTTAACCTGTGGTCCCCAACATTTTTGGCACCGGGGACAAGTTTCGTGGAAGACAGTTTTTCCACGGACGGGGGCGGGGGGATTGTTCAAGCTGTAATGCAAACAATGGGGAGCGACAGATGAAGCTTCACTCACTAACCTGTCACTCACCTCCTGCTGTGTGATCCAGCACCTAACAGGCTGCAGACCATGACCTGTCCGTGGCCTGGGGGTTGGGAACCTCTGGCTTAAACAACAGAAATTTATTCTCTCAAAGTTCGAGGTCAGAAGTCAAAGATCAAGGTGTCAGTAGTGTTGGTTCCTTATGAGGGCTGTGAGGGAGCATCTGTCCAGGCCTGGTTTTCTAGTTTTCATTGTATAAGACCTACATGTCTTTTGTTAATTTATTCTTAAGTCTTTTATTCTTTTTTACTATTGTAAATCAAGCTGTTTTCTTAATTTTGTTTCTGGATTGTTCATTGCAAATGTATATAAATACAATGGATCTACAATTATTTTGTATTCTGGAAATTTGTTGAACTCATTTATTAGCTCTAATACGTGTGTGTGTGTGTGTGTGTGTGTGTGTGTGTGTGGATTCCTTAGGATATTCTATGTACAAGATCATGTCATCTGTAAATAGAGATAGTTTTGCTTCTCCTTCCTTCCTTCCTCCCTTCCTCCCTTCCTTCCTTCCTTCCTTCCTTCCTTCCTTCCTTCCTTCCTTTTTTTCTTTTTCCTTTTTTCTTTTCTAATTGCCCTGACCTGTGGCTTATTCTTGCATTTCTAAAATTGTATCTCCTGATGACCGATAGGTTTTTTCAAGTTAATGTATTTGAATTTGGCGATTATTTTTTATCATTAGCAATTATTAGCAGTAGTTTTTGCATGTTCATCTTAATTAAGAATACATCCATATTCTGAAATTTTGAAGATATTCTCATATTCTTTTCTAAACTTAAATTATTTTGCTCTGCTAAGTTGACCTTTATGCAGCTGAGGTTGAATATTGGCTGCCGCATGGGATAATGAGATAGGGAGCTAATTTTATTTTATTCCCCATGGGGATAGTTGATTGCCCCAGAACTGTTTATTGGATATTCTATTGTTTGCCACTGGCCTACAAGAGCATCCTTCTCATATTTTAATTTTCTATACATGCATGGCTCTGTTTCTGGGCACTATATTCCATTCTGTTGGCCTTTTACTAATATCACACTGCTTTACCCACCATAACTTTGTGATGTGCTCTGGTCTCTGATATGGCCATCTCCCCCAACACATTCCCTAGCACCTTATTTCATTTCTTCAGAATTTTCTTGGCCATTTTTATCATTGTGCTTTTACGTTTATGTTGTCGAATCAGCTCATCAATTTACTCCGTACAAAGGATTGGGATATTTATTGGAATTGTGTGACATCATGGATTAATTTGAAGATAATTTTTATTTTTATAGAACATGGTGCATTGATTATGCTTTTATAGCGTTTTAAAATAAATCTATTGTAATTTTCTCCACAAAATTCCTTCATATCTTCTATTAGATGTGTTCTTATTGGGGTTTTCTTTCAGTTTCCACTTACAAAAGCCACAAAAGTGTAATTTGTATTTCATTTTCAGTGCTGATATATGGAATTGAAATAGTTTTTCCTACAGTATTCTTATATTTGTTTATTTGTCCAAGAAACAAGTATTGAGTACCCACTATATGCCATACCATTCCAGGGGCTGGGACTGCACAAGTGTCCAAAACAGACTCAATCCTTGTCCTCCTGGAGCTGATATTCTCCTGGCCAGAAGGGAACAAGAAGCCAAAAAGTAAATGTATGATATTTCAGATGATGGGAAATACTGTGGAGAAAATAAATCCAAGCAAGGGGAAGAGGAAGTGAGACCTCAAGGAATTCCAGCAGGAAGGCTGCTATGATGATGCGGCCGTTGAGGAGAACTTCAGGAAGGAGGGGATGAGTCCTCCAGGCACATGGCAAAGGCACTGCAGGGAAGGAGAGCAGCATGTGCAGAGTCTGGAACCCTGCTCGGGCCAGGAGTGTTTATGGGCCACCTGGAAGGCGGCCAGCATGGCTGGAGCCCAGTGAACACGGAGGAGCCTGGGGGGAGCTGGACCCGTTGAGGTAGAGCCTCTTCCCCAGATCTTTGCAGGGCTGGTCCCTTCCTGTGTTTGTTCTGAGTTCAAGAATCCCTTCCTCAGCGAGGCCTTTCGGGACCACAGACACCTCTGTGACTGTGTCTGATCTTTTATCTTGGCTCACACATCGCTAGCTGCAGTCTTGTTTATTTGCATCCTGTGCAGAGCCTTTGTCGTCTCTGCTGTGTAAGCTCCTTGAAAGCAGGTTCCTGCCCTGTGGCTTGGTCAGCCCCTGGAACTTTATGTGCTCGTTAACAATAGTCCTGAACAAACCCACCCACAGCTGAGCACAAGCTCTCCCTTCCCCTCCTGACTAAGCCCACCACACCCTGGGCTCACACATCCACCCTGGCCACGTTTTTACCCATCAGTGCTGTCAGCCACATGGTGGTGGGGCAAGGGGACCTGCAAAAGTGTCCCCATTGCCAATTTTGCTTGACAACATAATTGAAAGTTTCCATAGTTTGTTTCAGAAGCCAACACTTCAGGATGTGTAGAACAAGCCCCCATGCCTCGAATGTGGCTTCAATGTATGTAATCAGTAAGGTAGATTGGTACATAAAATCCTTTTATTATGGAAAGTGGCGAGCTTATACAAAATGAGGAAGACTAGTATAATGAACACTGCGTCCCCGTCATCCAGCCACAATGATCCCTGCCTCCCTCGGGTTATTTTGGGGCAAATCTCAAGCATTATATTGCTTCTTCTGTAATTATTTTACCTTGTTTTCTCTAAAAGATAAGGGCTCCTTTAAGTTACACACAACCGCAGTATCATATCATCATCGTACCTAAAATTTAACAATAATTCCATAATATCATCAAATATCCCATCATTGTTCAAATTACCCAGTTGTCTCCATTTTTTTTCCTTTTTTAGAAATTGTTTGTTTGAATCAGCATCCCAAGTTTCATAACACCAATGTTTTATTCTTTATGTTATAATATAATATTATTTTGTTGCTCAGATGGTATTAGCTTTGCCATTTTTCAGGTTAGTTCCACCTCCTTTTGATGAGCAAATATATATTTTTTAATACAAGAAAAACATACTGTTTTGTTTACACTTACCATCTTGACGTTTTCACTTATTTCTGAACCTTAGAATTGCTTCAAACCAGCCCAAAGAAATATTCTTCATTCTTTCTTACAGCTGCAAAATAATCCATTGCATAGGTGCACCCTGGTTTCCTCGGCCATTCCCTAGTGATGGGCATTTGGACTGCGACCGTCTTCTCTTTTGAGTAGTGTTGTAATGAAAAGGACCAAAGCACGTGTCTTTCCATGTTTTTCCCAGGGCATCTCCGGAAATAGCTCCCAGAAGTAGACTCCTCGGACAAAGGTACAAGCATATAAGATTTTGCTAGATTCTGCCAAATTCTTTCTCATAGGGGTTGTCCTATTTTGAATTTCCACCAGCAATGTTTCTCCACAGCCAAACACACAAAGTGTTTTGCCAAAGTTTTATATTTCTGTCAATCTTCTGGGGGAGGGTAGCACCTGTGCAAAGCTGGTAACACCTATGTGAGCTGAGAGGCTGTCAAGTAGGTACAAGAGGTGTCCTGAAACAAAACCTTACATGAAAGACAGATGACAGATAAATAGCCCTTGGAGATCCAAATCATGGTGGGGGGAGGTGGGGCTTCAACTCCCCCCTTCCTCAGGCAATCCCCGAATAGACCTCAGGGTAGCACATAGCAAGGCTCAAAATCACTGGATTTGATAATTAGATCATCAGTAAGGTTGGTGTTAATATGCAATGGTCTTTTCTAAACAGGAAGCTGCACCAGGTGTTTCCCATGGGCTCCTGCTGACACTTCCCAACAACCTGTTGGGGTAAGAAATCATCTGCTGATTTTTTTTTCCAGAAGAAGAAACTGAGGCTCAGAGAAGCTAAGTGATGTGCCTACAACTGGTGTCTGGATGCACCAAGATTTAATCTCAAGGTTTTCTAACTTTTGAGAACATTATTCTTGAGCTAGTGGATGAAACCAGCGTTAGAGGTATCTATCTTTGTGTCTTAGCGCAGGCTGCTATAAGAATAGTGCCATAGACGGGGCAGCATATGAACAACAGACACTTATTGTTCACAGTCTGGAGGCTGGAAGTCCAAAACGAAGGCACTGGCAGATTCTGCGTCTGGTGAGCACCTGCCTCCTTGTTCATAGATGGCCGTCTTCTTGCTGTGTCCTCACGTGGTGAAGAGGGCAAGGGAGCTCTCTGGGGTCCCTTTATAAGGGCACTAATCCCATTCATGAGGTTCTACCCTCATGACCTTATCAACTCCCAGAAGCCCCATCTCCTAACACCATCACATTGGGGGTTAGGATTCCAACATATTGATTTGGGGCACAAACATTCAGTCCATAACACCTTGTTTGGGATGTTGCCTTTTGAACCCCAAATCTACTTAACTGTCCTTTAAACATTGCCCTTGTGCCTGCTCTTATTCTGGGCAGCCTCTGGCTGACATGCACACTCTCTCCCCAGGAGTGCTCTCCGCAGTGCCCCAGCCTGTGTTTTCTTGTCCCCTCCTTTTCTCCACAGTCAGTTGAGCAGAAGTGAAGAGGTGCAGCATTCTGCCGTCTGTCTCGCTGCTTCAGTCCAAGATGAGGAATTAAAGAGTTCGAACACACCCTGCATTTCAAGCCCTGCTCATCACTCCTTGAATGAGTTTGTTGTCTTCACAGATGAGACTCTTCTGGCTAAAGAAGGCGCGAATACAATTTGCAGCAACTTCTATGGGTTTCTTTCTGCAGCCCCTCCCGTGACTGCTCTGGCTGTGACATGTTGGAGTTGAAAGCTGTGGGTTTGATTTTGCACTTAAAGATTGGACCACTCATAGCTGTCTCTAAGCTCCTCCACCTTCTTTTCTCACATTCATTTTACTTTCCCAGTTTGGTTTCTACTGTGGATGCCTTTGGCATCTCCATGACAGCGACCGGGAAGCTTATGAAGAGGATGTTTTTAAACGAGTGCCTTCTTCAGGGGCCGGGCTTACTTAGCACCAATGATCTGGGCACAAACAGCCAGCCCCCCTGGCATCCTCGATAGCCAGGCAGCCCCCAGATACACCTTGCAGAAGAGTTACCCTAAAGGGCCCTCATATTTATTTTAAACAAGGAAACTCTGAAATGATACATTGCAATCAACTTGATTAGACGTTGGCCAGATAATTTAATAATACCCAACAGAAACAACAATGTCACCACCATCATGGGTTACAGAGTGCTTGCTGTGCTCGGTATCTTGGGCGAACATTACAGGAGCCCCATGAAGGAAACCTCATCATCTCTGTCCCACAAACAAAGAGACGAAGGCTGAGGGAGGTCAAGCCCCTTGCCTGAGAACATCCAGCTAGTGGGGAGGCTGCTGTCACACCATCTGGTGGGAAGTCCCATTGCGGACCCCCAAGTCCTTGTGCAGAGATGAAGCACATCGATGGGGTCCCTCAAGGAAATCACAGAAGAGACCTTGATGACAGCTTTCAATATGTCCACTTATATGTGATCCCCAGGAAGGAGGGCACTGCAGGACCTGTGTTCTCTTGAGAGAGCAGATGATTTGTTTTCACAGCTCAACCCCCTATAAGCCTTAGGAGAGTGTTTATCAGGGCTCTCCATAAATACAAAACGTATAGGATGTGTGTGTGTGTGTGTGTGTGTGTAATATACTTTTATATAGAGACAGACAGAGACGGAGAGATGGAAAGAGACAGAGAGAAGAGTCTTATTTTAAGGAATTGGCTCACAGCATTGTGGGGGCTGGCAAGCCCATAATCTATAAAGCAGGCCAGTGTGCTGGAGACCCAGGGAAGGTTGCAGTTCAAGTCCAAGAGCTACCTGGAGGTCGAATTCCCTCTCCCTCAGGCGATCTCAGTCTTTTTCTTAAGGCCTTCAACTGATTAGATGAGACCCACCCACATTATGGAGCGTAATCTGCTTCACTTAATGTCTATTGATTGAAGGTTAATCTCACCCCCAAAACATCTAGAATATTCTTTGACCAAATATCTGTGTACTGTGGTTGAGCCAAGTTGACACATGAAATTAACCATCACAGGGACTTTCTCCATCACTGTTATTACCCTCAACCTATCGAGACACGTGATTCCTGGAGGCATGGACAAGAAGGCTCATGCAGCATCCTTGAGCGACCTTGTGTAAGACCACAGGGCTGCCCCATGCCCGGTCCAACAAACGTTGGTCTCCAATTGATGCATCTCAGATCAATAACACATTATCAGCTTGATATTGGCCTTGCCATACTGTTGGGTGGTCACATCAGACCTCTTGCAACTTCTTGGAGCTGTGACTTGTAGCCAGTTTCTGCTTCCGAACATTTACCTTCTGCTGGGATTTTGGCCAGGAGACCCCAGGAGTGGCTCTAGTGTTTTCTGTCATATGGAGATGCCATCAGGATGCTAGAAGTTTACAAGATTGTAGTATTGTTTTAAATGTCATCCTGTTTCCTTGCACACATCTGTTTTTAGTGAAGAGATCCAGTAATAAGACACACAAGACTCCTTCCAATTCATCAGCATAATAGTTCCCCCCGACTTAGCCAGTCAAGATGAAATATTAACTCCACGTGGAGGGTATTTTACAAACTTCCTACTGAATGTTGGATTGATCATAACCTTTGGACCGAGGACTGGCTTCTGCTAGCCAACAAACTTATGAACTCTTAGGTTATTTTTTTAAAAACCACTTCCAGATATGTAGTGTGCTAATAAAAGCATGAGAACGTCTGGTGGAGCTGGGTGGTTTCTATTCAGCGGTACCCCACAGCCCTTTTCTGAAAAACACTTACAGATGCCCGTTTTCAACTGTTGCTTACGAATTTCACAGCGATTGCTCGGAAGCTGCCTTTAGTGCCGTACGCGGGATTTAAATCCTCAACCTTCTCACCTACCTCTGATGGCTCTCGCTGTGCGCCTGTGACTCTCCAAGGCAGCCCTTGTGGGGAGAAATCAACAGCAGAGGCAATTACCTGCTGGTCTGCAAACCACCGGGAGGGCAGACGCTTGCACGGGTCTCAACAAGGCTGCACGTCATGCAGAGATTTCCCGCGCCTCTCTAAGAAGCGTGTTTGCCCACGGCAGAAGAATTATGTGGGTGTTCCTTAAAAACCTAACAAGGGCAACCCTAACAAGACTGAACTGTAGCTAGGAGTTCTGCAGACGTTCTTTCTGATCCATCCTGAGTTCTTGACTGTGCCCTTAAGGATGGCTCAGGAGCCCAGAGCTTCAGGTCCAATGCTGCTGGGCTGCAGGATGCAACAGGTGTGATGTCCTGGCCCGAGGAGGGAAGGCCAACCTGTGCCCTGTGCCCAAACACCATGCAAACCACACAGCAGTGGGTGTCAAGGGGTCCTATGGGCATCAGAGCCTCGGGGTACCTTGGGTGATCTGCATATGTAATCCCTGTGTCTTTAAGCAAATCAGAACCATGGACCACGTTCCAGGAGGGACAGAACACAGGAGGGTGATACCAGTTTCCAGATCCCCAGCTCGACTGCAGAGGACATCCACCCACAAGCTTAGAGGAGACTTCCACTCTTCCGCTCTCTTTTGTGGGCGTGTCTTTCCAAGTTTCTTATTTTTCCAAGAGTCTTTTTATCCTGTGCTCTTCTCCTGGTCTTCCCAGCCAAAAGACCCTGGGGCACCCCTTTATCCAGGAAACCTTGCTGAGACTCAGGGATCGGTAATATTCCTTTGGGCATTTCCAGAGGCCAGGAAATGAGGTCCCAAATGAGAATGAACCCTGGAAGTGCTGGGGGCACAAACCCTGGAGGGGCTGGGTGGAATGGGGATGCCAGAAGCTGCCAGGAACAAGCGGGCCAATGCATACGTCAGGCTTGTGTGCAAGGGTAGAGGTCATTTCCAGACCCACGGCATTCCACTACTTTACTAAGAGGAAAAGTGAATCATAGCAGAACCTTCCTCAAAGACCTCTGGTAGGAATGGATCCACCACCTCAGAGACGCGGGTGAGGATCCCCCTCTGCTGCTGGGAAAATTGGCATCTGTTCTATCCATCGTGCCCTCGGGCAGCATCCCCTCATTCCCCAGACCCCAGACCCTTGAACTTGGCCTGGCCCAGATCTTCTGCTTCACTGCTTGCCTGACGCTGGCCTTGGCTGCCAACAATTTAATCATATTTCACTCACACAACCTTACTCCACTTAAGGAAGAGGAAGCTCGTGTCGACTCCAGATTCTCCACCACCCCCTGCACCCTGTTCCCTACCCTACACCTCCGAAAGGGCTTATTTCTTCCATTTCGAGACGGCTTTAGAACAGGAAGGAAAACGGCAGGAACTGTCTTCCAGCTGCTGGCCCCCCTCTGCCTCAGAGTCACTTCTGATCAATGCATGAGGCAGAGCTGGCTGTGGAGACCAGAGCTCGGGTGTTAACAGAGAGCAAGGTATGTGGGCAGAGAGCGAGGCTCTAAGTGTGTGATACCACTGGAGGTGGAAGAAGTGCAGAGACCCCCCTGGCTGGGGGGCTGGGGGATGCCGCAACCTCTAAAGGCCCCTTTGGCAAGGAGGGGCTCACGGGGGAGAGGTGTCTGTCACTGCATTTCTGTGCAGACATATCAATCAGGGGAGAGCTGGCTCCAGACTTGGGAAATAATAAGAGGTGGTGTTTGCAAAGGGCTGGCCGGCGGCAGTAAACACAGACACTTGCTTATTAAACAAGAGAAACGAGGCTCTCTGCTCTCTGAGGTGGCAGCCAAAAGGGCACAGGAGTTTTGATTAATTTCTCAACTTTCTGTCTTGGCCGTAAGCCTTTTTCAGAGTCTAAGCCAGAGAGGACTGCATCCCAGCCTGTGGTCACGTCTGAACTCACCTTTCATGCTCTCCTGGAGTCAGATGCTCTCAGTGTGCCCGGAAAACTTTCCCCAGAGGCTCTAGGTAGGGAAGACCCTGGCCCCACTTTTCTCACCTGCAGCCTCAACTCCTTTCCCGGGTTCACAGCCCTGGTGGACCAATCGTGCCTGGAAGAATCCACTGTCTCAGGGGCAGCCCCCCTGAGACCCCAGGGAGAGCATAGTCCTCCTAGACGGAACCATCGACACCTGGGCACGGCTTTATTATTTCTGGTTACACCCCCTCCTTTAACTGACTCGATGCAGATGAGAAGAGTACAATAGACTCTCATTTGGTTCTTTTACACTAAGGAGTACATCCCGGAAACCCACCCCATATTCACTCACAGGCACCTTATTTATCCTCTTCACAGCTGCCTCCCCTCCATCCTGTGGATGCCTCATAGTTTATGTCCTACAGGTGAGCGTTCAGGTTTTTTCCAACACTTTGCAGTCCTAGCCAGGGCCATCACCGAGAACCTTGTGCACGTTTATTTGACATTGCTGAATGCATAGTCAGGATAAGTTTCTAGGACAGGGACTCCTGGTTCAAAGGGAAACCACCCATGTGGTTTTGGTAGGAACTGCTGAATTCCCTTGTAGAGGGGATAAGCCACTTTGTCATGGATTTATTCTGCGGCTAAAGCTGGTCTCAGGTGGCAGATCCGAGGCTACAATGTGAGCAAAATCAAACAACCGAATTACGGAAAAACCTCAGAGCAAGAACTAAGACTCAGTGACTGCTCTCCTGAAATTCAGGGGTTTGGCAACCTTCCAAGCTCCCGGAACTACGGTGCTAACAACACAGTCTGTGATGCACTGTGACCTTTACTTTGCAATAACTTTGCCATCACTGTTTTTTAATTCATTGTTTCTAAAAACTGTCACTGGTAAATAAGCTGCAGTGATCAGTAACCTTGCTTCACCCCCATTTTATAGGATGGGATGTGCTTTAATGGACAGCCTGGAAGTTTCCCCCAAAGGCATTGGGCAGACTTTTTTTTTTTTTTTCATTTTTATTTTTATACAATTTTAAAGGTTACTTTCCATTTACTGTTATTGCAAATATCGACTCTATTTCCCGTGTTGTAGATTACATCCCTGAGCCTATCCTACACCTAAGAGTTCGTACCTCCTACTGCCCCACCCCTATATTGCCCCTCCCCTGGTAACCACTAGTTTGTTCTCTGTATCTGTGCGTCTGCTCCTTTTTTTGTTATATTCACTAGTTTGTTGTGTTTTTAATTTTTTATTTTATATTGAAGTAGAGTTGATTTACAATATTGTGTTAGTTTCAGGTGTACAGCAAAGTGATTCAGTTATACATACATATATCTATTCTTTTTCAGATTCTTTTCCCTTATAGGTCATTACAGAGTGTTGAGTAGAGTTCCCTGTGCTCTACAGTAGGTCCTTGTTATTATCTATTTTGTATATAGTAGTGTGTATATGTTAATTCCCACCTCCTAATTTATCCCTCCCCACCTTTCCCCTTTGGTAACCATAAGTTTGTTTTCTAAGTCTGTGAGTCTGTTTCTGTTCTGTAAATAAGTTCATTTGTATCATTTTTTTTAGATTCCACATACAAGTGATATCATATGATATTTGTCTTTCTCTGTCTGACATTTCACTAAGCATAATGCCCTCCAAGTCCATCCATGTTGCTGCAAATGGAAAAATTTCATTCTTTTTACGGCTGACGAATATTCCACTATATATATATATATATATATATATATATATGTATATATGTGTATATGTCACAGCCTCTTTATCCATTCTTCTGTCGATGGGCACCTAGGTTGTTTCCATGTCGAGGCAGACATTTTTGAACCTAGATCCATGCCCGTGTCCAGCGGAGGTGGGCCCGGCTGCTCTGCCTTCTGGCTTCAGCTCTCAGACTCTAAGTATCCCTTTTGCGTTCTATTCAGTGTACCGTTTTCTGCATTTTTGAACCTTCATTGGTGGTGCTGCTATTTAAAGTGGCCCCTGCCTGTAGCGCTGAAGTGCTGCCCAGTGTCCTAAGCACAAGGAGGCTGTGATGTACCTCAGGGAGAAATCACGTGTGTGAGATGAGCTTCATCAGGCGCGGGTTATGGCACTGTCGTCTGTGACAGCGAACCAACAATATGCATTCAATGAAGTAGCTTTAAACCGAGGCACATATACTGGCATGGGTTACCTGTCTGTGCACCAAGCTTGAGATCAGCAAACATTTTATCAGGTCCCTTGGATGCCCCACACAGCATGGGCCCTCAGGGATAACAAGACATGCTCCCTGCTCCAAGGAGCACAGATCTGCACGGAGGAGACAGCGGGGCCAGGAATCACAACAGCCCGCTCATAACACTTGTCCTGTGTGCTAGGGGATGGAGGTGTCTAGGACGGGGCAGCACACTTTCTCTGTAAAGGGCCTGCTGACTGAAAAAAATGCACAACTTAAAGTTGAGAATTATGTTTTATTTGGCAGCCAAAACTGAGGACTTAAGCCTGGGACACAGCATCTCAGACAGCTCAGAGGGACTACTGTGAAGAGGTAAGGAAGGAGCCAGGATCTATAGGAGTTTTTGCAACAAAGACCAGGTAGTCAGAGCATCAAAAGATTACTGTTAATTGAAGAAAACCAGACATCTCAAGTTAAGGCATTTAGCGCTTTTCTCTGTATGGGAAGATGCAAGTGTCTGGGCTCACTGAAATTGTTCCTTTGATGTGCACCTCAGCTACATGGGGACAGTATCCTGTGCTTTCTCCTGAGGGAGCGCCCTCAGGAGCAGGGGAGGCTGTTTTGGCTGACGACTTGATGGCTGGCATCTTGTTTCTATCCTGAGTTCCCTCAGCGCTCACCATCAGGCAGCTGTAATGTGATGGCTTAGTGGATGCAACATCCTTTGTTTACTGATATGGCAGCAATATTTTTTTTCTTTGATAGGCCACATAGTAAATATTTACATCTTCATCAGCCAGACCGTCTCTGTCACCCTCACTCCACTCTGTTGCCATGTGCAAACAGCACAGGTGATATGTATGTGGATGGCTGTGGCTGTGTTCCAATAAAATGTTATCTACAAAACCAGACAGCTGGTCTGTGGGTCATGGTTTTCTGAACCCCTGGCCTAAGAAACTAATTGGAATCAATTTGAGAGTCCCTGGAGCAGTTCCGGAGAGACTTCCTAAGGGAGGTGGGTCTGAGCCAGTTCTTAGAGGATGCGTGTTATTCTGTTAGCTTGGGTGGGGAGGGAAGGCACTGCAGGCAGAATACGGCTGAGCATGAGAGCACAAGGGGCTAGAGATGCAGGAGCTGATGCTCTGGGCATTGATGGGTAGCAATACTCAACAGCAGGGAGCATCCAATCAGTAGCTGCCCTGAGACCGCCCTATCCAAAGCAGCCTCCCCCAGCCCCTCCGAGTTGCTCTCCACGTCAACAGTCACTGTGCTCACTTCCTGGCACTTATTAGACTCTGAAATTTGTGGGTGTATTGGCCCACTCACCAGTTTTATGCCCAACCAAGCCCAGAATGCAGGCTCCGTGTTTTCGGCACCTGCCCTGTGTCGATTGAAAAAAAAATATGCACAACCTAAAAGTTGAGAGTTGTGTTTTATTCAGCGGACATTCTGAGGACTTCAAGCCTGAGATACAACAACTCAGATAACACGGAGAAACTGTTCTGAAGAGGCAAGGGGGGAGCCAGGATATATAGGGGTTTTTGCAACAAAGACCAGGTAGTCAGAACAAGAAAACATTACTGTTAATAAAAGAAAACCAGACATCTCAAGTTAAGGAATTTAGCGCTCTTCTCTGTATGGGAAGACGCAAGAGTCTGGGCTCACTGAAATCGTTCCTTTGATGTGCACCTCAGCTCTCCGGGGCCAGTGTCCTGTGTTTTCCCATCCTGAGTCTCCTCAGGGTGCACCGTCGTGGAGGAGGTAATGTGGTGGCTTGATGGCTGCAACATCCTTTGTTTACTGATATGGCAGCAGTATTTTAGTTCACACCCGTCTCAACGTGAGTTGGCATCCCACGTGATGGGAGGGTGCTTGACACCAAGCAACACTCGACTAGAGACTGTTAGGGTGGCCACCAGCCAATCAGTCCAACCACTTAGTCCACCCAACTCAGTTGGGGTGAAGTTACAGCTCCTACTGGGAGCTTCGCAAACTTCCACGTGCCTTGGAATCACGGGGATCCAGCGAAAATGCTGATTCTGAGTAGGGAGATCTGGGGTGGTCCTGATCTCCTAATCAGCATTTCTAACCAAATTCCAGGTGCTGTGGTGCTGCTGGCCCAAGGCCCAGCTGAGTAGCAAGGGACTAGAGCAGCGTTACAGCCAGAGTTCAGCATGGCCTGCCATGGTCCCGGTGATCTGCCCATTTCCTCAGGCCTGTATCGCGTCCTCTTTGTCTTCATCACCTCCAGCTCACTTTGCCCCCAACCCGGCTAGATTTACACCGCATTCCCCTGGCCGAACTGAGTTCTCTTCATTTCTCACCATGTTCTCATGGCGGCGGGGCAGGCCAGGGGTGGAGAGCACAAAGCCCGTCCCACTTTGGGGATGATGACATCGTGGCCCAGAAAGTTGAAACACACCTGGCCCCACGGTCAGGAATGTGGGCAGAGAGACCATGAATCAACAGCGAGAACGTCCTTGGCTCTGCCCTCTCCATGCCTGAGCAGAGTCCCAGGCAGAGGCCCGGGTGGCCCTTTGAATGGCACCCACCTGGAGCCCACCTTCTTCCTGGCTCCATTCTCGCTGAAGCCAGGGGGAGCTCCTTGGACTCACACACCTCAAAGTCGCTCCCCTGAGAGTCGGGGTGCAGCCCCGTCATCGGATGAGGTTCCTATGCTTCACTGCATAGACAGTCACCACTTGTGTGAACAAGAGTCAGATAAACACGGGGGCTCGTTTTGAAATTCATCATTTTCTCTGTGAGAACATTTGGCAATGCTCTGCCCCTTGGGTTCAGGACCAATCAGAATAAGCATTTTAACCCAGTCCTCAGAGCCCCCGATGGCTGTGCCAATCTATTTTAATTTGTGCTCTCATTACCACCATCATCGTCATTATCACCCTTGTCACGATCATCACCAACCTAAACTGGTGTGCTGTCCTCTGCCCACCGTGAAAGTACTCCCTGCCCCCGCTTTAGGGTCCCTGAGGCCACCATGGCCCTGACAGCTGCTCTCTGTGAGCTGCTTTCTCTTCCAGAATGTTGACAGTGGCTGGATGGGAGCTCGATGCAGAGGAGAAAGGGAAATGGTCTGAAGGGTAAACATCGTGTTCATTTCACCAATTCAGTGTTTCCATCTTGATGAAGGACCAGGGCAAAAGGAACCACTTATCAACTTTTCTGAACAGGACGTGGAAGAGGAAGAAAAGGGATGAAATAGCACATAGTAAAGCTCAGGGCGATTTTCTAAACTGTCTTTCACCTGTGTGGGGTTAAGTACTGACAGACCTCAGTCAGTCACTGTGATTGGTTAACATGGACCCATTCAGGTAATGACTTTTCATCAGTTCGTCTTTGAAGAATTTGTGAGCTCCAGACCAGTGGTTCTCAGAGTGGGGTCTGGGGCCAGCAGCCTCCAGATCACCTGGGAACTTGTCAGAAATGCAAATTCTCATCAGGCTCCACCCCAACTGCTGACCCTGATGCTCTGGGATAGGACACTGGCAATCTGCTTGAACAAGGCTCCAGGTGACCCTGCTTTATGCTAAAGTTGGGAACCTCTGTTCCGGATGATGCAATGGTTGAGTCCCTTTACCCTGACACCTGTTAGGCTTTCCAGAGTCAGGTGGACCTCAACACGGGGAAGCCTCCATCACCAAAGCATTGTGAATTCCTCCTGGATGGGCTGAAATTCACCTTTTCATTATCTGTGAAAAAAGGGCTTAGTAAGGAAATGAACTAGATGAACCAAATTACGAGGGAGATATTCAAAGGGAAAAAATTGTTTGGGGATACCTTATTACATTAATTGTCTGTGTGAAAATCATAGCTTCCAATTACAAATGAGTCTTCATTATGAAGCAGATACACTGACACACAGTCTGAATACTCAAATCAGCTCGTTACTCAGGCCTGAATGTGATCCAGGCAAAGAGCCTCCTATTTAGACCCTCACTTATTCAGGCCATCTCACCCTCAAACTAGCAAGTAATCTCCTAGAATGAGCACCCGAGGAAAGAAATCTTCATTTTTATTGATAAATTGCTAACAAAATTCCCACACCTTTACCCCTTCCAATCTCAGAAGTACAGTTGCAACGACACCCAAAGAATAACAAATGAAAGAAGACTTTGCAATCAAGTTGCCTGGCTAATTTTCTCAGTGCATAAAGCGACAGAAATTCTCAGGAGACAGGAACATGTAAATAGGCGAACGTTTCCCTAACCTCATATTGACTTTGGCTTCTCAAATCAATGTTCTTTATTAGCTGGTGTATCTCTGCAAAAGACTTCCTGCGTGGAATCTGGATAAATTATTTAAGCAGCAAATTGTTTCCATTCTAATTTGTCATAGCAGCAAGATTGAATAAGATATAGCACAAGCTAAGGGCCTGTGGCAAGATTACCCTGGAAGGATGTGTGGGGTTGTATGAACCCACAAAGTTGTATCTCTGATGTCAGAAGCAGATGGGGTTTTTACACGGCACAGCTGCAGGGGGCATTGTTAATATCGTAATCTAAGTGTAATTGGGCAGCCTATGCCCTGAGTGGCCTGATATGGTGGCCCTGCCACCAGGTATTTAAGATTCACCAAATGTTGTATCCAGTCAAAGACCAGAATGTGTGTGACATGGTATGTTCCTTCATTCCCCCCATGACCCTTGTAGGGGTGTCAGAGTTCTCCAGAGAAACAGAACCAAGAGGGTGTGTGTAGATATCAAAAAGGATAGATAGATCGAGATCGAGATAGAGATCTACTTATCATCTATCTATCATCTATCTACCTCTCATCTATCTATCATCCATCTATCTATGTTTCTACCTATTATCTATCTATCTATCTATGTTTCTATCTATCCATCAACTATCATCTATCACAGAGAGAGAGATTTATTTTAAGGAACTAACTAACCTTATTGAGGGGCTGGCAAGTCTGCAGGGATAGAGACCCAGGGAAGAGTTCTTGTTGCAGACTTGAGTCCAAAGGCAGTGGGTTTGCAGAACCCTTCCTCTTTGGGGGAATCTCAGTTTTCCCTCTTAAAGCCTTCCTCTGACTGGGTGAGACACACCCAGTGGCGATAGTCTGCTTTACTCAATGTCTACAGATATAAATGTTAAGTTCATCTAAAAGATATCTTCATAACCACATCCAGACTGTTTATTTTTATAAATCTATTTATTTATTTGTTTGTTTTTTGCTGCATTGGGTCTTCATTGCTGCGTGCGGGCTTTCTCTAGTTGCGACAAGCAGGGGCCACTCTTCACTGCAGTGCGCAGGCTTCTCACTGTGGTGGCTTCTCTTGTTGCAGAGAACGGGCTCTAGCCGCATGGGCTTCAGTAGTTGTGGCATGCAGGCTCAGTAGTTGTGGCTCATGGGCTCTAGAGCCCAGGCTCAGTAGTTGTGGTGCATGAGCTTAGTTGCTCTGCGGCATGTGGGATCTTCTCGGATGAGGGATCAAACCCACGTCCACTGCACTGGCAGGAGGATTCTCAACCACTGTGCCACCAGGGAAGCCCCAGACTGGTTTTGACTAAGCAACAGGGCACCATGTCCTAGCCAAGTTGACATGTAAAATTAAGCATTACAACAGGTGGTCTGCTGATTTTTCTGCCGACATCCTAACCTCCTTTTGCTGGTAACTCACCCATATTTTTCTTGGGAAGCCTACTCACCTCCATTCAATCCTTTGATCCATGGGCTTAAGTAGATAGGTTCAACCTTGAGTTTCAGGCATAGACAATTGAGCCAGTCCCGACCATTTGGTTTATTCCTTTGGCATCTTCCTCCCTCACTGCCTGCAAGCCATGGGGATTGGTTTTGGGGTGGAAGCATCATCCAAGTTGGCCAATCAGAGCGCTTTTCCCTCTTACCCACCTCCCAGCCACGATGATGGATACAGGGTTGGCCTGAAACCCAAGTAGCCCCATGACACCCCAGTCCAGTGATTTTGTGTGAACCATTGGGAGAAAAGGAAAACTTCAGTGTTCTGATACTATTTCAAGCCCTGACCCACTGGGTCTGGATTTTCCATAATGAGACTGTAAATGCACATGTGAACTCCAGGAAGGCAGGCCTTGAGTTGGTTTATATCCATCTGCTGTGCAAGAACTTTGCCTGGCGTATAGTAGGACCTCAGTGATTACATGTCAAATGAATGAATGAATGAACCAGTGATGCCCCTTTCATAAGCCAGTTGGATGTCTGTCCCTCATAGACAAAAAAGCCCAATTAGCACAGCCTATAGGAACCTCACCACAGCCTGGGACAGTGGACCATGCTATCTAGCAAGACTTGTGGCATCTTACAACCCAAAGGCAACTCTAGTTTTTGATCCAGGTCATAGCTTAGTTCACTCAAAATAAGCTGATTAGCAAAAACAAGTCTGGAGCTTTTTTCTCCCGCCATAAGTGACACTGATATACTCCTGAAGCGTGTCCTTCCAAAAACCTGCCAATTTTTCAATGCAAATCAGTTGCCAACAAAAGAGGCCTGACTGAATACTGATGCTTCAGAGTAAGATGGCCTTTGCTTGGACCTCCAGGAGCTCATCAATACAAAGCCATCTGACGTGTAGGTTTTGATCAAAAGATTCACAAATGAATTTAAAATTCTTGTCACAAATGGGTTTCAGAATTCTCTTGTGTTGTGCTGGCACAAAGAATCAGAGTTCCTTCATGTCTGACAAGCTGCAGAATTCATTGGCAGGAGATGGCTTGAGGGCTGAGTCACCAAACTTTGAGAATGATGGGTGAGCAAGGGCTCATGTGCATGGTGGGAATGGAGTGGGCTGTGTGCACGTGGGAGGCAGAGGTGATCCTCACCTGGGGGACCAACTGTCCCTACGTGCTGAGTTCTGAGGGTTACCTGGGAGGCAGGACTTTCAGTGCTAGAACTGAGACAGTTCCAGCCATGAACCCTGGGCTCATACCTGATGGAGTCCTCGGTCCAGGGCACACACAAACCTCCTTCCCCTCTCCCCACGTGGGACAAGCCCACCCTAAAGCTGACCTGCTCCAGCAAGAGGAAAACACCCATAAAATCAGCTGATGAAAGTTGCCTTCACAGGAAATGATGACCTTTTTCAAAAGGACCTGTCCGTTGTCATCTGACTGAGATCGCTTCACAGGAAAGCATATGGTGGAGGAGAAGCAGCAGGGGGAGGAGAGTGAAATGTGCCAGCTTTAAATTTAATACGTGTTGGTGATTTCACTTTTCATTGTGACTTAAAGAAAGTTAATCTCTGATTTGGAGCAGGTCACCCTTTGGGGTGTTGTCAAGATCCACAGCGAGTTAGAACTGGAGGCGGTGTGGCCATTCGAGGCCTCGGGGAAGGTTAGTTAGGACAAGCATCCTGTGACCCCGGGGGTGTCAGCCTGAGGTTCATCGGTGGTCCTGGTACAGGCACACGCCCCGTGCTCTGCCCTCTCTGGAGCAGCCCCAGGGGCTCAACAGAAAAAGGTCGCTCTGCTCTGCACGGCAATCTCAGCGCTTGGGCTCATCCTCAGAGCCATCCCTTCCCCAGGTCCTCCTCAGAGACCCTCCCTTCTAGGCTCTCTGGATTTTCACCCGCTCCCAGACACCAGCTGTTTGTTTGGGACCAGAGTCTGATCCATCCCTGTAACCTAACCTGTATTCGTTTCCTTAAGCTGTAGGAACGAAATACCACAAGCTGAGTGGCTTCAAACAACAGAGGTTTATTCTCTTGTGGCTTCCAGAGGCTGGAAGTCTGAAATCAAGGTGTGGACAGGGCCACTCCGTCTGCAGGCTCTTGGGGAAGATCCTTCCTGACTCCTCCAGGTGTTAGCGGTGACCCTCAGCATCCCTCGACTTGTAGCTGCCTCATTCGAGTCACGTCCATCTTCTACCTGTGTCTTCACACTGTCTTCCCTCTGCGCACGTCTGTGTCCAAATTTCCCCTTTTCATACAGACGCCATCATATTGGATTAGGGTCCAGTCTAGTGACCCCAGTTAATGTGATAACCTCTGTAAAGACCTTATCTCCAAATAGGGTCACGTTGTGAGATACCCAGGACTTCCATATATCTTTTTGGGGGGACACAATCCCCTTCCAGTCCCACAAAGATGTGTTCTGCTCAGTAAATTTCAGCTAGGTGGAGAACAACCCCAAGGCCAGCCAGACACTCGGAAGCCCCCGAATTCCTGTGCAGATCGGATTGTGTGATGGGAAGCTTGGGGCTGATGGTCTGTCCATGACCCCACCACTTGCACCTGTGGCCTTCCTTAGGCAGACCAGGTTGGGAAGGCTGTGACCAGCCTCTTGGACAAGCCTTGTCTGTCCACCTAACCCCAGCCCTGTGCTGACGCCGCAGGGCCAGACCACCTACTCCCAGAGCTGCCTGGTCTGAGGGCCTCGTGCCGAGAGCCTCAGGGGTGTTCCCCCGGCCAGAGCACTGGGGTTGTGGTGGGAAACCATGCTGATTGCCCCCCTAAAATAACCTGGTACTTTGCAGTTGATGCCTCATTTTCATTCCCCGAATTGGAAACTCCTTCCAAATTAATTTTGTGTTTTGCCTTGCAACCTTTCTTTCCTCCAAAAAGAAAACATTGAAAAAAAGTTTTCCTGGATCTTCTATTTCTCTATTTCCCAAAGACTTCACTTTCTTTCAGCCTAGAATAGGCTGTTCACACCCCACAATGATGACCCAGGAGAAGAGTTATTAGCAAGCTAGTAGGGTGGGGAGTTCAAACAATTAGAATCAGCTGTCCCGTATCCCCCAGAGCCTGGAGACCCACACCGGGAGGACACTGCTCGCCCCATGGGACTGAAGTGCCTTGGTGACTGAGTGCCTTCCTCAGTGTGAGCGGGGCTGATCGTGCCTTTGACGCAGGGTCAGAAAGCCTTCCTGGAAGACCCACACACAGACCTGAAGGAACCTTTGAGGGCAAAGAGAGCTATGTGAAGGGAACAGCGCAGACTCTGGGTCCCTCAGGGAAAGAATTCAGACACAAGCCTGGACAGGAAGTTGAGGGTGTTTCTGAAGCTCTAGGGGAGCTGGGCTGAGAAAGAGAGTCAGAATTTGTGGGACAAGCTTGGGATTGCGTGTGAGGTGATTCCAGCCAGAGAGGGCAGGCCCAGGCTGGGGAGACAGTGCCCCTTGCAGCTGACGTTGGTGGAATTTGTCACATGTTACCCCTTCTCTTCCCACTGCTTTTCCCAGGAGGATTCTTTGAGGGCTTCCAACTCTGGTGATCTGGGTGATCTTGGCCTCAGAAGACAAGATCAGCCTGTGAGAGCCACCTGATGTGAGGGAGCAGTCAGATGCACCCCTCCTGGTGATGATTTATCCCGGTGGCCTGTCCCCTCGGATGTCAGAGAACCCTTGCAAGCCAAGACACTGTGCTCCGGGAGGGTCACCTGTGACCTGAGCATTTGCAGAGCTTCAGGGACCTGTCGGCTGTGTGGGCGGTGAGCAGCCGTGCTCCTTCCAGCTGCCCAGCTCCAGCTGTCAGGGACAGGCCTTGGATTTCCCAGGGGACCCAGGCAGGGCCACCGTCCTCCGTCCAGCACTGGCTCCTTCACATAGCTGCCACAGCAGGGTCAGCATCGGGGTTAAACAGTGCAAAGTGACGATGATTTAAGGGAATCACAAGTGGGCAGCCTGCAGGAATCAACCCTCCGCTTCATGCATGCTTGATCAATCATCTCCCCTGAGTTGAGGACTTATGTAAACATATCAAACTGTCCACAGCGGTGCTGCCTGTCGCCCACCCTTGGTAGGGGTCGGGGGTCTGATGCATTAATGCATTTTAGGCAGACACGCACTTCGCCTTGACGGAATCACTGTTGTTCTCAGGATGAATGATCAATGCCTTGTTGGCTAAAGGCTTTAGAATATCTACCCTGGTCTTTCTTGCTCCTCAGATCCACCCCATTCTGTTAGATGTCTTTCTTAACATCTGCCCTCCTTGTATGTCGGGCTCTGTCTGACCATCTCGCTTAGGGCAGATGGACAGGTACTCGCAGCCTGTCTGGAGAGGGCTGACTGTAATGCCTCATTTTGGCAATTTAGTGTCACTGTGAACTGGCTGTTTGCAAATAAAAAGCCTCAGTAGATTCAGGCCTTGGCCTCCTATGGTCTTGCGCCTTGAGGGAGAAGTGGTGTGTTTGCTGAGGGCTGTTCCATGGAACATCCTCCCTCTGGTCACCAAACCCAGCCCCTGCAGCACTGTGCCAGCATCTCATGTACCCACAGGCACCACTGCCCCAGCATCCTGCCCTCTGCCCTCACCTGGGTCAGGGACAGCAGAGGGCTGGCTTCCTCCAGACTGGCCCGGTGAACCACTGCCCTCCCCGTCACCCCAGACCTGCATGGGGCAGGCAGTGCCGGAGCCCCGGGGCATCTTGATCAACCAGCCTGCACTTGACTCCCAGCCATCAGACCGCGTGCTGAGCCAGGGAAGGTATCCACAGCCTTGCGTGGGAGAAACACAGCATTTCAACACAGCAAGGCTTTTGACTGAATGGAGAGAAAAAAAGCAGCGTACCAGAGGTGGCAATTAATACGCACAATTTTTCTATCCAAAGCTCTTTCAAATCTGTCTCAAGCTGTTTCTTACTAAGCTCTTTAAAGCTAAAAATGTTCCGTGTTTAAGGTTGAGGCATGTGTGAGCACCGGTGGGGCTGGGGTACTCTGAGCTCACCCACCAGAAACAGCCGAGTTTTCTCAGGAAGGGCAGCTGGCTTCGGCCACGGGTGCCTGGTACTGTGCCCAGCCAAGGGGGTAACATGAGGTGTCACACCTGAGCTCTGCCCAAGGTCACACACTGTCCCCTCCTCTGCAGTCAAGCTCCTCTTCCGATTTCCGTGGCTCAGGGGTCTGCAAACCACGGCTGCCACCAAATCCAACCCCTGCCCGTGTCCGTACAGCCTGTGAGTCAAGAACGGCTTTTACATTTTCAGATGCGTGGGGAAAAATTAAAAGAAGGATACTATTTTGTGACATGTGAAAATGACACGAGGTATGCATTTCAGCGTCCCTAACACAGTTTTACTGGTGCTCAGCCACGCGCATTCACGTACCCAGAGTCTCTGGCCATTTTCCCCGCGACTGCAGAGCAGCTGGGACAGACCACACAGCCTACACAGCCTGAAATATTTACTATATCTACTAATAAATATTTTCTATTGGGCCATTTACAGAAAAAGTGTGTCAACCTCTACTGCAGATAAATAGAGATCGTGGAAGGAAGAGGATGGAGGTGTTTAGAGGTCTTTAGTTGTTTGGCTGGATAAGGGTTTGGGGACGGTTATGGACTGAATGTTTGTGTCCCCCCAGAATATACATGGTGAAGCCTAAGCCCCTATGTGATGGTGTTAGGTGGCAGGGCCTTTGGGAGGTGATTAGGTCACGAGGGTGGAGCCTTCATGAATGGGATGAGTGCCCTTATAAAAAGGGCCTTCAGAGAGTTCCCTTCCTCCACGTGAGGACACAGCGAGAAGACACTGTCTATGAACCAGGAAGCCGGGCCGCACCAGACACTGAACCTGTGGTTGCCTTGATCTTGGGCTTCCAGCCTCCAGACTAAGAAATAAATGTCTGTGGTTTATAAGCTCCCCATCTTTGGGACTTTGTTATAGCAGCCCCAAAGTACTGAGACAGGGATTAAGGGGTAGAGGGAAGACATACACAGAAGACCGTGGAGATCAGGATGGGGGACTCTGGCTGGTGTCCAGGAGGAAACGATGGTTCTGAGAACAGCAGTAATAACTCACACCTGTGAAAACCGGCTCAGCCCAGGGGAGTAACGTCTCTCTGCCGACCGTGGCTAGTGACTGCGGCAGGTTCAGGCACCTGTCCCTTGAGTGCAGGTCTGTGTATATGATATGTATGAGTTTCCCGCATCTTCTGTAAAAAAGCACCACAAACTGGGGAGGGGGTGGGGCTTAAAACATCACTTATTCTTGAGCAGTCTGGAGGCCAGAAGTCCAAAACCAAGGTGTTAGCAGGGCTGGTTCCCCCTGCAGCCTCTGGGGGAAAATCCTTCCTGCCCCTTCCAGCCTCCAGGGGCTCCAGGGGTTCCTTGGTTTGTGGTCACCTCCCTCCAACCTCTGTCCCCATGGTCAGGTGGCTTCCTTGTGTCTCTTTGTCTTTTCCTCTCCTTATAAGGACAGTTGTCATTGGACTTAGGACCCACTGGAAATCCAGGATGACCTCACGTCAAGATCCTTACCTCACTTACATCTGCAAAGTCCCTTTTTCTGGATAAAGTCGCCTTCACGGGTTCTGGGTTAGGTCGTGAACAGAGCTTTTGCAGACCATGAGGCTGAGGGTGGAAAGCTTGGTTCCACTCTGGGCCCATGGAGAAAACTCTGTCTTTTAACCCCATGGTCTGGTCACCGCTCTCTCCCCAGGACTCTGTGCTTGGGCCGCTCAGTGATCTTCCCCATTGTTTCCCATCCTGGGGGCCGTTCTCCACTGTGGGGTCACCTGCTGTGGCTGGCACCCTTGGGGCACATGTCCTCCAAGGTCCAGGCACCTGTAACGTGATAAACAAAACCAGCAGTGATGGCTCATGTCTGGAGAGCCCATAGCCCTTCAAGGTAAGACACTCACAGATAAACAATTCACTCAGAGCATCCTGGGGTGGTGTCTCCTCACCAGTAACATGGAAAGGCTGGCCTTTCTAGAGGCTAAACAGCTATTTCAAGTCCAATGTCCACCTGCAGCGAATTTCACCTGCAGCTTTTCTGGGGCTGCAGAGGCCACTGGAGGGACATGTAGACCTGGAGGAAGTTGACAAGATTCTGGAGGCCTGTGCTGCCTCCCAGGACCTGGAACTTCCCCCATGTGACCTTGAGAACCCCATTAACCCCTTGTCTGGAGAGCAGAAGGTTTGACCTGCACCATCACGGAGCTCCTGGCTTCAAACACACTCCCAGAGGCAATGACCACCCAGGATGGATGCTTGTGCCCTTCAGCTCTGGACACCCGAAGAGGAGACCACAGGCTTCAGGACAGAGCCCCAGGGGCAAGCAGGGAGATGGCCCTGCTTTGTCACCTCTGAGAGAACGGCCACCTCTCCCCACCCATGAGGCCAGCTCCTGACATCAGACGGCAGCGCCCAGCGTGGAGAGGCCCTTCAAAATCCCGGCTGGTGCGGAGCCAGCCTCACTCCCCATGTGGGTGATCCCTTTCCCCCCAAAAGCCATTTTGCTAAGACGGAGCTCATTTTACCGACTGGGTAATAGAAACTGTGCCTGCTTCACTATGTAGCTTTATATGCAAATTGCATCTTGATAGTTAATTCTGCTTCCCTCTTAGTCAAGCATGAATAGAAATCAGTTCAATTAACACTCACAAACAAAACAGGAGATTGGAGCGGGGAGGGAGGACCATCCTACAGGTTCTTGGGTCCTTGTACTTAGATGGTGAGGGTGGAAGCCCTGAGTCTGGGGAGGGTGCTGCTTGTTGAACCTCCACACCCAGTGCCCAAGGCTGAGGGGACGAGGGGAGAGCTGTGTGGGGGGAAGGGCAGGGCCTCAGGGAGCATCCTTATAAAGGCAAGGCGGGAGTGAGATGCTGAGGATGTTGGTTAATCTTATGTGTCAACTTGACTGTGCCAAGTGCACCCAATAGCTGATCAAACACGATTTCTGGGAGTGTCTGGAGGACATGTCTGGAAGAGATGAGCATTGGAATGGGTAGGTTCAGAGAAGACCACCCTCACCGTGGGGTGGGCCTTGTCCAATCCACCGAGGGCCTGAACAGAACCAGAATGTGGAGGAAGGGTGGATTTGCTAGCTCTGCTCGACATGGGACGTCCATCCTCTCCTGCCCTTGGACATCTGTTCTTGGGCCTTCAGACTTGGGCTGGACCTACCCACCCCAGCTTTCTGGGGTCTCCTGCTTGTAGTCTGCAGATTGTAGGGCTTCTCAGCCCCCCTCTCACATGAGCCAGTTCCACATAGTAAGCCTCCCCTCACGTCTATCTATGCACATCCTGTTGGTTCGCTTCTCATCTTTAAAGGAAAGATTGGGGCAAGTAGATGTTTACGCTCCCATCCACCTCAAAGGCCTGGGAACCTCCATCCCTGCCTGTGTTGGTTCATCCATCCAGCCATGTCTCCTGGGCAGCTGTCCACCGGGATGGGACCGAAGGTGAGTTTGCAGATGGGGCCTCAGGTGGGAGTCGTTGGGGTGTCAAGGAGGTGTTGTCAGAGGAGCGTCTGGTCTTCCCTCTCCCCGCCCCATGACTGTCCTCCTGGCTGACCCTCCCTCTGCATGTCTGGAAAAGACAGGAGGAGGCCAACGTGCCCCCCAGTCTCCCTCCAGGCATCAGATTTCAGCCCTTTCTTCTTGGAGGCATCCAGGCCCCCAGGAAGGGGCAGAGAAGGGGGTGGAGCAGACTTTCACAGCAGACCTGCAACAGTGTTGGCCTTTACTGAGCTTCCTGCCCGGGAACCTATCAGAAGGGTCAGAGACAAAGCGGGAAATCGCAGGAATGAGAATTCGGCAGTGAGACATGGTCCCACAATGCAGCCCCACCCCTCCTGGCCCTGAAACCTAATTTATCTGATGTAAATGAACCAGGTTAGTGGGTCGTGGAACTGCCCGGGTTTGGGGAGAGAGACTGAGAGCAGGAAGATGCAGCCTGGGGCTAGGCCAGTGGAGACAGGAACTTCCCTCCAGCCAAGCACGCTGACCTTCACCTAAGGTCACAGAAGTAGCACTGCTGCCTCGGCAGGACTGGCTATGAGGAGTGACAAGGCCGCCCCTGGAAAACAGAATCCGTGGGGGTCTCAGGATAAACGGGTCATGTGCTCAGGTCGCTCCCTGCCCCCAACCTTACTTGATCACCCATTCGTTCAGCCAAGGTGAACCGGGCAGGCGCCAGGTGCTGGGAGGCCGAGCTGCCCGTGTCCCGTGTCCGTTAGTAGCTGGCAGGGATGCTTTCTGCGAAGGGCAGTGGGCTGTGCTCACAGGGAAGGCAGATCCTCCTACGCGGTTTCCCATCACCCATCTCTCAGCTCCCATTAGACATCTGTTTATTCCAAACACTTCATTCATTCCCAGCCCCCTCCTAGATCACAAGCTGCAGGGGTCCCACTGCAGGGTGACCCCTGGGCCAGCATCCAAGGCCATCCAACTGGGCTCCACGGCCAACTCCATGTGTCCCCTGCCCGCCCCTCACCAACCCTCCACCCGGCCCCAGAATTTGCCTTAAACCACGGGTGGCAACCGTGTCTGTGAAGCACCAGAGAGCAAACATCTCTGCTGCACCCACCCGGCGCCGCCCTTGCAGGTGAAGGCTTCCTGAACCCCCTTGAGGGCATGGCCATCACTGTGTTCCAGTGAAACTGCATTCATGGGCTCTGAAATGGAAATTTCAGATAATTTTCATGTGTCATAAAAGAGCATTTTTCTTTTTATTTTTTTCGACCATCAAACAACGTGAAAACCACTCATAGATGGCAGGCCCTACAAAAATAAGGGAGGAGGTTCTGCGTCTGACCTGCAGGTGACCCCCGCCTTAAACAGGGCGCTATGAGGGGTCTCACCCTCCACACCCCTGGTGTCACCACCCTTACTTCCACTCGCCTCCAGCCCTCCCTGACCTTTGACCCCAGTGAGGCTCCCTACAGGGTCCCCCTTGGGCCTCACTCCTGTGGAACTCAGTGGGTCCCGTGGCTGCATCTCGCTTGTCTTCAGGGATGTTTATCTCTTTGTGCCAGTGGGTCCTGGCCACACCCCTAGGAGAGAAGAGGGCGGAGCCAGAACCACTAACCCTGACAGGTCTCTGCTCCATCTTGCCCACCTGTGACTGTCGGGGATGCCGTGTTTCCTTTGGGACCCATGCACTCTGCTCTCTCCCCAACAGCACGGGGGACAGGACCCTCCAGCAAGAGCTGTCTGCGTGCCATGCGGAGGGCCTGTCAACTAATGATGCAGTTTTTCTCATGCTCCTCTGGGCCCAGTGCCATGAGAACACCAGAACGACCCCGTTAATGCCGAGGACTCGTTACTTTCTTCCCGAAAGTCACATGAGGGGATGTTTGAGAATTCAAGGCTCTCCTCTTTGAAACCAATAAAATTAATATCAAAGTTTGGAAGTCCAAGATCAAGGTGCTGGCAGATTCAGTGTCTGATGAGGACCTGCTTCCTGGTTCATAGACAGTGTCTTCTTGCTTTTTGTCACGGTGTTACCGAGGCCAATGAATCAGAGATGAGATGTTGAGGCAAGGAATCCAACTTTATTGGGAAAGCCAGCAGACCGAGAAGATAGCAGATTAGTGTCTCCGATAGACCAGCTTCTCAGGGTCTAGATGCCAGTTTCTTTTATAGAACAGAGAAGGGGAGGAGATGAGGAAGTAAAGTAAAAAGGCCATGAGTTTTGCAAATGTCCCCTGGAATGGCCAGCATCGGGGAGGGGATGTGTTCATTTCTTCTTTCTTGCAGTCATCCACAGGTGGACAGGGTCAGGATGTTTCCTGGAACAAAGGCACTTTGGTTTAACATCAGGTGGAGGGGCAGGGTTCCCCGAGGCAGGCCATTGTGTATAGACAGTATCCTTTTAGTTAACAAAAGTAACGGGAAGCAAAGGTTAAAGTAAACGAAACAGATGGAACATGTAGTCAGATCTGGCTCTACCCTGTTACACCAGGTGGAAGGGGCAAGGGAGCTCTCTGGGATCTCTTTTATAAGGGCACTAATTCCATCACGAGAGCTCCACCCTCATGACTTCATCAACCCAAGACCCCTCCCAATACCGTCAACTGGGCGTTAGAATTCCACCATGAATTCTGGGAGACACAAACATTCAGTCTGTAGCACCATGCAGGTGGCCCTGTGGAGAGGCCAGTGACCAGTATGTTTCTCTGCCAAGAGTCCCAGCTCAGGGATACAGAAGTGGCAGCTAATTGGCTGCAAGTAGCTGAAACAAAAGGCCAGTTTCATTGGCCCAAAGCTGCAGGCCGAGCAGTGCAGAGGAAGTGGAGGGGAGAAGGATCAGTATCTGGTGGACACAGAGAGGGGGGCCAGGGACCCTGGAGGAGAGCCAGGCAGCCCTTAGACAGGCAAACACCCTGTGTCCCTGACAGCTCCTGGTCCCCAGTTTCAGGCCTCTCCACTCCAGGCTGTACAGGTGATCTCCAAATCCTGACCGTAACCTCCCCAGTGTGAGTCAGGTCCAGGGAGTTTCTTTTCCTTGCAGCTGATAGAAATTTGAAGTCATGTGTCCTGTCCAGAGCTGACTCACCAGGCCCAGCTCTCACCCAGACAGGCAGCTGCTCGGCTTCCTTCTCAGTAATTACACGTGTCCTGGGCTAGGGGAGCGCAGCCAGCATGATAGTAGAGAGTCCTGCAGACCCGGGTCCCAGCCAACCCTGCCTCCCCGGTGCTGTGTGACCTGGAGGCGGTGCCTTCACCTCTCTGAGCCTCAGAGCCATCCTCCATAATCAGTAAGATGCTGAGCACAGTGTCTGACGTGCAGAGAAGTCTGCCACCGGATTTCACACGCTTGCTCCATCGGGGGAGTCGAGAAAGAAGGGAATTGTTCATGCACTTGAGGGGCCTGGACACAGGAGGATGAGACTTTGAGGTGGCCTGAGAAAGCTGGGCACGGGGTAGGGGAGCCAGACGAGGAGCCCCAACGGAAGGAGGGAGTCCTGGTGGTGAGGGATCCCCAAGCATCCTTGGGTCCCACACTGATGCCTCTGGTGTCATGAGCTCCCCTCACTCCAAAACTCTCCCAGCAAATATCCTTTTGGGCCAGAGCTACTTTAGGTTGGTTTTCTGCTGCCTGCAGCCCCAACTCGTGGGGAATGTTTGGGGCACGACAGATCCCAAAACCCCGACTTTGACCTCGGTGGGAGGGACCCAAAGGTAGCTTTTTTTTTTCTTTTTCTTTTTTTTTAACTGACGTATCATTGATTTACAATGTTGTGTTAATTTCTGTTGTACAGCAAAGTGATTCAGTTATACATATATATACATTTTTAAAATATTCTTTTACATTGTGGTTTATCACAGGGTATTCAATATAGTCCCCTGTGCGATACAGTAGGACCTTGTTTTTTATCCATTCTCTACATAATAGTTTGCATCTGCTCATCCCAAACTCCCAACCCTTCCCTCCCCCACTTCCCCTCCCCCTTGGCAACCACGAGTCTGTTCTCTATGTCTGTGAGTCTGTTTCTGTTTCGTAGGTAGGTCCAATTCTAGTTTTAAGACTTAGAAGAACCAGGCTGTGGTCCCTCGGCCTGCTCCCCTGCGAAGTGGGTGATAATCACATTCTCACTTCCTGCTCGGCGAGGAGCTCTGATGAGGTGGTGATTGGGAGCGGACGTGAGTTTTCTAAAAGAATGTGTGTTCTTATCATCCTGAGTCCAGTCTCCGTGTCTCCACTGATACACCTTGAATCAATCCACCACCCCTTGCTGGCTGTGCCGGCATCAACACAGAGTAAGAAACAGAAAGTTTGCTGAACAATGGTTTTCGCCCTCATTTTTTTTTTTTTTTTTTTTTTTTGGTCTGGGGGAAAATGCCCTGACACCGTTGCCACTGTTTAAGGTGACTTTCATTTCAGCCACATCACCAGAAAGAGCACGGTGCCCTGTTGTCACCTTCAGGGCTGCTCCCTACCTGGAATGTAAATCTCTCTGCCACTTCCTGCTGGGGTGATGATGCTGCCGGGATCTCTGCATCCTCCCCGGAAAGATGGTGTCCTCAGTCCCGTGAGGTGCCAAGGAAATAAAGCAAGAGTCAAAATAGCCTCTTCTGGTGCTGCCTCCAGAGCCTCCTGCTCTAACCCACCGCCTGCAGCGAGGCTGCTGTCCCCTCGCCCGGAGCAGGGTGGCCCTGCCAACACGGACTCGGGCTGAGCAGCGGCCAGTGGGCAAAGACTCACAGACACCTCCGAGGGCATCACCACTGGAGCAGCGTCTGAGAAGAGTTTGCAGGATGTCAAAGAGTCTTCTGGAGACTTTGGTGGACAGTCCATCACCCTGTGTCCTAGACAGTTTGACTCCCCGAGCTCCCTTCCTTCTCCATAAGCTAAGATTTCCTTTCCGTCACCAGCAGGGAGATAAACCAAACCAGCCTTCCCAGCATCCGTGCAGCCTACAGGGAAACTCTCCTCTGAGTTCCATCTGCTCACAGCTCATGGGGCACTTCTGACACCAGACGTGCAGGTTGTCCACACCAAGAAATTCAGCGACACCAGCTGGGTGTCCCACACTCCAATGCAGTTCCAACTCTACTTGGGGTCAGCATCAGACCCTGCGGGCAAAGGGCTCAGTCCCAGGAGGCTGCCCCCACTTCAGACGCCAGTCCCAGGTCCAAGGATGTCACCTGTACTTCTGAATCAGAGGTCCCCACCACCCATTCCTCAGGTTCGATAATTTGCTAGAGCAGCTCAGAACTCAGGGAAACACTTAGGTTTAGCGTTTATTTTAAAGGATGTGATAAAGGACACAGATGAACAAACAGATGAAGAGCTACAAAGGGCGAGGTCTGGGAGGGTGCCAAGTGCGAGAGCTTCTGTCCCCATGGAGTTGGAGGGTGGTACCCTCCGGGCACATGGGTGCGTTCCCCAACACAGAACCTCCCCAAACCCCATACTTTAGGGATTTTTAGGGAGGCTTCATCACGCAGACAAGATCTATTAGTAACTCACCTTGTAGTCCCTCTCCTCTCTCTGGAGGATAGGAGGCAGGGCTCCAATTCCAAGCTTCTAATCATGGCTTGGTCTTTCTCCTGACCAGCTCCCCCATCCAGGAGCCCACCCAGAGTCACCTCATTAGAACAAAAGATGCTCTGGTCACCAAGAGGAAATTCCAAGAAATTTAGAAAATCTGTGCCAGAAACTGGTGGCAGACACACACGCTATTTTTTTCTAGTATTTCACAATCAGAGGCTACAGATAGATTCCTCCACAGGTGTGGAATCATGCAACATCTGTCCTTCTGTGGCTGGCTCATTTCCCTCAGCATAACGTCCTCAAGCCTCATATATGGTGTGCATATGGCAGGATTGCCTTCTTGTTTTCAGGCTGAATAATGTTCCAGTGTATGGATCTAGCACTTTTTAAAATCCATGCATCTGTGGGTGGACATACAGGTTGTTCCCACGTCTTGGCTATTGTGATAGGAGGTATCTAAAATAGTCCAATTCATTGAAGCAAAGAATAGAACAGTGGACTTTCAGGGGCTGGAGGGAAGGGAGTGGGGAGCCGCAGTTCAAAGGGTGTCAAGTTTGTTACACAAGACGAATAAGTTCTTGAGATCTCGGGGTGTCATGGAGCCTGTGGTTAATACTGTGCTGTGCACTTTATCTGTCAGAGGGCAGGTCTCAGGTTAAATGTTCTCAGTATAATAAAAAAAATTAAAATGAATAGAAGAAAAAAGCTGCAGATTCCTCCAGCTCCCAGCAGGAAAGCCTTGAGGACCATCCTCCTTCCTGCGTGGGGATCCACTGCCTTGAGCCTCAAGCCTGTGTGTTAACTTCTAACCAGTACTGAAAGCTCAGATTTTCACAAACATCCCCTCTTTAATTCCAAGTCTGGATCATTTGGCCTGGCCCCCTTTACTTACCGTCTTAAGACACTGAGGAAATCTGTTAAGAAAGAAACACCTCACTCTCGGGGGTCCATGTTCACTTAGTCACTAGCTGAGCCACTATATCCAGGGTCACTTAAGAAAATGTTCCATTACTGACAGAAATGAAGCGCCACTTGTCAGGGAGGGTGATGTCTCTGTAGTCAGGTAGCACGCGTCCAGCCCCGAGCACCTGCCTGGGGGCACCACGCCTGGGGACTTCAGCTCACCTGGGGAGCCCTGAGCACTGGGGAGCGTGCCCAGCACTTCCTCTGGTCTACACTGAAGTTCTGGCTGGGGTGGTGTGGAGAGGGCTCTGAATATTCATGACATGCAAATCACGGGACTGGAAATTATCAGCTACTCACCTGTGCTCCCTCTCGCTGGCGCCACCCCATACCAGACCTTCCCTCCCCATGGGATGTACCTTCCCCACGGTTGACACTGTTACAGGACTAGCTCTAGATGTGACAAGGCACTCAGGGAGAGCGGCCGTCAAGGCATCCCTTATTTCCCTGGGGGGCGGGCACCGTAGCTAGCACCACGTTCAAGGGGGAGGGGGTTAGCTGGTATTTCCTTCCAGAGATTCTGAGGGTCTCCAGGCAGCAGCTGCTAGGGGAGGAGCGGCTTCCCTCTCGCTTGCCATTTGTCATTTAGTGTGTTTATCTCAGTTCAAATCCTGAAAATCAGAAGGGTGCGGGGACCCCGGAGCTGATCCTTCTCCTCTTTGTCTGTCTGTTTGACACACCTCATGCGGAGACGTGCGAAAATGACAGGAGCCCGGGGCTAGGGAATTGGGGCGGAGGAATTCATCAGAGGCCTGGCCAGCATTGTAGACATGTCATCAATGGGGTCCAGTGCTTGGAAGGGCTGGACCTGAGCTTGGTTTCACCCTCTGCTGTCACCATCTTGACATTCTTCATAGTTTTTGAAAAAGGGGCCTGCTTTTTTGCACTGGGCCCTGCAAATGAGGGCATTGGTCCTAGTTACAGACCCTGGGCTCCATCATGGATGTGAAAGGAAGACCCTCCACGGCTTCAGAAGGACACAGAGGGCCCATTCCAGGCAGGGAGGGAGGAGGTTGGTAATTCACTTCAGCAGCATTGCCTTTAGCTCTGCAAGACCCTGAGGGAGAAACTGAGGGGCCCCTGAGCAAGAGGATGCCATCACCCTCCTGGCGGTGTGCCCCTGGCTTCCACTCCCAAGGAGACTGTGGGAAATACACAGAGGTAGGTCTCACCTCTGTAACTGCAGGTCTATAGGACCTAAAATAATTGGCAAAGTCTTTAACACATATGCAAATGTTACCTGCTCAGAACGTAAGGGATAGGTTTCCGCCCAGAATAGCCAGGTCCACTCCAGAACGGCAGTGTTTTAATTTGTTATTTTCATTTTTGACATGAATATAAAAATACTAATCTTATATACAGGTCTAATTTAGATATTTCTTGGTGGTTCCCTAGTATACTTGGTCTGATCAAATATCACTCATTGCCTTTAGTTGATGTGTCTCTTCTTTCTAATTTAGAACAGTTCCCTAGCTTTATTATCTGTTTCTTTGACGTGTCTGTTTTTTCTAATTTAGTCTAGGATAGTTCCCTAGCTTTATTATCTGCTTATTTACTTTTATTCTAGCTACACATACATAATATAAAAATTACCGTTGGCATTAAATACAATTACATGATTGTGCAACCATCACCACCCCCCATCTATAGCACTCTTTTTGTCATCCCAAACTGAAACTCGGCTCCCATTAAAAGCTAACTCCCCATCCCTGCCCCAGCCTCTGGCACCCACCATTCTACTTCCTGTCTCTGTGACTCTGACTACTGTAGTTATCGCATCTAAATCGGATCAGGCAATGTTTATCTTTTTCTTCACTTAGCATATTGTCCTCAAGCTTCACCCGTGTTGTAGCTTATGTCAGAATTTCCTTCCTTTTCAAGGCTGAATCATATTCCATTGTGTGGATCAACCATGTTTTGTTTATTCATCCATCTGTTGATGGACACTTGAATTTCTTCCACATTTTGGCAATTGTGAATAACACTATGAACGTGGATGTACAAACGTTTGTTCAAGTCCCTGCTTTTAAATCTTTTGCGTCTAGGCCCAGGAGCGGAATTGCTGGGTCCTATGGTAATTCTATGTTTAATTTTTTGAGGAAACCACACTGTTTTCCACAGTGGCTGCTCTATTTTCATTCTCACAAGCTGTGTAAAGTGTTCCCATTTTCCCACATCCTTTCCAATGCTTATTTTCTTTTTTTTTTTTAAATAGCTACCCTAATGGACGTAGGACTGCATCTCGTTGCGATATTTATATTTTTGTGACTGACATTTTTGAAGCATTCAGGGCAGTTGGTTTGTAGAATGCCTCACAACTGGGATATTTTTCTGGCTGGTTCCTCCCAGTTAAATTCAGGTTAAGCATTTTGGGTCCAGATACTGAGTACACCTCAGGGCACAGAAGGTTGATTTGTCTCATTAGCGGTTAAATGGCGCCACCAGATCCCTCCATCATAATGGAGATCACAGTCAACCTGTGAGGATGCTTCATGAGAGCACAAATACCCTGTTCGGCAGCAGTGTCCACCCGAGGCTTTAGCGTCAGTGGAGAGCCCTTGCTCCCATCAATGATTGCAATAGTGATTGGAAAACAATAATGTTCTAACCCTAACATTCTTCTAACGCCTACTAGCTGTCTTTTTCTGTAAAAAACTGTTTTTCCGTCATCTCCTTCTCCAACCTTATTTGAGAATCACTGTGGACCCATAGACCTTTTTTTAAATCTCAGTGTCCTATAATCCATCACCATCACTACTCTTTCTGATGTTCCAATTGGCCTACATTTGGCCAGAGGAACCCCTGCAAGCTGGCCCCCATGTCCTTCCAACACACCCTCACTTCCTTGCTCTCTGGTACAGCAAGATGAGGGGGACAACTGTTCCCTCCATGCCCCAGATTTGCAATCAGTCATGTCTCCAAGGAGCCCTGGCTCCTTTCAGTGGGAAACAAGATTTAGAAACCAAAATCTGGGCACTTGGCTGTTCTTTTCTTCTTAGACCTTTCAGGACCACATGTTTTTGAGGAAATCATGGACACCATTTAGACGTTTCAGTTTTATAATAAGACTGTTACAAAAAGAGTTAAAAGGTCCTTGAGGCAACATTTTGTCACGCATGTAGACCTGTATTAAAGGCAAAAGAAAAATAACAAGGGCGGGGTCTCCCAGGAATGAGTGCTGAGACTAAACATGTTTAAAATGTTCATCAGTTTTCTGAAAGAGTCACTGCACAGTTATTTCTTCACATTTGCATGTGACGCTGAACTTTATCTCAGGTAGAAACTCCAAGTCCACAGTATGGAGTGGGGGGCAGGTAGGTTCACAAGGTGATTTGGTGGGGCAGGAAGGTGGCATGGGAACTTTAGCAAAAGAAGAACAAAGCAACACTTTGGGGGGAAAGAAAACAAACAACCCTACATTTAAAGCGATGGGTTCTGAGCCACCGGTTACAGTCCCAGAAGGAGGTCTTACCATCAGCAGAACTGGTGGAGTCATCCTGGGGTGGTCTTCTCAACAGTTTCCAGGCAGGGTGATCCACCCCCTCTGGATTCCCTGGGCTCTGACCGGTAGCACTGAGGTCAGGTAGTGTACGCATCGGTTTTGTTCATTGGACTGTGCATTCTTGGAAGGCTGTTTATTAAGCATCTCCTGTGTGCCAGCCTGGAGACACAGTGAAGAAAAACACCACAATAAGCCGACACAACCAGCCCAGCCCTGTCTCCATGGTGTTTAGAGTCAGCGATGGAAGCAGAGCCCCAAGGACCACAGCAAATAAAGGTCTCATGGCTGAGAATGCAGGTGTGATGGAAAACGAGCTTCACAGGGCAGCACAAGCTGATGGTCATTGGTCCAAGGGGTGGGTGCAGGAGGAAGTTGGTTATGCTGAGGTCTGAGGGATGAACAGGACTGGGTCAAGTGGGGACAGAGGGTGCCCCAGGCAGGACAGCAGCACATGCTGAGGCCCTGAGTTGAGGGGAAGGAGGAGCATAAAGAGTCAGAGACAGAAGGAGGCCACACAGTGACAGCAGAGAGAGTGGGGGGAAATGATACTCAAGAGGAAGCAGGGACTGGTTTTGCTCAGGTGGCTTTAAGAAGGGGCTGGAAGGTGTTGGGTGGACATATTCCCCGCCTCCTGTGTCTACTCCATTTCTCAAAACACCCTGGCCTCCCGCTGTGGACTGAATGATGTCCTCCCCAAATTCCTATGTTGAAGCCCTAAACCCCAATGTGATGATGGTATTAGGTGATGGGGCCTTTGGGAGGTGATTAGGGAGAGATGAGGTCATGAGGGTGGGGCCCTCTGATGGGATTAGTGTCCTAATAAGAAAATGAATGGAGCTCTCTCTCCCTCTCTCTCTGCCATGAAAGGACATAGCAATAAGGTGGCCATCTGGGAGCCTCACCAGGAACCAAAGCTGGCTCACCTTGATCTTGGTTGTTCTAACCTCCAGAAATGTGAGAAATAGAAGTCTGTTGTTTAAGCCGTCCGGTCTGCAGTGTTTGCTCTAATAGGCTGAGCTGACTGTGATATCTCCTGACCCCCATTCAGCAGCTCACTATTCTGAGTCTGATCTGCTTCTCTACACCTTAAGTTGGGAGAGGGCAGGCTCTGCCCCAAGACTGAAGGTGTGTAATTGTTCAGGCCACATGACTGGGTGAGTAAACCATCTGATTCTGGGGTCCACTAGCAGGGAGGCCACTGTTGTCTCTCCTCTAAGCTGTGGTCTCCATCACGCCCATGTGTGATAAAGCTGACATTTTGGTATCCCTTTGCCTGACTCTTTGTTTATCTCAGAATTGCTTCTAAATTCTGGAGAAAGGAGTGCAATGTATGAGTCCTCTCTCTTCCCAATGTGGGTGGCAGACATGACTAAATTTGCAAAACAGACACCCTTGAGGCTTCCCTGGTGGCGCAGTGGCTGAGAGTCCGCCTGCCGATGCAGGGGACACGGGTTTGTGCCCCGGTCCGGGAGGATCCCACATGCCGCGGAGCGGCTGGGCCTGTGAGCCATGGTCACTGAGCCTGAGCTTCCGGAGCCTGTGCTCTGCAACGGGAGAGGCCACAATACTGAGAGGCCTGCATACCGCAAAAAAAAAAAAAAAAAGACCCCCTTGTTTGTTTTGTGGAGGATGCCAGCACAGATGTTAAGAAAATATTGTAATTAGGAGGGTCTGGGAGTTGTCCGGATGACGGATGGGGAAGTGGAGTTGAGGTGGCAGTGGGAGTGGAATAGTGTTTAGATGGATCAGAGGGGTATTCAGGAAAGCAACAGAAAGAAGTTGGTGCTTTTAGTGGTGGGTCAGGGAGAAGAAATTCTCAGTCTAACCCTAGGCTTCTGGACGCAGGTGAGAAGGCACTGGGGAGGGTAACCCCACAAGGTTTGGTTGGAGCTCCTCCTCCCTTTATCGACAATTGTCTGGTGTGTCTACCTTGTCCTGGAATGGTTCTCAAAGCCAGGATACAGTGACAAACAAGTTCAAGCAGCCACGTTCTTGGGGGTGGGCAGGAAGAAAACAAACACACAGACAGCAAGTGACACGACCTCCGGTGGTGAGTTCTGTTTTGGAGGTAAGGAAAGATCCTGAGCTTGGATTTGCACACGTGGAGTCTGAACTGCCCTATAAGGGAGACACTGAGATGGCAGAACCTCCTTCCTCATCCTGGCACCCTCTCCTCCACCCCAGCACTGGCACAGGGATGATCAGTGTATGTGCGTTGAATTAAAGTGAATTCAGGGGTTGAGAAGGGTTTTGGATAAATAAAGATTGAGAGTGAGGTCATCCTGGAAGTGAGAACTGTCCCAGAGGAGGTGACAATGGGACACATCCAAGGGCCCATGGATGTCTTTTCTGCTTGGCTCAGACCCATTAGAACAATTTTGTTTAAAGAGAAAAGTTCTTCTTGGGATTCAGCCCGATCACCGTAACCTGTGAGGGCTTGGACCCCAAACTGCATCACAGGCACTTTGTCCTACTTTGTTCTTTGTGTGTATTTTCCCTGACAGATGTTTCAGGTAAAGGTGTAGGGTTGAGGGAGGAGCTGGGTCCTCCTCTGTCTCCTAACAAAGAATTATTCTACCCCACAACTCAACTGAGTGCTGAGTATGTGCTAAGTACTTTGCATAAATTAACTTATAAAACTACAAATGCTTATGATAGAAAGGTGGGTAGATAGATGGAGAGAGAGAGAGAGAAAGAGAGAGAGAGAGAGAAGGAAAGAAAGAAAAAAGAAAGAAAGAAAGAGAGAGAAAGAAAGAAAGAAAGAAAGAAAGAAAGAAAGAAAGAAAGAAAGAAAGAGAGAAAGGAAGAAAGAAAGGAAGAAAGAAAAAGATGGATAGATAGATAGATAGACAAATGGTAGAAAGAAAGAAAGATGGGGAGTTCCCTGGTGGCCTAGTGTTTAGAATTCTGGGCTTTCACAGCCATGGGCCCAGGTTCAGCCCCTGGTCAGGGAACTGAGATCCTATAAGCTGCACTGCAAGAAAGAAAAGAAAGATAGAAAGAAAGATAGAAAGAAAGAAAGAAAGGAAGGAAGGAAGGAAGGATGAAAGAAAGAAGAAAGAAAGAAAGAAAGAAAGAAAGAAAGAAAGAGATTAAACTATATCAGTTAAGCACAATTACTATTTCCAGATGGAGAACCCATGGCACAAGTTGGTGAAGCAGCTTACCCACGACTACACACCTAGTGATGGTAGGACTCAAGTTTGAACCCAGTTTCAGATTCCGCCTGCAGAGTCTGGGCTCTCACCTTGACACAACTTCACTTCTCAAAACAGCAAGTGCCTGACGGCTGTGCTGGGATTGGGCACAGGGATGCCCTTACAAGATCTCCCCACTGTCCCCTCCCCTGTCTCTGCCCCTCACTGCCTGGTACAGCTCAAGTTCATTTATAACCTTGGAAATGTAAATGGTGACTTTCTCCTCCAGGTCAATTATAAAGGTGGGAAATACAACATGTCTTAGCATCAATACCTGGGGACTCTTACCTGGCGTGTTTTTCAGATACAGAATCTTTTCTAAGTTCTTCTTGTCTCAGAGGGTGACATCTTTGATTTTTCCCAGTCTGGGTATGCCTTTCAAAGAGTCTAATAAAGTAATCAAACTTATATTTTAGGGCCCTAACCCACATCATCTGTACTTCCAGCAGTGTTAAAATTAAGCTCAAGGCTCTTAGCAAGGAGTCTCAGCACCTCAAACATGGAAGGGAGCTCACACACCAGGTTTCCTAAGCTGGACCTGAGCTGAGAATTTTTTCCAGGACATCACAGAAAGTCGTCTTCCTGCCTCTGCACACGGTCTGCCCTGGAGAAACAGCATATTCGTCTGATGTCAATACACAAGTGCTTTCTGAGCAGCGCTGCAACACTGTGGTTCGTAAGAAATTGTTGGTCTTTGTCCCTGTTTCTGGCACAGGGTTTCCAAAACGCTTGGAATTGTCTAAGTGATGAAAATCATAAGGGCGGTTTGTCATGTTAATGAGGAGACTTTTACACCAAACCTAAGAATGGAGGTTAGTTACCAGTGCAGCCAACCGTGTGATTAGAAGATCGGAACTTTCAGTCCCATCCCCCAACCTCCAGGGAGGGGAGAGGGGCTGGATGTTGAATCAATCACCAATGGCCAGTAAGTTTATCAATCATGCCTATACAAAGAATCTGCCATAAGAACCCAAAAGGACCAGGTTTGGAGAGCTTCCAGGTGGGAAAACTCATCTATTCCAAGGGGAAACACCCCAACTCCAAGGGGACAGAAATCCCTGTGCTCAGCACCCTCCCAGACCTCACCCTACGTATCTCTTCATCTGGCTGTTTATCAGTATTCTTTATCATATCTTTGGATTAACTGGTAATCATAAGTGTTTCTGGTTATGTGAGCCCCTCTCAAACCCAAGGAGGAGTCTTTGGAACCTTCAGTCTATAGCTAGTTGATCAAAAGCACAGGTGACAATCTTGGCTTGTGATGGGAGGTGCTGGGGGCAATCCTGTAGGACTGAGCCCTAAAACTCTGGGATTTGTTTGACACAGTCTCCTGACAGCTAGTTTCAGAATTGAGTTAAATTGTAGGACCCTCAGTTGTGTCACAGAGAATTGCTTAATATGGGCAAAATCCCCCATACATAGAATGTCAGAACTGTTCTAAATGAGGGTAAAGAAAGACTCACAGGGAAGAAACCCATAGTAAGGAAGAACTGAGTTTTTCACATAGGAAAGGAAAAAACTGAGTGGGTTTTCTTTTTATTTATTTTCCTTGACAGGCACATGTCTACATTAGCAGCAGGAGACACAGGGATAAATAAAACAAGCAGAGCTAAGCTCGTGTGACCTTATGCCTTCATAAGAGGGAGCTGGAAATACATAAAAGATAGACACCGAGTGGTGATGAGTGCTTTGAAGCAGAGTGCTTTGGAGCAAGGACGGCAGAGTACGGCATGGGTGATGCGTATGTGGCGTGTTCAGATGGGGGATCTGATGAGCTGGTGTTTGAACTCAAAGACTTAAGGGCGGACACACACAACTCTCCAGGGACAGAGCGACTATTCTGAGGAACAGTAAGACTTCATTTTAAGTTAATTCTGATTGTTGAATATGCTCCTTGGGTTCATCTGTATTTTGTGGATGATTTTCACCTGCTTCTAAATTCCTGGAAAGTTGTGGCTTCTTCTGAGGTCTGCTTTTTGTAGTAGTTCTGGTTAACTCTTTGAGAAAACCATCAGAGATGTGGGGAGAGGTCAAAGAGCATGAACAGCAAATAGCAAATTGGATGGGGGGTCGCTTCCAGGGGATGATGTAAATATTTGAAGAGGAGGCTGTGCAGTTCAAGTGTTTTCAGCGCACTCTTCCTTAAAATTTTATATTATAGTTGATTTACAATGTTGTGGGAGTTGCAGGAGTACAGTAAAGTGTCTTTTCCCATATAGGTTAGTACAGATTTTTGAGTAGAGCTCCCTGTGCTCTACAGTAGGTCCTTGTTGATTATCTGTTTTATATGTAATAATGTGTACATGTTAATCCCAAACTCCTAATTTATCCCTCCCCCCAGCACACTCTTTCTCAGTGTCTTTCCTGCAGTAGTGGTAACTATGGGCTTGCTGAAATATTCCTTTGTATCAAGTCTTGCAGGTATTCACCAAACCTTGAGATTATCTTGAAAAATGAGTTCCCAGTTAACCTCAGACCATTAATTAGCAGGAGAGGAGGCACTGAGAATTAAATGGCCCCAGAGGAGTTTTGATCAATGAATGGACCCCAGAGTCCTACCAGGATGTAAAGGGAGTTTGGAGTCATACCGCCATTTGGGGTTGACTTAGGGAGAGTAACTGGATGTCTTGCAAAGTATGTTTAGTTCTGCTGTTAGAAACAGGATATTAGGCTGGATACAAAATTGGTCTGATTCCATTTAGCCAAGATCTACGTTCCAGTGCTATTTCCAGAAGCTGTATATCCACATTCAATGATTTAGTTCTATGGTCACATTTCTAACAAAATGTTGTATAATAAAGAATTTGATTGGTCTTTATCCCTGGTTCCTGGGTGGAAGATTAATTCTTGGAATTTCCCCAGGAATTGGACTGTCTGTTATTTGTGAGCCTCTGGGGTCACAACACCTGAGTTTATGCTAAGAAATCAGATGGCTGTAAATCAGCTATACTCTAATGTAAAATAAAAATTAAATTAAAAATCTAAAACTTAAAAAAAAATTTAAATAAAATAAAGTTGAAAAAATAAAAAGAAATGAGATGGTTCAGGAAGACCAGGAAGACCAACCATGAGATTAGAGGATTGGGGCTTTGAGTGGGTGATATCAGCCTGACATCCAGGGAGGGGATGGGGACTAGAAACTGAGTTTTGTTATGTGGTCAATGATTCAATCAACTGGCCTATGTAATGAAACCTCAGTAAAAATTCTCGACACCAAGGCTTGATGGAGCTTCATGTTTGCTGAACTCATGGATGTGCCAGGAGGGTGACACACTCTGATTCCATGGGGGCAACACACAGAAACTCTGTGTTTAGGACTTCCCCAGGTCTCACCCTCTGCGTCTCTTCATTTGGCTGTTCCTGAGTTGTGGTCTTTATGGTAAAATGATCACAAGTGATTCAGAGTGATGGGTGAAAACCTAGTCTGATGGTGGGAAAATTCTTGCGCTTTCTGAGTTCTGTGAGTCATCATAGTAAATTAGGAGAGTCACGGGAACCCCCAAATTTATAGGCAGTCAGCCAGCGGTGTGGGCAGCCTGGGGACCCCCGAAGTGCAGCTGGTCTGCAGTAGGGGCTGGTCTGAAGTTGGAACATTCTTATGGAGCAATGAGCCCAACCTGTGGGGTCTGCACTAACTGCGGGTTGTTAGTGCCAGACTGAACTGCAGCACACCAGCCGGGGTGGAAACAGAGCCGAGATGATTTAACATTCATGAGTGTCCCCACTGGGTGCCTGTCCCTACTGGGTGTGGGTTGTGATTCATCGTCCCAAATTAATCACAATGGCTGGACAGACTCCAGAACCCATGATAGAGAAATGATATGGGAGTGGGTGCACAAATTAGGGCAATGACTTCCAAATCAGAAGCAATTCATCTTGTCATCACAACAACCGAGATGGAAAAGGGCACTTACAGCAGGTGACAACTTTCCAGGGTAAAAATGGGACACATTTGGTGAGTCACGTTCACTGGCCGTGGAAGGGAAAACAATCTTGGTTGGGGGAGGGAGCCCCCAAATCCCTTGGGTTTTAGGAAGCTTTGCTGAGGATGAACTCACATTTCTCTGGCGTCAGCATTTCTCCTCCTCACTCTGGAACACAGGAAATCACTTGGATGAGGAGGCCAACCGATCCGCCAGCAGAGCTGTTTCTCTGCTGGTCCCTCTTCATTCTGTAAGTCTTATCTTTTGAGCACCTGTCACCACATCTCCAGAGGGAGCGTGTGTCTGTGTGTGTGTGCATGTGCACTGCCTTCACTCATCCCTAAGATGCCACACACACTAAGGGACGCCCAGGACACACAGGGGATGTCTGCCCCCATGGTACTTTTTAGAACATCCGTTCCAAATGACTGAAGGTGAAAACTGGTTCCGAGCGATGGGTGAAAGCCTGCCATCTGAAGGTGGGGGAACTCTTCCACATCCAAGAAGACTTTGCCCTCAACTTTTCAATTTTGCTGGTGAAGGGGGCTGATAGGCAGCAGCCCCCCATGGGGGACAGTGGGAACCTCACTAAGAAGAACCTCTCCCTGCTCATGGGTCAAGATGACTTTGCAAGGTTATATGTTCTCCTGGACTGGTGAGTGACACTGCCAGCGCTTTATCACGAGTTCTGCAGCCTCCAGAGTAACTCATCAGCGACAGGAAATCAACAGAATAACGGCAATCTCACTGTGTGCCCACAGTGTATGTTTTAACAACTTCCCAGCAAGCGGTCCCAATATCAATACCCACTTTTATTCACTTGTCCCCTGTGGGACTTACTGAGTCTCACAAATAAACACTATAATTTGGATGCATTTATTACGATATACAGCATCCCTTTATTATATTCCCTATCATTTATTTATTTATTTATTTTGGGCTCACTGCAATGTATGCAGGATCTTAGTTCCCTGACCAGGGATTGAACCCATGCCCCCTGCAGCATAAGTGTGGCATCTTAACCACTGGACCGCCAGGGAAGTCCCTGTATTCCCTATCTTATAATAGAAAATATATAGAATATATTTTTATGTATCTCTATGTAGATACACACACACACACACACACACACACACACACACAAATAATAGGCCCGTGTTGGCTAGTTTTGTGCGTGTCTGTTGATTAATGCATTGCTGGGTTGTTTGTTTTTGTTTTTGTTTAATGCATTGCTTGTTGTTTTGTTTCTCCCATATCCACCATCACAATGCCCCCCTTCCCCGCCCCACCCCAAGCATTTAGCTAACAGCTGGATGGAGGCATAGGTGACTAAGGCCCAGTGTCACCCTGCCCTCAAGGGACCCTAAGTTCTTGTGGGAAAGGCAGGGGTGTCTGTCTGATCTGTACAAGGACAGTGGTTCATTCTTAAAAATCTGCAGAAACATGGGGAAAGGAGCGTCCATTCTCACTTGGGGAGGCAAGAAAGACTCGTTCTAACCTCTCCTGGAAGGCTGAGACGGATCAAGACGGGCAAAGAGGAGGCTGCCCAGAGTGGGGGAGACCAGATGGAAATTTGAGATGCAGAAAGAGCTGAAAGAAAGACGTGGCATGCCCCCCACTCTGACCCCCCCACCAGCTTCCCCCACCCCGTCCCAGATTCCATCCTTGGAACTAAAATAATCCTACCAGCTGGAGGCGATGGAGGGAAAACAAACAATGGAATCATTGGTCTTGGTGTCATATTAGTCACCTCCCTAAGCTCTGAAGGGCGACAAGGTGTGGCGGCAGGGAGGGATGTGGATCAGGGAGCTGGAGGCTCTGCCCAGCTACAGGGACAGACCAGCAAAGAGAAATTCAGGGAATGCTCCCCTGGCTTTGGGCTAAGATGTGAATTCTTGGGGCCTAAAAGAGGAAGGCAAACAAGAGCTCTGGCCTCTGGGATTTCAGGCCCTGGACACCAAGTTATGGGCCTGAACAGAGGAGCGAAGGAGGAGGGGCCACCGAAGGCAGGGGCTGCAGGAGGCTGGGTCGTGGGTGCGGCCACTGGACTCTGACCTCAGCTTTGCCCACGTGCCCCACCCACCTACCCTTGGGTGTCCTGGCATCAGATCCCAGCCCGGTGCTCCAACTTCACGTTACAGTTGCTGGGGGCTGACTGTGCCCTTGGGCTCAGCCACATGCACATCTGTCTTGGTGCCGGTGTTTTTCACGACTGTCTCCTGTGGCAGGTCAGCCGCTGTGGTGCAGAAGGGACAAATCACAGAAAACGTCACTTATTGGCCATCTGAACAAGCCTGTGAAGGATGTCCCTGACCCTCTGCACAAGCGAGGGGAAATGGACAGAGGTTCCCCAGAGAGCATCCCGCTGTGGTACACTGATTCCCAGGGGAATGTGCCCCTTTTCCGTGCTTGCTCAGGCTTGGGGGAGAGTTCAGGGGCTGTGGGGAGGAGAGAAGCCTGCTGCACGCGTCGTCAGGACAGGCGGAGGGTAAGGAAGGGGCAGTGTGGGCAGGTGGGCAGGCTTCACATACCTGTGAAAGTGTCTGCTGTGTGCCCGGCTGTCCCTGCGTGGGTCAGCACGGGAAGAGCTGACATCTGTGCTGTACTTACTTACCACGTTCCAGATACCCTGTGACGGGCTTCTGTGTATAAACGCACTTGCAAGTGAGCATGGGCAAAGAGGCTCTTGGAACAGAGGCACCCAGGGCTCAAGGGGACCAGGGGCAGATCTGTGCTTCAGACCCGAGCTGTTTGGGTCCAGGCTTCACCCGAAGAAGTTCCTCACTGAGCCGACCGTCTGATGGGGGAGCAGAGAGCATTTCAACGAGTAAACTGGGTGCAGCACTTGAAGGAAACAGAGTGCAGATCAGAGGCGACCACCTTGGGGTAGCCATGGAGGACTCTCAGAGGACGTGACATCTAGGCCAGAATCCTAGAACAAAGAAGACACAGCCACGTACAGAAAGGAAGGTAGGACGTGGGGGTCCCAGGCAGAGAGAACAACAGGGGCAAAATCCCTGGTCTGTAAAGCAATTTGATGTATTCATAGATGATGTAGGGGGTTGAATCGTGTCCCCCCAAATTCATGTCCACCTGGAACCTCAGAATGTGACCTTATTTGGAAATAGGGTCTTTGCAGATGTAGTTAGATAAGATGATGTTAACCTGATTGGGGGAGGGGGCGGCTAACTCCAGTGACTAGAGTCCTTGGAAGAAGAGGGATGCACAGAGAAGAGAGGCCACGTGGAGATGATGCAGAGATGGGAGGGAGGCGGCCACAAGCCAAGGAACACCTGGAGCCCCCAGAGCTGGACGAGGCAGGAAGGACCCTCCCCTAGAGAAGGCGGAGAAGAGAAGGCGGTCCTGCCGACACCTTGGTTTCAGACTTCTGGGCTCCACAACTGAGAGAATAATAAATGTCTGCTGTTGAAGCCCCCCAGTTTGTGGTGATTTGTTAGAGAAGCTCCCAGGAAACTGATACAGATGGAAAGAAAGCACAGTGGCCGGGCCATGCTGAGGAAGGGGACAGTAGTCCATGTGGGCAGGACTTGGTGTTTAATCTAGGGAGCAATGGAAGGCCATCAAAGTGTTTAGGCAGGAGGTGATGTGATAAGATGGTGCATGGCTGTGTAGAGGAAGCCACGGTCTGTGCCGAGGGGAAGGTGCAGACGAGGGGCGGGGCTGGCGTGGACACAGGGAGGGGGTGGGGGATTCAGGCAGACCTGAGCTTTGTTTTGGAGGTTGTTGTCAGGGGTCCCCAAGGCCGCCCTCAGGTTCAGTGATTCACTAGGAGGACTCACAAAACTCACTAAAACCCGTTATCCTCAAGATTACAGTTTATTACAAAGAGGCAGATTAAAATTCACCCGAGGAAGAGGCTCAGAGGCAGAGTCTGGGAGGACCAAGCACAAGCTCTCCGTCGTCTTCTCCCAGAGGAGCCATTCGGACAGGCTTTCCCTCTCCTGACAAAGATGTGTGACAACATGCAGAGTCCTGCCAACCAGGGAAGCTCACCTGAGCCTTGCTATCCAGGTGACGCAGGCATGAAGTGCTCAGGTACATAAACCTGCTTCCCCTTGAGAGGTCACACGGATGCCGCACGGCCCAAGGCCCCACCATAAATCACTCTGCACAGACAGTCTATCAGGGTGAGGTGTCAGGTGGACAGACACATATTAGGCAGGGCATTCCTAGGGCTTGGAGGTGACCTGGAGGAGTTTGCAATGTGTGGGGTGTGGACACGCCAGGCCTGCTGGGGTGGTTCTTTCCTGCACAGGGGTGGGAAGGGTTGATGTGTGAGGAAGAGGCCTCGTGAGGCATGACTCAGCTTTTGACCAGAGCACCTGGGGACCCTGATGTCCCTACCTGTAATGGGGACAGTGGGGCCATTTAACTGGGAACGTTCAGTTCTCAATCTGGTAAATTTGAGGGACTTGGAAGACTTTCAAGGCGGGTGTGCTGTAGCTGGTTGGAGGGACTGATCTGGACATTTGGAGTAAATCTGGGCTGGTGTTTAATCCATGGAAACAGAGGTAAGAACATGCGTAGAGAGGAGGCCCCAGGACCAGCCTTGACTGTCCCGCATTTAGGATCAGAGTGAGATCAGAGATGGAGGAGAACCAGTCAGAGAGGTGGGAGGAGAGCAGGGGCCTGACCACCCTGGGGCCAGAGGGAGAAAGCAGCAACAGCATGGATGCTGCCGCACGTCCTGTAAGGTGAGAATGGAAGCAGGACGCGTGGTCGGGCCATGCGGGATCCCATTCCCCCTCACCCACTGGGGAAGCGATGCTGGGAAAAGTGGGAGGGGAGGAGGCCGGCTGTGCTCCGAAGCAGAGAGAAGGGGAGACCTGGAAGGGAGTGTGGGTCCAAGGGGTGTCAGGCGGCCCCAAAACATGATGGAGTGATTATGCAACTGACACATTGGAGAAAGAAAGAGAACAACACAGAGACAAAGCCATCCTGGGGGTGAGCCAGCAAACAGAAATACAGGAAGCCCAGTTATGTCTGAATTATACAGAAACAAACAAATTACTTTTTAGCATAAGTATGTCCTGTGCAATACTTGGGGTATACTTATGCTAAAGTATTACTCATTGTTTGTTTAGAACCCAAATGTACCTGGGGGTTCTGTGTTCAGCCTAGCAACCTCATCACGTTCAGAGTTTGCCCGTGTGGGAGGCACGGTGTTTCTTCCATCAGACATTCATCCAGCTGATATTCAGTATGCGCCTGCTATGTGCCAGGGGCCCTGATCTGGGGAGACAGCCAGAGCAGCAAAGCCCCTGCTTGAATGGCGTTTACTTTCCAGCATGGGAGTTAGATAACGAACACGTAAACAAATGTGGACAATTAAAGCAGGTTAAGAGAAGTCAAGAGTGTCTCCAAAGGAAATGGAATCAGGATCTCAAAGAGACGCCTGCACTCCCACCATGTTCAATGCAGCTTCGTTCACCATCACCAAGGTACGGAAACAACCGAAGTGTCCGTCAATGGAAGGATAAGGAAAACGTGGTATAAATGACAATGGAATACCATTCAGCCACAGAAAAGAAGGAAGCCCTGCCATTTTCAAGGACATGGGTGAACCTAGAGGTCATTATGGCAAGTGAAATAAGCCAGACAGAGAAAGACAAATACTGCACGATCTCACTTATGTGTAGAATTTAAACAGTTGAACTGACAGAAGCAGAGAGTACAGTGGTGGTTACTGGGGGCTGGGGTGGGGGGCATGGAGAGATGCAGGTCAAAAGGTACAAGTCTTCCGTATCAGAGGGACAAGTTCTGCGGACCGAACGTACACCACAGTGACTGCAGTTAATAATACCTTATTGTCTACTTGAAATTCCTTAAGTGATCTCACCACACACACACACAAATGGTCACTATGTGAGGAGAGGGATGTGTCAGTTACCTTGACCGTGGTGATCAGTTCACAATATATACACATATCATGTTGTACACCTGAAATCTATACAGTTTTACTAGTCAATTGTATCTCAGCAAAGCTGGAAAACAGCAAGTGACAGTAAAAGGAGTAAAAGTCTTGGGGTGAGGGAAGAAGCCTGTGGGTGCTGATGGGTTTGCAGACGGAGAGTGAAGATTGCAGCTGCAACTTGCTCCCAGCGTATCCCAAGGGCCTCTCTGAGCTTTTGAATGATCTCCAGGGCACAGGAACTCAGCTGTGGCATTAGAGGGGCCGTTTGGTGCCCGACTCGGAAGGGGGGCATCCTTCCTTCAGCCTGCCTCATGATTCTTATGCAACACGGATGTCATCGGCTGTAACAGATGCAGGGACCTGCCCTGAGTTCTCTAAGAGCAGCCACGAGTCCGGGTCACAGCTCCACTTCCCAAGTCACTGTCAGTTGGCGTGACAGCTGCTTGCTCCTCCCCCTCCCCAGACCAGGGCCCTCCCTCCACCTCCAGTCCACATCTTTCATGCTCCACCCTGCTCCTGAGGCGACAGGACTGCCCACCCTGGTACCGGGTCCCCCCAGTGGCCCACTGGTAGGCGGCCAGGAATGTGTCCCCAGAGGACTCTGTAGCACCACCTCAGGGGGCTGCACCTGGGGAGGAGACAGGGGCAGCCAAGGTCCCTGAACCCAAAGCTGGGGTGCCAACCCAGCCTGGAGCCTTTTGGAGAACGACCAGGCAGAGCCAGGCAGGCACGTCCAAGGCACACAGAGTGGGCTTCAGACCCCATGTACTTTCCTCGGAAGCCCCATCTCTTGGGAACAACCTAATTATGCCGCAGGCACCAGAGAAGGAAAGTGGACCAGGATTCATTTGTAGCTGCTACACTCCAGTTACTGGATTTTTCTAACTCGCTGCTGTGTTCTTTTGATCGAGGAGCATGAATGGATCTTTGTGGGGAGATGAAGGGAGAAGGTCCCGGGCCAGCTTGATGGCAGAAGTGGCTTTCCTGGTTTAAGGACGCAAAGCCCTTATTCAGGGTGATAGGCCCGCCTATCCCAGGCCCGGCCACAGCCGAGGCCAGACCAGGCCGGCAAGCAAAGTCTTTAGCCAGAGCGTGCAGTCTGCTCGGCTGGGAAGGACGGCACGGTGGACGAGCCAGCCCTTCACCGGTGTCGTGCGGGCAACACTCTGGAGTCAGCTCCTTCCCCACGTGTAAGCTCTCCATGTCCCTTAACCCGCTCGCGCCCGAGAGACGGGGCGGTGGGAGGGCCACCAATTCCATCCATCACGCTGAGGCCGGGGCAGAGGGGGCGCCGTTTAAGATCCAGGGGCTGATTCTCAGGGGACTTGAGGACATGCCCAGATGTGGGCCCAGGGGAGAGGGTAGAAAGACCAGGAGGGCGGGGCCCGCATGCCCCACCGCCCAGCTTGTCAGCATCGCCAGGGCTTTTAGTTTTCCTTTTCATATTGAGCTGCAGGTCGCACAACATAAAATGAGCCATTTTTAAAGTGCACAAATTTGGTGGTGTTTAGCACACTCACAACGACGTGCAACCACCAACCCTGTCAAGTTCCGACGTGTTTTCATGATCCAAAGCCAGCCCTGTATTCACCCTGTGTTCTCACTCACACCACAGGGACAGAGGGCTGGTCCCTCACTCTTCTTTGCGTTTTCTTAGGTGCCAGGCAACTGGGAAGGCACAGAGACACATGGATTCCGGGTGGAAGATGAGCCCCGGAACTAACCACTGCCTGGCACAGCCTCCTGCATCCCAGCATCTCTCAATCCCGAGAACTCGGAGGGCACAGTGCTGTCCAGGAGGACAGGATGCTCCAGGATCAAGTGTGTGAGACCAGGGTCCCCCAACTCTGACACCCTGAGAGGGGAGCTGTAAATACCCACATCCCTCTTTCTACACCCATCAGACATTCCAGCCAAAATGCAAATGTGCGATTTATGTCTGGTTAGAGCTTTTCTGAAATATTATCCTCTACATCTCCGGCACCCGCACCTCTTGTTTCGCCAGGGCTGAGCCTCTTTAGGGACTCAGAGCAATTTGTTTCCATAACAACCCTCTCTCCCACTCCAGAACGTTTAAATACCAGCTTTCTTCAGCCTGGCTCTTCTCAGGATACTCTGCAAAGTGGCTTCAGCGAGGGAGAAGGGGTGGCGGGTCCTTGTCCTCTTATTCTCAGGATGTCGAGGGCCTAATAAGGTCCTGGGAGAAGGGCCAGGCTCGCCTTCCCAGGCCAGCATGAGAGCCACTCTGAGGAATCAATCAGCCGGTCTCCCCGCCAGAACTTAAGATTTCTGGGTCCTTCCATAGTCAGCTTGGCATTGTTCCATCCTACAGAAAGGAAAGAAATTATGAAAGAATGGGAAAGTAGTGTAGGGCTACTTTCCCTTTGGGAAAGCCGACGCCCCGAGGGAGAGTGACATTTTTAAGTGTGCTGTCCCATCCAGGGCCTGCATTTTTGCTGCCTCTTCACACCTCCGGCGTAGACCCTCCAGGAGCTGTCCCAAACCTGACCTGCTTCCAAAGGACCCAAGGGTCAGGCTCAGTGAGGAAAAGACTGTATTTCCCCATGTTTGCACCATCCTTGGGCTCATGCGAGAGACTCAGAAGAGGATGCCAGTTGGAGTCTGAGAAAACCCACAAATGCCAACACCTAAAGCATCAGAGAGCAAAGCAAAGGGGCTTCCCTGGGAGAGGCACACGAACAGGGTGGTTAATTCTGGAAAAACCACCAACAAGGAATCTCCGTGCCCTCCCAGCTTCTACTAGATACACACCTTTCTTTCTCTCCGTTGATAAAGCCTGGATGATATATTGATGCCGGCAAATCCCATCGCCCAACCTGGGGTCTTATTTATAAGTCAACTCTGACTTTTAAACAGAGGTTGTTAAATGCCAACAGCTTTGATTTTATATTTAAATCAGGCTGAACGCTTTCCAAGCTCAGAAGAGAAAACCTCTGTCTGAGGATGTGCCTTTCCCACCTACTTCCTTCAGAAACCTGGTCTTAAACCAGAACTGTCACTTATAAATTATAAATTCTTTCCCTGGCCTCTCATGTTCAGCTCTATAACCTTGTTATGTTAACATAAAACTTAAACACAAGGTGAATCAGCTAAATTGGGTTCACTTATAGGGATCAAACGGTGGCAGCCCAGCTGATGGGAAACAGCCCTACTAGAGCCAGGGAAGGAGTGGCTTCTTCCCGGGATCTAGATTTGAAGACTTGAAGATGGAAAGGAAAGGGGACCTGAGAAATATAAACCCAGGGTCAAAGGTCGGTGCGGTTTCTGATGCTCTTTTTACGCGTTTCCTGATGTTTGGGGAAGGAGCTGACAAATGAGCACAAAATGAGGAGGGGGTTGGCTCAGGGGACAAGCAGGGAAAGACCTGATACCAGCCTCCGTCCTGGCCTTGGACCATTTCACAGCACCTTTTCGTACTCCATCTTGTCCCATCCTCCCCAGAGCACACCAGACGGGTGGGCGGACACGGTTCTGAGGACTCAGCTCTGCAAACTGATGTGCAAAGCCCGGAAGGGATTCCAGACCCTCCACTGGGACTCCAGCTTGGAGGGAAGCCAGCCACCCTGCAATCAAGCTGATTACCCTGGCCCTGTCATGCAGTGAGGAGCCCCAGCCGCGTGGAGGGTGCAGTGGCCACGCAGAGGGAGCGTCAGGTATGCAGCTGGGGCCCTGGGTACAGACTGAAGAGCTCCAGTGACTCCCCAGCCACCAGAGACAAACCCCAGCTGAGCCCTTCCCAAATGTCTGGCCAACAAAATCATGAGCAAAACAGCCTGGTTGTTTAGAGCTTCAGCCAGTTTGTTACCCAGCAAAAGACAACCAGAAGGGAGCCTGGACTCCAAGTGTGCAAAGGGGCTCAGGAGAATTAAAGCAAAAATCCCAGATCTAAAGATGAACAGCACACTCTGGGTCACCACCTCCTTCTATTCTTTTTTTCCCGTAAATGTCACGCTTCCAGGGAGTATCACTAAGTTCAAACTAATAATATCAGAAATCAGCTTTTCTTCCTTTGACATTTTATTGCGATGTGAAATTGGAACAAGACTCTAATGGGGATACTTAGTTGATTTTTTTGGTGAGTGCGTCTGGTGGCTCTCCTTAGTATCGGTTGTGCAAATGATTAAATCGCTCCTTTGCTAAACCGAGTCATGCTATAGACCTGAGATGTGTCCATATCCTGGGTTGAGGATCCCATTAATGGGTCTCATGCTGTGAACCCCAGAACTTGCCCAAATCAGACACGCACTCCTATGGTTGTTGCTCATCCAGGGCAGCTCTCCTTCTGCCCCTTAGCAAGCGTGGGCCGTTTTCATCACAACCTCTAGAAGCCGAAGGGCACACTATCTACTCAGTCACATGCCACCCCTGGAACCACTGGCAGGCTTTATTCTAGAGCAGGCTTGTCTAAGAGAACCGCCAAGCCAGGAGGTCTTGACTGTCATTTTCAATCCAAGCAAATATAATCTCATGTCATCATACACACCAGCAGGCAGCCTCTGTTCCAGCCAGCGTGACTCGGCATCTCACAGGGGAACTGGGGCACGTTTGCTCCTGCCTGGCTGGAAGGTTGAGTAGTACACCCTTTGAGGTCTGGCTTCCTGCTCATCCTTGTGATTTTGGCTTTGTGTCCATTTTCATGGCAGCTCCTCAGAGCATTATCTCTGCCAGCTCACATTGAGCTCGAGGTCACCCACAGCAGAGGAAGAACGTGACTGACGGTCTGATGTTCCCCCACCTGTCCAATTGCTGCCCCTGCCCTAAGCCTAGAAGCAGATCCTCTTGGGTTAAGCCTCTGTGAGCAATGCCCACCAGCAATCCTGCACGTGTGGGGTGTTGTACACCCGGGATCTATGGAGCATCTCCAGTGTGGGACCAGCCAAGCTCAACTCTGCATCCAGTGGTAAAAGGACAGAGGAGATTCTTCTCTCATGTGACAAATTCTAGGGGGACAGATGGAAAATAAGTAAAACAATCCACAAGCAATACAGATGCAGGTAGTGAGAAGTGCTGTAAAGAAATAAAACAGAAGAGGTGACGAGGGCACCGGGATGTGGAGAAAGATGATCGGATTGGGAGGTCAGGGAAGGCTTCCTGAGGAGGCAACGCCAAGCCCTGAGTGACAAAAAGGAGGCGACCATGTAGCAGTGCTGGGACCCAGAAACCCACACAGAGGGAACAGAAGTGTAAAGGTCATGAGGCAAGAATGAACCTGGGGTGTTTGAGAAATAGCATAAAGTCAGTGTGGCTGGGAGAGTGGAGGTGCCCATCTGAGCTTAGATGGGCTTCTCTGACTTCCCCATGCAAAGAGGTGCCTCCTCCCCAGCAGCAACCTCAGGCCCTCTTCATCACCTTACACTCTGCATTTGTCCATTCAGGCTGCTTTAACAGGTACTGGAGACTGGGTGGCTTGGTGTAAGCAACAGACATTTGTCTGGAGGCTGCAAGGCTGAGATGAACATACTGGCAATGTGATGTCTGGTGAGGCCCAGCTTCCTGGTTCATAGATGACTGTCTTCTCCCATGTCTTCACGTGGTGGAAGGGGCCAGGGAGCTCTCTGGGGTCTTTTTTGTAAGGGCACTAATTCCATCCATGAGGGCTCCACCCTCATGACCTAATCACCTCCCAAAGGCACTATCTCCTAATGCCATCACAATGAGGGTTAGAATTTAACATATAAATTTTGGGGGAATACAAACATTCAATCTATGGTACTCTCTTCTATATTCTTAGTAACTTTTGTTATTTTATAAGTTGTCTCAGCTATGTGTTGATCTGTTTATTGTCTATTTCCTTCTGCCTTTTTCACTGTTATATCCCCAGGCCTCTGTAGTTCTAGGTGCATCGCAGGTGCTTAAAAAATAATAATTGAGTGAAGAGTTCAGCACAGTCATCCGTGGCTATCAGCAAAAGAGATTTAGGCATATTGGAGTGGATCTGTTACATCTGGAGGGTATTTAAGCACATTATAGTTATGGCTTAGAGGACGAGAACCTATTGTGCACATGAAGAGGCAGACACGAATGACAGTTACAACAAGCATAACCATACCACCTGTTGGGTCCTTCTTGTTCTCCAGGTTTGTCTGAGAAGTGACACTTGCCCAGAGTTACACAGCTATGAAGACGTGGCGATGGGACTCCAACACAGGGCTGATGGGCTCCAAGGCTGGTATCTTAACCCCTTGCCCAGCTCAAATCCATATCAACATGAACACATGTGTTTTGATGAATGAGTTGACCCTTCCCTTGAGCTGCATTAGTACCATGTCTATAACCACATTTTAGACTTGACCCTTAAACAGTTTTTGTAGTGAAGCCTCCCCGGCTGGTTTTCATGGCTCTGAAGAGGCAGTGTGACATGATGGTTAGCAATGTGTTTGTTCCTCCTGGAACCAGCCTGCCTGAGTTCTCCCTCATCAGACCCTGGCTACCTTGGGCAAGTGATTGAACTTGTACCTGTGCCTCAGTTTCTCCATCTGTAAAATGGGGGTAATAAGAATCCTTACCTCATAGACTTGTTTAGAGGATTACAAGTATTCACCTGTGAAAAGCCATGCTTTAGATCAGGAAAGAGAAAGCTGCATGAAAGCTTTGTCTTCACCCTAAAAAGCAGGAAGAGCTGGATAATCTAATAAAACCATAACCTTTCTTGAGCTCATGAGACAGCTGAGGTGCCAAGGCATCCAGGTGAACTGAATAGCAAAGCGTAACAAGCCCCTCCAAGGAGAAATGGGATCCACGAAGTGTTTTATCTTGGCAACATATAGAAGGACAAAATGGGCAGCATATAAGTGAGTGGGAGGAAAATACCTAAAGTTTGAATAAATTCTTAAAACTGAGTATGAGTTAGGATGACAGTGTAGAATCTCAGGGACCCCAGACACAGGGGGTGTCCATAATCACTCACAAGCTCTTTTCCATGGTTTTCCACTGGGGAAGTCACAAGAAAACAGCTGGGTCAGGGTGAGAAACCTGGAGAGCCACCTCTCTTGGTGGTACCCAGGCATCCACTTCACTTCACATCCACTATGAGGCAAAGCCCTGACCTTCCAGGGGAGGGGCAGAAACCTCCACCCCAGTCCCAGGCAAAAGTAGACCAGTGCAGAAGGTAGAGGAGAAACAAAGCCATCCATCCATGGGGGAGAGGCAGGAGAGACACTGGGCTGGACACAGGATCCTGAACTCATCTAAAGCAGAGCTCTGCTATCTCTGGAGGAGAGATGGGAGATGCTCTCCCATCCAAGACCCCCCAAAGATAGAAGGCAGAGGATATGCTATGGAGTCAGGAGGAACAGGACCCATGGGAGCCCCCACCCCAGGCTCACAGTGCCTGCTTAAGACCAAGACTGGAGCTGCAGAAGAAAGAACACCCCAAGCTCACATCATCAATTACATAAATAAAAAGCAACAGCATGGAGGAGGATCCAGAACAGGGGAAGGGACATCTTTCTATAATACAGGCAAGCAGGGACTGCTAGGAGGCTGAGATGGAGCACAAGGTAAGAGTAGCACATGATGGAGGCGTTTGAGGTCTCTGGTTCACTGAAGGTAATCCTAACAACAAAACCCAAACCCAGCTCAACTCCTGACAGGGTTGCCTCAATCCCTCATACTAATGACCTGACAGAAAAAAATCCTACTTCTGGGGATAAAATAATATTCATTTCAGTCTCTACTGTTCCTGTACACAGCATGTCTGACATTTCATTTAAAAATTATGAGACACAAAAAAAGGAAGAAGAGAACACCCCATTGTCAAGAGATAAAAGAGTCAACAGAACCATAACCAAAGATGACCTGTGTTTTGGGACTGTCAGACAGGACCTTTAAAATAACTATAGTTAATATATTGAAAGACCTAATGGAGAAATAGACAAGATGCATGAACAGATGGGGAATTTCAGCAGAGAGAGGAAGACTGTAAGAAAGATGCAAATGGAATTGCTGGAAATAAAAGCCATGATCCAAGAGATGAAAAGTCATTGACGTAAAGAACTTAGGATGGTGCCTGGCATGCAGTACGCGCTCAGCCTTTGTAACTGTGCTCATTCTGGAGGTCACGGAGAGTGCCTTTTACCTCCTTCCTCGTGGACTCAGCATTCAGCACAGGACTGGGCTCCTAGGAGGTCCACAGCCAGGAATGTGAAGATGAACGTAACAAGAGCAGTATGACCAGTTTCTTCCAGTCGCACACAAATGTGCACATACAAAAAGCTTGAAAATTGCCATCAGGAAAACTGTTGGAATTTTATCGTAGATGAAATTCTAAACTTTCCAGATGGGGTAACTTGCTAAATCTTCTCAGTCTGCTAACAAAGTAGGTTTGATTATTTTCATTTAGCAGATGGAGACACTGAGGCAAAGGAAGATGTGGACCACTCCGATGGTAGACAGCCTGCCTCGGGACCCACATCCTCAGCCCTTTCAAGCTGATACTGTTCATTCCGTGCCAGAACAATACTTGAGCTTCACCTTTGATCCCTGCCATCTCTTATTGGCCAGTGCACTTCTAGTTCTGTTGAATCAACCAGTGGCATCAACAGTGACAACAATAGCTGATGATAACTGAGTACTCTCTAGAGTAGAGCTAACCACCACACTAAGTATGGACATGAACTCATTTAATCCTCCCAACCATGCTATGAGGAAGAGTCTCTCATCATCCCCTGGTACTGATGAGGAAACTGAGGCACAGAGAGGTCAACTGACTTGTCCACAGTCACACAGTTTTCAGTTTGGGGCCAGTAGCCCTGCTCTTCACCCTTGTACTAAAATGCCTCTGCAGAAGGCTACAAAGCTCTGGAGAAGCAGCAGACATTGGACATCTACAAGGGAAAAGTTTGTCTGAGAGGAGAGCCAGGACAGAATGAAGCTGAACTGAGCTAGACCAGTGTTCTGGTGCCATCACCACGCCTCGAAGCCAGCAGTGCTGGGATTGACTTTTTTTCCCTTAAGCCACTTTGAGTTAGGCTTTTGCTCCCGTGTGAGAATCCAGGTGCCCCTCAGAAGGGCTTCTGTCTGGAGTGGAGGAGGATGTGGCGTGGCTGGTCCTCAGGTGGAGGTGGAGTCTGCTTGGACAGTAAGCAGAGGCTTTACAGTTGTCACGTGACACATAGCCGCATGGGGGAAGCAGCTGTGCTTCTTGTGAGATCCTCCCCCTTCATCCACAGAGAACCTGGGGTGTGAACCAAACCTACACTGAACCCTCAAAAATCTGCCCACCCCTCTTTCCATTTCAACACCACAGACAGCATCACCACCTTGAACTGAGTGTCTAAATCATGAGTGGAATAAGTTTGTGTGTTTTCCAGCCAGATGGCCCTTAGAGGTGAGGGCTGGTTGTTGACTAGATTGTCTTTTCGATTCCTTCCCATTATTCAGACCCCAAATCCATTTTATCTCCAAATCTCATAAGCTCTGTTTGTTCTACCTGACTGCTTCAATGAACAGTTCACTTTGGACTAGGACCTGTGCTTCTTAGAACATATAATGAGTTTTCCAGACCCAATTTTGAACCCAACTCAATTTCCTAACTCTCTCCGGTGACTTCCATCCGGGTGAGTCATTTAACCTCTTGGCTTCAAGTCTCTTCTTTAAAAAAGAGGGGAATGAATGACCCCCACACACACTTCACAGGAGGATCGGGAGAATTAATTAATGTTTGTAAAGGGTTCTGCCGTTCTGGGGTGTCTTTGATATGGAGGAAGAAAGTGTGTGAGTGAAGGCGCCGAGCACCAGATTCAAGAGGGAAAAAGAGAAAACAATCCTCCATTTGTTAGCTTTGGTGCTCATACATGCCGTTTTGACATTTAACAAAGTTCTTTTAAGTTTTTCCAAGTTAAGTGCATGCATGTCAATGTTGTTCCTTTGATGAAGCCACCCGAAGTTAAAATTTTAAAAAGAACAACTTTTGTAAACCAAAAGATTGCAGGTAGGAGTCCTTTGCTTGTCAACCAGAAACCTAGCTGTGGTTACAGCCCCTACATTGGCAACACTAGGTGTGGTGTGAATCCACCTGCCTCGTGCCTACAGGCCTGACTGGGAGTATACTTTCTATTCTAAGGAAAGAAAAAATGCCATGTTTACTAATTTATTATTTCCAGCAAAGGTGACGGTGGTGTCTGTTGTGAGCTAAATGGTGTCCCGCCCTTCCCCCCAAATTCATATGGTGAAGCCCCAGGACCTCACAATGTGGCCGTATTTAGAGATAGGATCTTTACAGAGATGATTAAGCTCAAGTGAGGTCATGTAGTTGGGCCCTAATCCAATCTGACCCGTGTCCTTATAGGAAGAGGAGATCAGGACACAGTCACACCCAAAGGGACTACTATTTGAGGATACAGGGAGAAGGCAGCCATCCACACGCCAAGCAGAGAGGCCTCAGGAGGAACCAACTCTGCCCACACCTGGATCTAGGAGTTCCAGCCTCTGTGACTGTGAGAAAATAAATTCCGACTGTTTAAGCCACACCCGTATGTGGCACTTCGTTGCGGCAAACTAATACAGTGTCCGAGCCCACTTAGGGTCTTAGCAAACTTTCACTGCGATCAGTGACTCAGGAAGGAATGTCAGGGGGACAGTTCCAAGTGCGTGGCTAAGAATAATGTCACAAAATACTCAGAGTACCCATCCTCTGTGCTCACTTGACACTATTCAGAGAGGGAATTTGGGGTAAGAACTGACATGTAGGGTGCTTTCATGCAGAAAGGCCTAATGTTTTCCTTTAAATGATTTCATTTGAATCTGTTTCAAATCTCCACATTCTGGCTTATTAGGGGAACTTATCCAGACTCTCTTCTCTGTGCCGCTCTTGAAGATATACCTGGGAAAGTTCCTTTAATATCTTTTCTACCTTCCAGAGAAAGGAAATGAACACTTAATTCTCTTACACTCCCTGCCCCCCAGAAATCAACAATCTTTAGTAATATTTTGTAGTAGATGAAATAAGACCACAAATTCTTTGCCACTCCTCCAAGAGCTGGACTCTATTTCATGAAGAACAGACTTATTGCCAAGGGGGCAGGGGGTGGGAGAGGGACGGACTGGGAGTTTGGGATCAGCACATACAAACTATTATATGCAGGAGGAATAAACAACAAGGTCCTACTGTATAGCGCAGGGAACTATATTCAATAACCTGTGATAAACCATAATGGAAAAGAACATGAAAAAGAATGTGTGTATATATGTATAACTGAATCACTTTGCTGTACGGCAGAAATTAACTCAACATTGTAAATCAACTGTACTTGACTAAAATAAATAGTTTTAAAAAATGATAAATAACCAAAAAGTAGAATAAAATAAACTTTTAATTAAAAAAAAAAAGTTGGAGTCTATTTTCCCTCCCCTTGAATTGGGTTGGGGGCCAGTGGGAGGAGGGGGCTTGTGACTTTCTTTACCCAATGGAATGCGGTGGAAATAACAGGCATGAGTCTAGGAACCATATTAGCCAGAGTTCTCCAAAGAAACAGAAGCAACAGGAGACAGGTAGGTGGGTAGAGAGATAGACACAAAGAGATGTGTTATGAGGAATTGGCTTACATGATTGTGGAGGCTGAGAAGTCCTAAGTTCTGTCGTCTAAAAGCTGGAGACCTAAAAAAGCCGGTGGTGTATTTCCAGTCCAAATTCAGAAGCCCAAGAACCAGAGAGCTGACGCTTAAGTCCAGTCCGCGTCTGAAAACCAGAGAATCAGGAGAACCAACAGTGCAAGTTCTAGTCTGAGCCTGGAGGCCTGAGAAGCGGGAGCCCCAGTGCAGTTGTCCCAGTCCAAGGGCTGGAGACCCAGGTCCCAGCTCAGCCGTCATGCAGAGAGACAGAATCAAACTCCCTCCACTTTTGTTCTATTCAAGTCCTCAGTGGATCAGACGAGGCCCCTCTGCGAGGGCCGTCTGCTCTACTCAGTTCACTAATCCAAATGCTGGCCTCACCCAGAAACACCCTCCCAGACACAACCAGGAATAGTGTTTTACCAGCTCTCTGGACACTCTGTGACCCAGCCAAGTGGACTGGTAATGGAGGCCTTGACACTCAAGAGCTTTGCAGCTTCCACCGTCACCCTCTTGAAATGTTTCCAGAGCACAACTTGCCAGGAAGAAGGCTGGGGTGAAAGGACACATGCAATCGTGTCCCAGCTGAGCCTGGCCCCAGGGGACCCAGGAGTGAGCCCCGCCCTCACAAGGATCCCAGGCAAACCAGCCAACAAACTGCTGAGTCTGCTCAGAGAATCAGGAGGAGGGTTACATTTTTGATGTTTAAGCCATGGATTCCAGGGCGATTTGGAGCAGGGAGGGAAAACTGGACCACTTCTCTTCCCTTGGGTCCACGAAGCAAGAAGGCCAATTGGGATTAGATAAAAAGTAGATTTTCAAGATTTTTTTTTAAAAAAACGAGTTACATAATTTCTTATAAACCAATCTAACAAAAATGTTGTCCAATAAACTTGCTAGGGGACACAAGGCCCTGAAGCAATCATTGAAAATAAGTTGTAATATTATATTAATTGTATGCAAATGATGCTTCCGAAACGCTGGGAAACAACTGATTCTCTTAATATTTTAAACAAGGTCCCTGAAATCCTTTGCAACATAGTTTGCTTAGCAAAACACTTCCTCCTAAATCGTTCCAGGGAAGACTCTGATCACCCCATAAATTATACCATCACCAATTCTGCACCACTGCAGCCTGCGTCGGGGATGTTCTCCTGCACTTAAACCTGAACCCAGCTTTCTTGTTCTCCTGTATCTCCCCCTTGGGGGCCTTTTTGCTCCTAAGCAAAGTTTGTTAAGTTAGCATATTTCCCAAAATGTAGGGCTCACTTCAGACTTCTAAATTCACCGCAGCTCACAAACCAGAAAGGTGGGTAGCACTTTTCTAAAGATACCCTGTGGGCCCTGAATCCCTCCGTGTGTGTGTGTGTGTGTGTGTGTGTGTGTGTCTTTATGTATGTGTCTGTGTACATATGTGTGTACGTACGTATGCATGTGTGGTTGTGTGTCCGTGTATGTCTCTGGATACATGTGTACACATCTGTTTGATCACGCATGTGTTTCCATATACATATGTGTGGCTGTGTGTCTGTATGTCTGTGTGTGTACATGTGTTTGTGCGTGTGTTCCATATACATGTGTGTGTCTGTGTGCACATGTGTGTGCACATGTATCCACCCTCTAAACTGGCCTGAGCTCCATCTAACTGAGATAGTGGCTGAGTCTTGGGGTAGAAGGTGGGGGGCAGCACGCAGGGGCCGTGTCCTTGTCCCTAAGCAAACAATGAGGCTCCTGGGTCCCATGTGACTCGCTCGTTGTTCTTTCACTTGTGTTTTTGTCACAATGCAGGAACGCAGGGGCCTAGAGTGGGATGTATGGAGCTGGTTTAAAAGGTAACATTCCCCCCACAGACCTGGAAAATAAGGACCAAAACTCTCAGTGTAGCTTCTGGGCCTTTTGCCCCATAGACAGCCCACGGCCCACTCTGGGGAGCTGCCCAAGAACTGGGAGACCTTCCAGGAAGCACAAAGGACCCTTTATAGATGGACGACGCTGGACGATAGAGAAATGGCACCCAACTAAAGTCTGTGGCGTCACTCTCCTCACCGCGGCCCACCTGAACGGGTGTGTGGCCACGAGACTGACATCCCTCCTGCTCCAAGCCCGTCCCTTATCCTAATTAGCCCGAGAGGTTATCTTATTTGTGTCTGAATGACAACAGCCCCTGGGCTGGTTCTAGAGAGAATGATCAAAGGGGGATTTAATTAAATTTTCATATTTAATTTTCTTCTTTCAGTTTTACTGTCTGTTTTTGCTCAAAACATGCTATTCTCAGGGAGCTGAAAAGTTGCTCAAGAGAGCAGAACTCCCTAGAATGGGAGAGAAATGGGGGCTTTATGGGTTTTCTTTAAAGGACCCAAATCTCTCCATCTCCACTCAGCTCAAAGCATGTGTGTAATTTAGGGCAGCAATATTTGAATTATAAACTGGCCTCTCTGGAGGTAAATTAAACATGCTGCAAATGGCTTCAATCTCCAGCGTCCGCAGCAATGCGTGTTTGGTAACTTGCACTCAACCTGGAACTGAGGCTGTTCGAGGAGAAATGACAGGCCTGGGACCATCCATTCTCATCCCCACGCCCACCTGCCTGCCCGCCCGAGCATCCTTGGTTTCACAAAAGGCAACGGCCCATGCAGGTAACGCCTTCGATTCCCCAAACGCACAGTCAGTGTAAGTGAGGCTGCTGATGATAACAGCCCACAGTGAAGTCCAAGTAAAACGGGGATCCTCTGTGAGGTTTGTTCTTATTTGGGGACAGGTGGGGGACAGCCTTAGAGCTTCCTTCTCTCTGTGCCGAGGCTGGTGACTGGCATCCATCCTTACTCTGATAAATGCCCCCTCATTAATTCTGTGGGTAGATTTGGTGGGAGGGAGGATGTACAGAGTGGAGCTTTTAGGCTGGAATTGTTGCGATGCAGGAGTCTGGACCTGCCGGATTGGTAATGTCTGCTCGCGCGTGCAGGGCCAAGGCTGAGAGCTCCCTTGCATAGCCTAAGACAAACTCCCTCCAAACCAGTGAATGTGCTGAACAAGATTTATGTAGCTCCACATTAAGGGGAAGAAGTCCCTTTCCTTCCAGAGCATCAATTACATTCTCATAATTCATATGTTTATTACACATCATTCTTATCTACTCATTAGAACGGACCTTCCCCAAGGAGACCTTCCCGAAGACATGTGGTAGCCTAACTGGTATTGTATTAAAATATAGGCAGAGCCTCATGCCTGTCTGGCAAAGTAATAATATGGATTTCCTCAATTCCTGCCGTGCTCCCGTGCTCCAGACACTGGTGGTGTGATTTTCTAGCCAGAATATATGAGCTGAGTGGACATCTAGGCTGTGGAGCAAGGTGAGTTCTTACTCCAGAGTGCTGGTGAGGTCACCTGGCAGGTTTTATGGGTTGACTTGTGTCCCCCAGAAGCTATGGTGAAGTTCTGTTACTGAACTCAGGTTCGGCTGCTCACTGCCCAAAAGCCAATACTCAAGAGACAAGTGTTGGTTGGAAAGGGAAAGTTCGCTTTAATCAGGAAGCCAGCAACCTGGGGAGAAGGTGGACTTGTGTCCAAGAGCAAACTCCGAAGATTCTGCTTGACCATGAGAGCTTTTAAAGGGAGAAAGGGGAAGCTAGTTACGGTTAATTATCTGGGGAGGGGGTCAGAGTCTTCATCATCTTTCACTGCGGACAGTCTTGCCGACTCCTTGTGATCTTTCTTTAGATGCTATCTTGTTCATGCCATTTGCTCGTAGGATTACTAAAGGGGAGGCTGGGGAAAAGGTCTAGCTGTCCATTAATTACTTATTCTTCAACCATACTTCTTTCATCTAAGAAAAGAATCAACAGGTTAGGCAAGGCATTGAGTGATCAAAAGATTTGAAAGGTATGCAAGGGCTGGAGGTTAGTGAAGCATGGGGCACCTGGTGTAAAGGTGAAATTAAAATATAGCTTGGTGAAATCTATTACCTGTTAGGTTTGGGGGCTGCTTACAATCCTAACTCCCAGTACCTGTGAATGTGACCTGATTTGGATATAGAGATCTTTGCAGGTGCAGTCAAGTTAGGATGAGGTCATACAGGATTAGGGTGAGCCCAAATTCAACGTCTGATCCTTCTAAGAAGAGACAAGACACACACACCGGGAAGATGCCCATGTGATGACAGAGGCAGAAATTGGAGTGACATCTACAAACCGAGGAGCACTGGGAATGCCTGCAGCCATCAGAAGCTGGAGGAGACAGGAAGGGTCCTCACCTAGAGCCTTTGGAGGGGGCACAACCCTGCCCACACCTGGATTTCAGTCTTCTGACCTCCAGAACTGTGAGAGAATAAATTCCTGTCCTTTAAGCTCTCAGTTTATGGTACTTTGTTACAGCATCCCTAGAAAACTCATACTGAAGTTCACCAGAAATCAGGTGCTCTGTTCCCTTCTCATGTGCCCAAGTCACGAATGGCCGAGAGCAGGACAGCCAGCAGAGGTGCCTGCAGCGATCGGTGACACACACGTGATGCCACTATGTGACCCACTGTGGGGCCGTGGACACACTGAGCAGTGGAGGACCCTATACTACACCTTTGCTCAAGCAAATCAGGGACCGGTGGGTAAAGGAGCTGTGTCCAGGTGGGAGCTGAGGGGGCTCAAATGGCAGGCATAGGGGTGACCAGCCAGGAGGAAGACCAGACGGCAGATCGCTTCCTTCCCATGACCTGGAGAGGTCATTATGCCCAGCTGAGGTGTAGTGATGAGATTCCTAACACTGGCTCTTTATAACATTACAGATATTAATAATTGTTTTAGGAGCTATCGTGAATTAACCAAAACAATGTTTACTTCATTTTGCTCGGGTTTCAGAAATGAGTGCCCTGCATCTCAGCAGGACCGGTCTCCCCTGTGTGGCTGGAGGCAAATCCACTCGCCTTTCTGCTAAGTGATAAGTGATCTGACCCTGAGTCCAGAGTCCCAGACTGTTCATCTCTCAGCGAACCCCATGCTGGGAACTCGCCTGCTGAAACGATCAGAGATGCAAATACAGTTTCGAGCATAAACCCTTGGATGGCACGGTTACATAAAATAAGGAGCAACCTTGATCCTATAAATAGAGGAAACGTTGAGTGTGGCTCATTCACAGTGTGGATCATTGTGTAGCTGCAGACACGGTGTGGGGAGGAATTTTTGTATCAGGATAGAGATTTTTAGTGACAAGAACGTACACGAACCATCTCTACCGAATATCACACCCAGACACCACGTTGGTGTCTCCGGTGGGTTATGAGAAGCTTGAGCTCCACCCCTGATGCTCACAGGATTTCCCAAGTTTTCTGAAGTAATTGTCTATCATGTCTATAATCAGAAACATGGTGTCATGAAAGCAGATTTGGTCTGTGTCCCACAATTTCTCTTCTTTATTTTCTCCCCTCCTTCCGCCAGCTCTTTGATGGGGTTGAAAACCGTGTCACAAATTAATGTAATGATATTTGTAGATCAATACTGTAACCCCTCCACCCCCTGTGCCCCAAACGATTGATGGTCAATCTCTCTACTTTGCCCCTCCCCCTCCCCTAGATTGTCCATAGATTTGGGACTCAACAATTCCATCGGGGCCTCCAGGATCTGGGCTCAGATGTGTTGCCACATTCATCTCAATCCTCAGATATCAGTCAAAATGCAAACACTGGGGCTGGTTTGTGGGACTCTGACAAATGATTCCAAATTTCCTAGACCTACAGGAAGCAAAGCAAATGGCCCTGGATGGTTCTGTGTGCTCCCAGACGGAGGTGGTGACTCGAGTCCTATTTCTCTGCACCCCCTCCCCTCTGAGTTCCCTGTCAGTTCATGGGCACCTCTACCTCTGTGGGGTGTATTCACTTTACCTTCAGAGTCTTAGAGCCTCTGTCTACACCCTGCATTAATCAGCTCGGGAACCAGAGCAAAGCACCAGAGACCAGGCAGCTTCAACAACAGTATTTATTCTCTCCCAGTCCTGGAGGCTGGGATCCGAGATCAGGGTGTCTGCAGGGCTGGTTTCTCCTGAGGCCTCTCTCCTCAGTGTAGAGAGGTGTAGACGGCCATCTTCTCCTTGTGTCCTCACGTGGTCATCCCTGTGTGTGTGTCTGTGTACTGATCTCCCCTTCTTATAAAGATACAACATCTTATTGGATTAGGACCCACCCTCATGACCTTTTTTAAACTTAATTCCATCTTTAAAAGCCCTATCCCCAAATACAGCACAATTCTAAGCTTCTGGGGGTTAGGACATCAATGTAGGGGGAAAAGGAATCTTCCTCCTATGGGTTTCTAATGTCATTGCAAATTCAAGCAAAGCCCCAACTCCCAAAGACACACCTCTCTACTCTTGACCACATCCTGGGCATCACCTGAGACCACCAAGGCCAGGTGAGCTGCAGATATTGACACAGAGGAAGGACCACGAGCTGCAACCTTAGATCTCTGCCCCAGGGAGAATGCCTGTCACTTCAGTTTGAGTCATTCACTCTGGGCCCTGATGCTACCCAAGACCCTAGGGCAGGGATGCAGCCCAGAAGGGGCTGGGATTTAAGACTCCCCATCTTCAAGTCTCCTTTCACAGTGATGAGACAAGTCCAGGAGGGATGCCAGCATTGAGGTCTCTGCAGCATCTCCTCCAGGGAGGGAATTGGGAAGGAAGCTGAGGTGCCTTCCTCCAAAACCCTCCCAGATGGGGGTCCCTGGCCAGGGTTTCCGGGGAAGGGCCGTTCCTGGAGATGGACTCAGCATTGAAAGGGAGTCCTCTGGTTGGGCTCTCTTATCTCCCCCTTCCCCTGGGAGTCGGGAGCTGGGCCAGTCTGTCTTTCTCTGCTCACTGCCCCTGGGCAGCCAAAGCAGGACACCGGCCATGCCCCTCACGTTCTTTCCCCAGCGGCTCTGTGGTCTGTTAACCAGCACTCCTCTGCTGCTTCCCTCTATTTGGCACCACAGACAGAGCAGGTTAGGGGGGTGTTGAGAGGAGTAGGGGAGGGGCTCTCTAAGGCCAGGCCTAGGCGTGCAGAGTGACAGATGGTACCCATCCTCTGTGCTGTCCTAGGCCATTGTCCTCACAAATGCTTGTCTCCTCATCAAGGACCCTGTGTGGAGGGGTGTTGGGGTCTGAGCAGAGAACCAGTGTTCCTGGTTTCCAGAAACCTCCCTTCAACTCACCATGAGGAACCCACCTCTACAAACACAGAGTGGATGGGTTAGCATTTGAATTATTTCAGTCATGGGCAGTGGGAAGAAAGTCAGCATTGGGTCCACATTTTGTGCAGAAAAAAAAAGCAGAAGAGCACATCAAAATGGCCAAGAGGCACATGACAAGATGCTCAACATCATCAACCATCAAGGGAATGCAAATCCAAACCACAGTGAGTTATTACCTCACACCTGTCAGGATGGCCATTGTCAAGAAGACAAGAGAGAGCAGGTGCTGGCTAGGATGTGGAGAAAAGGGAACCCTCCTGCACTGTTGGTGGGAATGTACATTGGTCCAACCACTATGTAGAACAGTATGGAGGTTCCTCAAAAAATTAGAAATAGATCCACTATCTAATCCAGCAATCCCATTTCCCACTATATACTCAAAGAAATGAAAACAGGATTTTGATGACCTATCTGTACTCCCATGTTTATTCACAATAGCCAAGGTATGGAAACAACACAAATGCACATTAATGGATGAATGGATAAAAAAGATGATGTAGGATGTATACACAATGGAATATTATTCAGCCATTAGAAAGGAGCAAATCTTTCCACAATGTGGATGGACTTGAGCACATTATGCTGAATGAGATTAGTCAGACAAGGAAAGACAAACACATATGACATCACTTATATGTGGAATCTAAAAAAGGCAAACCTGTAAAAAAAAACCAAAAAAACAGAGAGTGCAATGGTGATCACCACAGGATGGGGGATACGGGAGGGTGGTCGATAAGATTCCTGATGTTTAAGGGCACAAACTTGTAATGTGTAATTAAAAAAACTCCGTAGAGATCTAGCACACAGTATAATGGCTACAAACAATAATATTGTACTGTAATCATGTAGCATGATAAGTCTTGCTATATTGGCAATCATATTACAATACATAAACATAGTAAAATAACATGTTGTGCACCTTACACAATGTTACATGCCAAATTGATTCAATTAAAAATAATTTTAAGACATTTCTCCAAAGAAGACATACAGATGGCCAATAGGCACCTGAAAAGATGCTCATCATTGTTAATTATTAGAGAAATGCTAATCAAAACTACAATGAGGTACCACCTCACACCAATCAGAATGACCATCATTAAAAAGTCTACAAATAATAAGTGCTGGAGAGTGTGTGGAGAACAGGGAACCCTCCTACACTGTTGGTGGAAATGTAAATTGGTGCAGTTGCTATGGAAAACAGTATGGAGTTTCCTCAAAAAATTAAAAATAGAGTTGCCATATAATCCTGCAATCCCACTCCTGGGCATATATCCAGACCAAACTATAATTTGAAAATATACATGCACCCCAATGTTCATTGCAGCACTATTTACAATAGCCAAGATATGGAAGCAATCTAAATGTCCATTGACAGAGGAATAGATAAAGATGTGGTACATGTATACAATGGACTAGTACTCAGCCATAAAAAGGATGAAATAATGTCATTTGCAGCAACATGGATGGACCTAGATATTGTCATACTAAGTGAAGTAAGTTGGAAAGAAAAAGATAAATACTATGCCACATCACTTATATGTGGAATCTAAAATATAACATAAATGATCTCATCTACAAAACAGAAACAGACATAGAGAATAGACTTGTGGTTGCCAAGGGGGAGAGGGGCTGGGGGAGGGATGGAATGGGAGTTTGGGATTAGCAGATGCAAAACATTATATATATATATGGATAAACAACAAGATCCTACTGTATAGCACAGGGAACTACATTCAATATCCTGTGATAAACTATAATGGAAAAGAATATGAAAAACAATGTATATATGTATAGCTTAATCACTTTGCTGTACAGCAGAAATTAACACAACATTGTAAATCAATTATACTTCAATAAAATAAATAATAATAGTAATTTTTTTAAAAGCAGAAGAGCCGTGCCCTTCTGCATATTGGGGTCTTCTCACTTGGGAAAGGACCCACCTGCACACCAGCAGCTTCCTTCTGCAGCTCATCAGCCAGAAGGAGTCACCTGGACCAAGGTCTGCCAGAGGGTCTGTAGCACAGGACTGCGCATGCCTGGGTATGTGACCACCCCGGGCAGATCACGGGCTGTCAATCAGCAAGGACGGGAAGATGGACATCGAGCAGGCAGCGGGGTGGGGGGAAGTGGCCATATACGGGGCACCAGCCACCTCGGAAAAGCAGGGCCCCTGTCCTTCCCATCACATGACTGGGGATATGGAGCCACAACAGGGAATTTGGGAGACCTTGATTTCCTTCTCTCTTTTTAAATGTTAAGCATTTTCTTGAACTAATGCTCCCACACCATACAATTTACCATTTAAAATGCACAATCAATGATGCTTAGTACATTCACAGAGCTGGGCAACCATCACCACCATCCATTTTAGAACATTTTCATCACCTCCTAAAGAAACACTGCACCCCTGAACTCTCACTCCCCAATGCTCCACACCCCATCTAGCCATGGACAACCACTCATCTCTGTTCGATCTGCATAGATTTTCCTGTTTTTGACGTTTTGCATAAATGGAATCCTGTACCATGTGGTCTTTGTGCCTGGTTTCTTGCGCTCAGCATAATGTTTTTAAGGTCCATCCCTGTTGCAGCATGTATCAAAATTCCTTTCTTTGTCTGAATATTATTCCACGGTATATATATATCACACTTTGTTTATCCGTTCCCTCGCTGATGGACATTTGGTCTGTTTTCTCCTTTGGGCGACTGTGAATAGCACTGCTGTGAACATTCACACACGTTTCTGCATGGCTGTACATCTTCATTTCTCTTGGGCAGATCCATATGAGCGGAATTGCTTGTTGATTTTATTCTGAATGTGCTCAAAGACAGGCACTGTTTAGATTCTATCATCAAAATAGTCCATGTTGGTAATGCTGCCTCGTCAACAACCAAGCAAGAGATTCACATGAAATTCCCAGGCTGTGTTAGGTCATGAGCCACCCTGCATTTTTCCTTTGCCCCGAAGGTGAGAACAATGAAGCTCAGGTATTTTTCCCTATTTTCCTTCCGTATGATCCTTGTTTTTAGAAGGGAACTGTAAGGCTGTTGATGAGCAGGAAACCTAAGCCTGCTCTCCTGAAAGATGCCTCCTGCCCCCACCTCAGCTGTTGTTTCAGGCAGCCTGAGTCCAAGGACTGAGGCATGGAGACCCTCTTCCCTGCTCACGTGACCAACCTGTCTCCTCACCTTGGAGCCCACAGCACTTAAGTAACCAAACTCCCGTCTCCCCTTCCTCTGTGTAGGCTGTGCTCCCAGGGGCATAGAGTATATTCAATTATTTTTACTGTGTGTGTGTGTGTGTGTGTGTGTGTGTGTGTGTGTGTGTGTGCTTGCAAAACATAACAATGAGCTGGGGGAAAAAACCCTTCTGGCCTTTTCTATTGTTGTTATTTTTTTTCAGTGATGTCAAACTTCTCCCAGAGACCAGAGTCATGGGTGTAATCCACCAGCACTTGGATTGGGGTCAGACAACTCCTCCCCAGTCACATTGTTTTGCTAATTCAGCAAACAGTCCTGACCAGACCCCGTGCTAGGAATGAGGATGCAGAACCCAGTCTCTGCCCTCAAAACCTCAGGGAAAGAGAAGCCAGACCAGACCTTGACAATGCAGGGGGTGAGGGATCCTGGACTCACTCAGTGGGGAAACCTCGGTTCCCTCCACCTTTCTTGTTCCCTGTCCTTAGAGAAAGCAGGGCAGGGGAGTGATCTCACTATCAGTTTCTTTTAATTTCCCTCTGCAGACTTTCCTCCCAAGCACTTGTTCTGATCACCTCCTGTTCACCCCATTGATGAGGGAAGGATTCCCTTCCCAAAAGAGTAAGAGATGCCAGACACTGGACAGATGAGATGGGCAGCAACCTGTTAGTCACAGGTCCTTGTGGCCTGAGAGAGAGGACCCTGCCTTACACGGGGACCCTCGGGGATGCAGTCGGGAGCAGAGGGAACCCTCAGGGTGTGAGTGGCTTATTTAAATAATTTTGTGAGCTGATGGGGAAGTGAAATCTTCTAGGTTGAGGAGTGAGTGGGGTGAGGCTGGTCCACCTGATAGGGGACTAGCGGGTGGGGAGGGGGCACATCCAGTGAGAGCGGGGAGCTGCACGGTCAGGTCCCTGGGGCCCTGGACACTAATCCCTGGACTGTGGGCTGTCCTGGGAGCGGGGGCAACAGCTTCGCCATCAGCCCTCATCAGGAAGGGGTCAACGGATGATGACGTGAGGATAATGAAGCCAACTCACGGGGGCTGGAGGAACTTTCTTTCTCCCAGATTCATGCAAGGCTGTCCTAGGCTGACCTGACAATGTTTGTTTAGTCGGGAGCCCCTCCAGGCTCCAGGTGCTGTCCTGCCCTCGCCTGCAGCCTGAACAGTGGCCCCCACACCCCTCCCTGGAGCGGCCACCTCTGCTTTCTTTCTGCGGCCCTTCAGTAGCTGTTTCTTGGGTCTCACCTTCCTAATGGAACAAGAACCAGACTTTCTCTCCAGCTGATGTTTTATTTTCATGTCGTGGCCATGGAAGGTACTTGATGAAGCCCCTAGTGGACCATCTGTCCTTTTACATTTGGGTTTGGGGGGTGCCCCAACCATCAAAGGACATCATTTTCAGAAGGCGTCCAGGAGGAGATGGGAGGGAAACTGGAAAGTCCCTGTGGGCAGAGATGCCTGGGTGCAGCTCTGAGGGCTCTGGGGCCCCATGGACCTTACACAGAATTCAAGTCTGCCCATTTCAGCTCGTAAATATCCTCGCCATCTTCACCACCCTCATCCTGCAGGTGAGGATATGCTGTGGGTCCAAAATATTGAATTATTTCACTACGACTCTTACTGAGCAAACGTCAGGAGCCAAATCTCTTGACTGGAGCCCAGAGCCGCTTCCAGCCTGGAGCCCTCCTTCTCCCTCCAGGTCCAATGTGAGACATCAGATGTACGGTCCCCAGTCACCTCCCAATTCATCCCTGCCACAGTTTGCTTTGCACATTTTCTGGGGGGAAAATATTCAAATTTGGCTTTTAAAGTATCATTCATATGGACTGTACAGTTTTCTTGGCACATTTTTGAGCCATTCACCTTTTTCCAGGTCTCAAGCAACTTTGCAAACCCTTGTGGGTCAGCCCGCCCAGCTGCACCCACTGCCCTGGGCCCCGCACTCACAGCCCCCTCCCACCAGTTCCTTCCTCCTTCGGGGCAGCTGACTCGGGGTTAGCTCTCAGCAAAGAACTGTCTGGCATCTGTCCCTGCCCTCTGGAATGTTCTGCCCTCCCTGGGAACACACCTTTGAGCTTACCGATGTCTGGTTCCCCTCCTACACATCCTGAGAGCCACCTGGCCTGGGCTCAGCTGTGCCAGCTTTGCCTGCCCCCCATCACCCCCCGGGCCATGCAGCCCCTGCCCCTGCATCCAGGTTGCCTGATGAATGGCTAAAGGTAATTCCTGCCACCGAGTCATCTCCAAAATTGTTCTTTAAACTGTCCTGTCCTCAGTTTCATTTTTCTTAAGCATTTAATTAAATCGAACTGCTAACAGAGTGTACATTTCCTGTTTTATACCAGATAATAAATAGTGACAAGGCAAAAGGATGGCCTCCTCCCTGGCCTTCTCCTCTCCCCCTCACCCCTCATCACTCTGCATCTAATTCCTGAGTGTGTCTGAGTATCCTGAGGGCATAGGACCCAAGGATGAGTCTGGACCAGGCTGGCTGGTGGGGCCTTGACAGTGCACCCTCTTTATTTCCTGCTGGGCCTGAGGACTGGTGGGGTGAGATGGCAATTCAAGGGCAGTGGAACCTCTCTCAGAGGGTGAAAGCTGCAGGCAGGCAACACAGCCCTGGTTCATGAGCTCTGCCCATCTCTGACCAGCTGTGTCCAGGGCTTGGAGAAAGAACCTCGAGCAGGAGCTCCGTGATTCCCACCCTGAGAATCATGCCTCTTGGCCAGCTAGGACCTCAACCCTTCTCAAGTGCAGGGCTTTTGGGGTCAGGGCACCAGTCTCCAAGACCCGCCCTTGGTAGGTGCAGGAAGTGGGTTTGTTTCCTGGGGAGCACCCAGGGATGGGCAGCTCATTTGATGGAAAAGTCCTACTTGTGAAAAGAAAAGCACCATTTATTGAATTATTTCTCTAGGTCAGCTTTTGTTGTAAACCTTTTAGCCACATTATTTTACTTACTCTTCAGAGTTATGAAATGGTGTCATTGTCACCTTTTTTAAAGAAGAGAAAACTCAGGATGTTCTGAGGAACTCAATAATGTCCCCAAGTAGGTAGTGCCACCAGAACTCACACTGACTACAAGTCTTGTCCTTTTTCTTTCTGTCAAACCATCTGACTGTGCTTCTATCTCCCAAGGAGGTTTCACTGATATTTCCAGAATAACTGTTCTAAAATGGTTATACTCTGACCCATTCTTTCACTAATTTCTCTGGGAGGCATGACTCGTTTATATTAGAGGGTTTAGGGCCTTCGTTTAAGGAAACCCCAAGAGGGCAGACTCTGGAGTCTGACTGTTTTGGCTTAATCCCTGTCCCAAACCTTATTAGCTGTGGGTTCTTGGCCAAGCCTCAGTTATTTCATCTTTAAAATGGGTTCAGCTATTCCAACAAGCAGACCCCAAACTGCAATGGCTTCAACAAAATAAATCTCTGCTTTTTTCTCACATAGCCATCATAGTTAGGCAGCCTTGTTCCAGAAGCTTATTCAGGGATTGGGGTCTCTTCATCCTCGTTCTCAATAATCCCTTGGGAATTGTCCCCTGCGTGGCTGAAGCTTGCCCACCATCCATTCATCATGATCCAGCCAATGGAAAGAGGAAGGGAAGCAAGAAGAGGGCAAGCAACTTCCTTTAAAGCAAATGCCATGGATTTGCCTTCCTGACTGCTGGTCATTTTCCCACGGTGACAATTTTGTCCAGTGGCCAAGTCTAGCTGTAAGGGAGGCTGGGAATACAGCCTCTTGCCAGGCAGTAGGGCATCCTGTTAAAACTCAGGGTATGCTGCTCCAGTGTGTGTCCCCAAGCAAATCTCCATTTTCAGCAGACACCAACTGGGTCTCCTACAAATTTAATTCAGTTCTGACATTATCCACCTGGAGATGGCATCAGATCCCACAGATGATGGGCACAGTCCCCCAAGACGCCCCCACTGCAGATGCCAATCATATGTCCAAGTTGACCAACTGGCTATAAACTGGAGGTCCCCATGACCCTTCTTGGGGTTCAATTAATTTGTTTGGGTAGCTCACAGAACTCCAAGAAATATTTACATACATGTACAAGTTTATTATAAAGAATACAGATAAACAGCCACATGGAAGCATGTAGGGCAGGGGTCGAGAACAGTCCCTAAAACAGGAGCTTCTGTCCCCGTGGAACTGGGAGGCACCACCCTCCTGGCTCACCAACACAAAGGCTCCTTAAACCAGGCCTCTGGGTTTTTATGGAGACTTCATTATGCAAGCATGATTGATTACATTACTGACTATTGGCAATCAATTCGCCCTCCAGTCCTTCACCCCTCCCGGGAGGTCAGGGGTGGGACAGAAAATTCCATCTCTCTACTTAAGATTGGTTTCCCCGGTAACCAGCCCCCTCCCTTAGGTGCAGTCCAAAAGTCACCTCATTAACATAACAAAAGACACCTTTATTGGGCTTATGATTTAGGAAATTCCCAGGATTTCAAGGGCTCTGTGCCAGGGACTGGGATGAAGACTAAGTATATATTTCTTATTACAAATCACAATATCACAGCAGAGTTCTACTGCTAAAAGGAAAACGGGGAAATAGATGCTGAGGGAAAACTAGCTACCTCTGCCAAAGGTGACAATCCTGGACCCCATAGGTTTTCTGGGAGGATTAAATGAGTCATGCATATAAAGCTTTGAGTATAAAAGGTTGGCATTTGCTAAAACCTCTTGAGGTGGTTTTATTATTATTATTTTTATCACCATGAATATCACCATCACCATCACCACCATCATCACCATCATCACCACCATCACCACCATCAATCTTATTCTCCATCTCAGATAATAACTATCAACCATCAGCAATGACAATAATTGGGCTTGTATTGACATTCTTGTCCCTTAGCCACTGGTACATTCTCCTAATCACTGCTGACTCCATTTGCTTTCAGAAGTCAAGTGCAAACAGAAGCCTGATTTGTCATTCCATCAGGCTCAGTAAATGCTAGTTTGACACATTAATTCTTGCAGGTTTTAAAAACAGTCTTAATCATAAGAAATTCAGAGTAAGCCTAATAAATATATGTATAGTTTAAAATGATATACTCTTTGACCCAGGAACTTTGCTTCCGAGATTTTATGAGAAGGAAATAACCACGGGAAAGCAGAGAGATTTATCTCCCGGGACACCTATCCAAGTAATATTTACAACTTCTCAAAAATTGAAAACAACCTAAATGTTGAAGAATATGGGCCGGGTAAAATAAATTATACTACACCCATATGATGGAATGCTATGTAGCTTTTAAAAATTATGCTGTTGAAGAATATTCAAATACATGGAAAAATATTCATGATATATTTATTAAATGAAAAAGCAGATTTCAAAACAGTATGTGAAATTATAATTTCGATCTTTGGTGGAAATACAGCAATCAGTGAAGGACGCAGGTTCTGGAAACTGAAAGATTTGAATCTCCGTTCTGCCCTGTACAAAATATAGGACCTTGGGTAAGTCCCTGAACCTTCGTGCTCAGTTTCCTCACTTGCAAAACATGGATTATAACAATGTCCTCCTCAGAGGGCATCCAGGTAAAACCCCTTTTCTTCCTCCAGTACAGCATACCTGGCAGGTGGCCCTTCAATCTCTATTTGGATGCCTCCAGTGAATGGGGCTGTCACCACCTCCCAATAATGTCCATTACAGCAATAACTCTAACAGCAAATTACACATTAAATGGATGGAACCTATCTTCAAACTTGTGTTCTCAAAACTGGGACTTGTGATCCCACAATCATTACCAATAAAAGAGTGGTGGACAACTGATGGATAACTGCAGTTGTTACAGGGGTTCAGTTTCTTTCTTGGAACCCCAGGAAATTTATGCTAATTTCCTGGAGCCATCTGTAGACTAGCCCAGGACTGACACGCTGGCAAAAAATCACCCTTGGTTCCATTGTCAGGGCTTAAAGACAGACTATGGAGCAGGCTAGCTGTGGAAAGGGACCTGCACAGAACCCCAAGAGCAGGTTCCAGAAGAGATAATTGATGAAAACACCAAATGCAGTGTCTGACATCAAGTTGGAGATCAAGACATGCTCAGAAAATCAGCCCCAGTTCTGCTGTTAGAGAATCAGGTGACCTTGGGCAAATCACTACACTCACAGTTTCAGCTTCCTTGCCTGAGGAAGGAGAGATGGGAGAAGGAGGGGTCATGAGCATCCTTTTAAGGCAGGGTGGCCTTTTATTTAAATGCTGTCTGATGCCCAAGGTGCCAAAAAATGAGGGAAGACACTGTAGCCAAAAGAAGGGAGGATGGGACACCGATCACCCCGCTCTCTTTCACTTGCTCACATAGGGACAGTAGGGTCTCCGCAAGAACGGAGACCAGTCACAAAAGGCCATGCATTGAATGACTCCATTTCCATGAAGTCTTAGAGACAGAAATGAGATTAGTGGTTGCCAGAGGCTGGGGGAGAGGGGAATGGGGAGAGATCACTAACAGGAACAGGTTTCTTTGGGGGGACGAAAGGTTTGGAGGCTGGATAGGGGTGGTGGCTGCACAACCTCATGAAAGCCCTAAGTGAAGCTGTTCCACTGAAACTACAATTGTTCACTCAAAAATGGTTAATTCCACTTTATGTGAATTTCAGTACAATAAACACACCGAGACAACGGTAACATCTAAACCCAGAAGGGGGATGATGTGCACCCAACCCACACATAAGGGTCAGCAGAGCGTTCGACATTCTGCAACACTTGTTCCGGCCTCCCCACCCATCTGTAGGGCAAACGCCGCCCTCTCTTTGGAGTTGATCTGCCAGGACCAGACGGCAGGTGTCAGGCGCCTAATGTGGTGCTCTCCTCTCCGCCAGGCAGCTGCCCTTCCTTCCTCTGGGACACATCCCTCGTTGGCTCACCAGTGGCTGCTCCTGGCTCTGTTTAAGGACAACAGGCATGTGGCCATGGCTAGGTGGGCCGCTCACAACATAGGGAGTCGTGTTCATGGTGCCAGGCCCTCACCAGTTGATGGCTACGTGCCCAGTGCACTAAATGCACTTCACCCAGTGCTGGGTGTAATGCTAACAGGTGTTTAGGGGTGGAAACCGGCTTCATTCCTTCAACAAATGACTATTAAGCACCCACTATGGATACCTGGGCAGACTCCATGCTGGGTGCCTAGGCTTCCACGGTGAACAGAACGTCCCTGGGGTCCCAGAGCAGGGAGTTCACAGCCTAACTCGGGAGACAGGCTTCCAACGAGGCCACTGTAATGCAGCCTCCTAAGTAATCTGAGAGCAGAGCAGGGGGTGGGGGCCCTCGTGGTGGAGGGAGGGATCCCAGAGGGTGACTTTCTAATTGGAGAAGCAGGAGTCTGTGTCCGCGTCGCCCACATCTAGACAGGTGGGGAAGGAGAACGTCAGGGAACCCCTTCTCCCTCTCCCATGCCTACATCCCTCCTCATGCGGGTGAAGTTCCTGGTTCCTGAGCCCAGAGTGAGGGGCCGGTGGGAGGTGCTGCTGTACTAAGTGGGGGAGGGGCAGGGCAATAACATGGTCAGGTTTGTACTTTGGGTGATGCCCTACCTGCCCTTGGAGATCAGGCTTGGGGAAGCCAGACTGGGGCAGGGAGGTCCAGGAGGGAAGTGATGTGAGTTTCCTGGGTAATAGTGAAGGCGCTGAGCTTGGGTGGAGTTGGGAGAATGTGGGAGGGTGGCTCAGCAGGGTCTGGGGTTAAAGGGCTTGGCTGGGAAAAGGGGGAGGGATGGGAGAGCAGAATGTCTGCCTTGGGCAGTGATGGACAGAGGACCTTTTACTGAGATTGGGACAAGGGGTAAGGGGGTAGAGTTGGGAAAGCTGGTGGAGAGTTCTCAGTGTAAGGCACCTGGAGGGCATCCAAGCAGAGCTGTCTGAGGGGCAATAGAAGCTTGGGAGCCCACGCGTGCAGACATCCAAATCTGTGGGAAGTGAGACTGAATATATACAAACAGCCAATGGCCAGACCATGTGTGAAACAGAACTCTGATCTCTGACCCAAAACCTGCAGCAACCAGCCCAGGAAGCCCACCACAACCTCTGTGGCAATCAGCCCCAAACGGCCAGGACTTGATCGATCATTTGCCTAATCTTTGCTCCTCCTTCCAGCTCAGAACCAGACAGAGAAAGCCAACTCTTCTCTCACCCACCACATGGGAAGCTCTTGTTTCCTTGGCCACCTCCAGCTTTCCCAGGCTGACAGCCCCCATCAGGACACACCCACAACCTTCCCTTTTTCCTCCCCGAAGCTCCCCTACTCCACATCTGCCTTTGAGTCTCTGCCAAACACAGGGGGTGCCGGCTGCCCCCTTGCTGTGACAGGCCCTAAGTAAAGAGCCTTTGCTCCTTACTATCTGGAGGCCTAGTGGTCAGTGTTCGTTGTGTAACTGAAGCCTGGGTTCAGGGTGTTACTGGGGGCAGCATGTCCCACGAGAAGAGTAGAGCCTGAGGCCTGAATCTTGAGGGACCTGGGCATTCACTGGGCAGTAAGGGAGGAGAAGGAAGACTGGCCAGAGGGATGCCATGAGTACCACCAGCCTGTGGGTTCAGGCTTAGCTGCGGAGGCAGGACAGAGGCTGTATGCAGAGATCAACTCGCACAACCCGCACCTCTCGCTGTGGCCTCCTCCTGGCATCACAGCAGGTAGCAGAGGTGAGTGGGAACTCTGGGGTCTGCCTGCAGCTCTGACGTGACCCTGGGAGGCCGCCACCCTGCTTGTGCTGTCCCTACGCCCTCATAACCTCTCCTCCCACCTGTGGATGAAACTCAGTCTAATTAATAATCGTGTTGCCAGCATGTGCTATGTGTCCAAGCCTCCTGCTGGAAGGTTCTAGGGGCGGCAAACCCACACAAACACAAGGTGAGAAGGCCAAGTCATTCCTCCAAGGCGCTCACAGCCCCACTGTCTGCAAAGGCTCTCAGCCCCTACGATGGGCAGCATTAATTAGACCAGCTGTGGACTCGAGGAAGCAAGCCCTAGGGACCCCGATTTACGATTTCTAAGCCCGTTCCAGGAGTCGACCAGCGCCTCCCTCGAATGAGCTTGTGCCCCAACGAGATTTAGGTGAGCTGGACACAGAGGTCCTGAGTGAATCTGGAGTGAGATGACCCGCCCTACACACTCAGATGGCACTGAGGTTACTGAAGGCCTCTTGTGCACCCGGCTATATGGAGACAAGGATCAACAGAGCACGGACCCTTCCTCAGGCTTCATCATGGGTGGGGTGTAAAATGGAATCTGGATGAGTCACAAAGACGAGCTCAGCACAGCGCCTGGGGCGCAGTAGGTCTCTTGCTTAGCACTTATATGGATGGACCTCCCTGTTCAATCCTCACAGCTTATGAGGTAAGTGCATCTGTCACGACCTAAGAGAAGCTCAGGCACAGATGGGTCGGTAACGTGCAGATTGGGGTTGAATTGTAGTCTGTTCAGGTGGCTGTAACAGAATATCCTGGACAGGGCAGCTTGTAGATGACAGTGTTTACTGCTCAAGGTCTGGAGGCTGCAAGTCCAAGGTCAAGGTGCCGGCAGATTCGGTGTCTGGTGAGGACCATCTTCCTCGTTCATTGATGGCCGTCTTTTCACTGTGTCCTCACGTGGTGGAAGGGGTGAGGGGCTCTCTAAGGTCCCTTGTATAAGGGCACTAATCCCATCATGAAGACTCCACCCTCATGACTTAATCACCTCCCAGAGACCCCACCTCCTAACACCATCACATTGGGGGTTAGGATTCTAGCATATGGATTTTGGTGGGGACACATATTTTGAGTCTATAGTCCCACTGCAGGACGTGGATTCAAATCCATGCATTGCACCCCATAGTTGGCACCCAGCCTGTTGACTCTGCTGTGCTCTGGGACCAGCCAATATCTCAGTGGGCCAGGCTTCAAGAGATAAAGTGTAATCATACATAATTTGGGAGGGTTTTCCCAGCTTTATTAAAATACAATGGACAAATAACATTGTGTAAGTTTAAGGTGTACAACATGTTGGTTTGATACACTTATATATAGCGAAACGATTACCACCGTAGCATCAGCTAACACCTGCATCACATCCCATAATTGCAATTTCCCTTTTGGGAGAACATTTAAACTCTACTCCTTAGCAGCTTTCAAGTATATAATGCAGTATTATTAACTATAATTGCCATCTGTACATTAGATCACCAGATCTTATTTATCTTATAACTGGAAGTTTGCACCAGACCAACATCTCCCCATTTCCCCCCACCCCGCGCCTTCAAACCCTGGCAACCACTACTCTATTCTCTGTTTCTATGGATTTAGCTTTTTTAGATTTTACATGTAAGTGAGATCATACAGTGTTTTTCTTCCTCTGCCTGACGTATTTTATTTAATACCCTCAAGGTCCGTCCACATTGTCTCAAATATCAGAATGTCCTTCCTTCTCATGGCAGAATAATATTCCATCACATATATATATATTTAAAATATATATATATTACATCTTCTTTATCCATTCATCTGTTGACAGACGCTTAGGTTGTTTCCATTTTGTGGCTATTGTGATTAAAGCTGCAATAAACATGGGAGTGCAGATATCTCTACAAGGTCCTGATTTCAATTCTTCCAGATTTACACCCAGGAGCGGAATTGCTGGATTGTACAGTAGTACTATTTTCAATTTTTTGAGGAACCGCCATACTATGCTCCATAGTGGCTGCACCAACAGTGCACGAGTGTTTCCTTCTTTTTACATCCTCACCAACACCTATTTCCTTTCTTTTTGATGTAGCCATTCTGACAGGTCTGAGGTGATATCTTATTGCGGTTTTGATTTGCATTTGTGATTATAATGATCAGTGATGTTGAGCGCCTTTTCATGTACCTGTGGGCACCTGTTGGCATGTTGTATGTCTTCTTTGGAAAAACGTCTATTCAGATCCTCTGCCCACTTTTTAATTGGATTGTTGCAGTTTTGCTATTGAGTTGTACGAGTTCTTTATACATTTTGGATATTAACCCCTTATCAGATATATGATTTGCAAACGTTTTCTCATGCATAGATTCAAAACATCTATAAACACCATTTTAAATTTCCTTTTGTAGGGGAAATTGGCACCCGTGGTCACAGGCAACGGATCAAATGCCAATACCATCTATTATTCCATTCCATGGATTAGGTGTTTGTCCCCTTAAAAAGTTAGTGGCTTAAAAAATTCAAAGAAATTAAAAAACAAATTGACTAAGGCTTAATCAAGCAATTTATATTGTGAAATGGAATGCACAAAAAGCATGCAAATCCAACAGTAATTTGCACTCTTCATAGAGCACTATCGGGGAGCCTGCTTTCCAGGCAAATATGACCACAGAGTGAATAGAGCAAGCAACTTGATTGTGGGTGGACTTTATTTTTCTCCATAAATTGATTTTTACCTCAAAAGACTCGGAATTCTTCACAAATAGTTCGTGTGCGCATAACGAAGCAGCTTTATTTTTTGTCTGGCTTTCTTCCTCCAGTTTCTGAATCCAGAATTCTCTTTAGACCCACCAGTGCGTCCAGCCTGCTGGAGACACTTTCTTCCCAGCCTCAGTGGGCGAGGAGCATCTCGGGATGGAAAATTACTGGAGACAGTACTAAGAGCCCAGAAGGCTTCAAACCAACCCCTCCAAGCATTCACAGTCACGGGCAGGGCGATGCATTTCAAATGAAAATCCTGCCTCATTCTTTGAGAATAACTGAACAGTTAACTCCAAAGCCATTTCACAATTAGCCTTGTTTCCCGCAGGGAAATTCTGGCTTTGGTAAATTCAAACCCTCTGCTTGAACAAAGGATCCCTGAACACTTTCCTTTTAGCGGCAGTTGGAACAGAGTGGCTCTTAAGTGCAGTGAGCGGCTTCCATTTGGACTGAACTCTCCGAGGCCCATCAGTGCCCCCTCCCTCGGGCCCACTCAGAGCCAGCATTCCACTGCATTTGTATGGAGTGTCACATTTTTAAACCACAAAGTGGTTTTTGGCATCATCTCTCCTGATGACTGGCACAGCAGCTTCCTGGTAGATGGTGGGGGGTGGGAGGTGGGCATTGGTATCTGAATTTGCAGATGAGGAAACTGAGGCAGGAATGCTCAGGTAATTGCTTAGGTCATAAATGGCCATTAGTACCTAGTGTAGCTGGTAAGTTGTAGGATGAAGGGTGATGCTGATTCTGGACTCTGTACCCTGACACAGAATTGTTTCTCAGAGACTGAGTTTTGGGTGAAGTAGAAAAGAATAGCTTTATTGCATTGCCAAGAAAAGGGAGTCACAGTGGGCTAATGCCTTCAAAACTGTGTGTCCCGATCTGGAGAGGGTAGTGAGGAGTTTATAGTAATGGTTCAAAGAGGGCGTGGTCAGCTCATGGACATTCCTCTGATTGGTTGGTGGTGAGGTAAATGGGAGCCAACATCATCAACCTTCGCCTTCTAACATGCAGTTAACTTCTCTCACCTGCTGGGGGTTTCAGTATCTGCAAAACATCTCAAAGATATTGTTATGTGTATCCCTTGATGGAGAACCAGGACCCTGCCCCAAAGCTGCACTATTGTTTCTTGACTGTTCCTCCCTAGTCTCTGCATCCCCTCCCTCCCCTGCTTAACTGTTTGAACGTGCCTGTTGGAACTCAGGGAAGTTTATGGAGGCTGAATGAAACCTATTTCCTATAATCAAGAAATGGGGAACACAGAAAAGCTTTTGTGGCCAGGAGCCCCACAGGGTCCTGCTTGGTTTCAAGGGGATCAGAATATGCCACCCAAAAATATGCCACTTTGGCAAAAAAATTATCTTGAGCCAAAGGCAATTGAGAAACAGCAGACTTGGGATGAACTCTCTGCCCTCCCGATCTGCCCAAAAGCAGTATGCAAATGTCCCTTGGAAGATGTCCACCTCTCTCCCAGGAAGGAAGGGACAAACTTCATGATCAGAGGGGGAGATGGGGCTGCAAGAAACCTCGGTAACATCACCCTTCTCTCCACTAGTCCCCCTGATGCTGACCTGACCCTGAAGCCAAATCTGGCCTCTATACCCCGACACTGAATTAAATTTCAGTGACAGAGTTTTGGGTGAAGTAGAAAATAATAGCTTTATTGCTTTGCCAGGCAAAGGGGGCCACAGTGGGCTAACACCCTGGAAACTGTGTCCCACACTGGGGCAGGGGGTGGGGGTGTGTGAGAAGTTTTATAGTCAAGGAGCAGGGTTGCTGATAAGGATCAAGGTCCACATTCCTTCAATCCAGGTATCGTCTGGCATCAGGTGGTGGTGGGTGAACTGCAACCTTCTCTCTGGAATGAAGAATACTTCATCATGTAGTTAACATCTTCCATTTGGTAGGGGTTTTAGTTCTGCAGAAAAACTCAAAGATATTGGTATGTGCATCCCTTGAGGGGGAACCAGGACTCTGCCCCAAGGCTGCACTATTTTTTCTTGTTGGCCTCTCCCTCATCTCTGCATCCCCTCCCTTCCCTGATTAGCAACTATTTGAACCTGCCCTTTGGAACTCAGAATAGGGGACACAGGCTTTTGTGCCAGGAGCCAGGGTTCTGCTCAGTTTCACCCCAGCTCCCTACCCCTTTGCCTTTGCCTTGCCCCTGCTCACAATTCACCCCTCATTGTTAAAATGGTGTGGAAGCCCCAGGGTCTAGCCACCTCCTTGTGTCCTCACTTCCTTTTCCTGGAGGCCCTTATGTGCATATGTAATAAACTTTTTCTCCTGTTCATCTGTCTTATCAGTTTAATTCATGGGCCCCAGTCACAGAAACTAAGAGCGGGGAGGAAAAGTGTTTCCTTCCCTACAAGGACCTGACCATGGCACCATCTCCCAGCCCCCATCATCTTGGATCAGCTGCTCTAGGCTGGTATTATATGAAATGAGTGCTTCTTGCATTTCATAGGTTTGTACTATTCGTAACTCTTTCCTGTAAAGGGTCAGACACTAAATATTTTCGGTTGGTGGACCATATGGGTCCCTGTCACCACAACTCAACTCTGCCCTCGTAACTTGAAGCAGCCATAGATAATACGCAAATGAACAAGGGTGGCCGTGTTCCAATAAAACTTTATTTACAAAGCGGGCAGTGGGGCCACAGATGACGGATTTGGCCCATAGGTGGTAGGTTTATAGGCTGACATGGGCATCCAATGGGTCCCAGCAAATTGTGAGTAAACAGTATGGTAAAACCATGCATTCCCATTCCCATGAGTAAGAATAAATCATTAAAAAGTTTCCCAAAGGTTTGCTTTCCCCAAAATGCTATTGCTCTAATTCTACACAGAGTCATGGTCATCTTCTGCCGGGACGGCTGCACAATGGCCAGCTGACCTCCATCTCTATCTGACTCCCACCAGCCAGCACCACCGCGGGAGGCCACAAACCAGCAACTCACTTTCCCTCCTCTGGGCCTCTCAGCATTATGCATGGTGGCCGTAGGTCTCAGCTTGCCTGGGACAGCATCTGGGCAGGCCCGCGCTCCCAGCAGGGCCATTGATAACACCCTAAGTACTCTCAACAGGCCTGGCTGGGATGATGACTGACATATTTATTCCATCAAGATGCAACACTTAGCACATGTTCAGTGATGCCTTCTGTGTGCTGGGTACAGTACAGACTCTGCAAGGACAAAGATCAAGAAGATAAATGTATAAACAATGTATATGTGTGTCTGTCTGTGTACAATGTATATAAAATATTATATACATACACACACACAAGGTATATACAATATTATGTATATATAAACACAATGCATACACAATACTGTGTGTATATATACATTGTGTGTGTATATACAAGCATATGCTATATATATACACAATATTTTATAACGTATATACAATATTGTGTATATATATACACACACAAGATATATAGATAATATTTTATACATACACATACAATGTATATACAATATTGTGTATATATATATACACACACAAGATATATAGATAATATTTTATACATACACATACAATGTATATACAATATTGTGTATATATACACTCAATGTATGTACAGCATTGTGTGTATATATATGTGCACACAATGTATATACAAGATTGTATATATATATACACACACACACAATGTGTATACAATATTTTATATATATGCACAGTATATATACAATATTATACACACAATGTGTATACAGTTTATATACACAGTATATATATAATATTTATATACACACTCAATGTATACACAATATATTTATTGCAATGACCTCTTAGCGCATGTATATACCAGCATATACCAAAATATATATGCATGACCCTTCCATCAAGTAGCCCCGGCCTAGTCGGGGAGGCGGAGGAGGACACCAGCACCACGGCAGGGCGGTTCGTGTCATTAGAGCAAGCAGAGGAGGCTTCTAGGAGTAAGGAGCATCTGGACAGGATCTTAGAAGCTGCAGAGGAGATAGTCAAGGAAAGGAAGAATTCAGAATGTGACTTGCCAGCAGTGGGGACAGTCATATCGAGGTTACAGAGGTGAGAAACAGCTTGTTTGTGGAAAGTACTACCATATTCTAGTGTCGCTGGGAAACAGAGATCTTTCCATAAAAAAGTAAAATATCTATCTACATACCTATTGACATCTACCTATCTACAATAAAAACAATTCTTTCATGCTATCCTGGATTCCTCTTTATTAATAATTGGCCTCATAATTCACATAATTTGCTAGTGGTTTAATATCTAATTAAAAACCACTAACTCTTCATCTTGCAGTGAATACGGCTCACCCTGTTGCTGAGCAGGTGAAGACATTTAATTTACTGACACAGCGTCTACAAACAACCTCACAAAACAAAACTGCATGCTCTGCAACACCTTCTCATGGGAATCTGTTTATTTGTACTATGTGAAGAGACCTTTGATTGGAATTGTCTGACGCATTACAAACAAACCCTATTTGCAACCCCTGTGGCTGCACCTCCTCACTGCTCATCCCCACCACCCTCTAGCCAGACCTGAGATAACTCCAAAGAAGTGGAGGGGAGCTGGATGGTTGAGATAACATTTTAGCAGGACAAATGTGTGTGTGTGTGTGTAAAATTCATTATATGGTAAATGCTGTATAATACATTATATACATTTTACTGCTAATGCATGACATATGACATAATTATAATAGAAAACTCACAACATCTGCATGCATGTCTTAGTGTTCTATTGCTGCTGTAACAAGTTATCACACTCTTAAAGGCTTAACACTACACCCATTCACCCTCCTAGAGTCCCAAGGTCAGCAGTCCAAGCACCATGTATTTTAAATCTACACTCTGCTGAAATCAAAGGGTCTGATGGCTTGGGCTCTTGACCAGAAAACAAGAATAAGATTCTTTGGGTGACATTCTGCCTCCCAGTGCCTTCAGGTTGTTGGCCAAATTGAGTCCTTGTGGTTGTAGGACTGAGGACCCGTTTCCTTGCTGACTGTCAGCTGGGGCTGGCCTTTGTGCCCAGAGGCAGCCCAAATTCCTTCTCATGCTTCCCTTGTACAGGCTCCCTGCAGCAATGGAAGGTTGAGTCTCTCTCATGCTTTGAATCTATCTGAATCTCTCTTCTGCTCAGATAGTTACCCTGGACCCACCTAGTTAACCCAGGATAAACTTCCTATTTTAAAGTAACCTTCATGAGTAACCTTCATTCCACCTGCCAAGTTCCTTCACAGTGGTATCTAGATTAGTGTTTGAATTAGCAGGGAGTGGGAATCTGGGGGGAACTTCTTTAGAGTTATTCCTACCCCTCTATGTACACACACATATACATAATATACAGACATGCAGTAACATCAGCCATGAAAAGGATGGACCTCGTGCTAGTCCCGTGAGAAATGGAACTAAAATTTAAGAAAAAGCACAAGACAAAAATATGATTCCCTGGACTATGAGGGAGGGGGAGGGATGTTCACTTATCTACTTATCATGATTTTACTACTCAATCTGAACATTAACTTTCTGAATGTGTGCTTTCTTGTGGCCATGACTGACATCTGTTAAAAACTAGAATCCAGAATGCCAGACGTTATTCTAAAAGGGAATTTACCAGAGACATTCCCTGCAAAAATATCTCTGAAAGAAGGTAAAGCGTGAGGCAAGTGAACAAGGGGTCTGGACCAGACTCAAATTCACAGGCTTCCAACACCCACAGCAGTGCTATTCACAATGGCCCCAAAGTGGAGACCACCCAAAGGTCCAACAGCTGATGACTGCAGTACAGCCATTCAGTGGACTATTATTCATCCATAAAAAGGAATGGAATTCTGACTCATGCTTCATGGATGAAGTGTGAAAACATTATGCTAAGTGAAAAAAAAATCGGACACAAAAAATCCATACATAGCATAATTCCATTTATATGAAGAGTCCAGAACTGCAAGGTTCATAGGAATAGAAAGTACATTTGCATTTGCCAGGAGAATAAGGAATGGTTGTTAGTGTGTACTGGGCTCCTTTTGGGGTGGAAACTATTATGAAATTAAATAGTGGTGATGGTTGCACAACTCTGTAAATATACTTTTAAATACTTTAAAAGGGAGCGTTTGCAACAAAGATTTACTGTATAACCCAGGGAACAATATTCAATATTGGTAATAACCTGTAATGGAAATAGTAATAATCTGAAAAAATATATAATAATAATCTGAAATATAT
>NW_020174791.1:1313852-1402306 GCF_003031525.2 Neophocaena asiaeorientalis asiaeorientalis
TTATGCAGGAAAAATACATGTTCAGCTTTGCGTTTCTTTCATTCTTTTGTGTACATACACATACAACCCATGTGTTGCCACCCTGCGAATTAGCAGCCACAGCGCCAGGTGTGGGGATCCTGGGAAAAGTGAGATGCCCCTGCCCTTCTGCAGTTTGGAGTCTGCTGGGTGAGACAGACTTCAAACCACTAATTATCAGACCGTTCAGAGACAGATGTTGAAACACTAATCACTACACCTATACATGACTATTAAATAGTCATTTGTATAAAGTGCTCTGGAAAAAGTACAGGGTGTGATGTAAGTATGTAGCAGGAAACACAGGAACCATGCAATCTGGGGGATGTGTGTGGTTTTCCTGAGGAAATAGGCCTTGGATGAGATCTGAGAAAGGAACAGCCTCAGCCAGGTGAAGGGACAGGAGCAGAGGTTAGGCAAGAGCTGGATATGGAGGGAAGAGCAGTTCTGAGGAGCAAGAGGTAAGAAGGACATTTGGTGGGGCATTTAGAGACTTGGAGGTCCTGGGAGAGAGAACCAGGAGGTTGCACATGGGTGGGGAGTCAAGGGCTGGACTGCAGAGGCCACTGGGGGCCCAAGTGAAGATTTGGGACTTTATCCTAAGGGCAAAGGGAAAACTCAGAAAAATTTTAAACAAGGGAATGATGTAGTCATGTTTGTGTTTAGAAAGGTTATTCTGGAGGACTTGCAATTCTGGCAAGGTCGCAGACAAAATGTGTCTTAGTCTGTTCAGGCTGTTGTAACAAAATGCCTTAGACTGGGGGGCTTATAAACCACAGAGTTTTACTGCTCATGGTTCTGGAGGCTGGAAGTCCAAGATCAAGGCACTAGCAGATTGGCGTCTGATGAGACTTGCTACCCAGTTCATAGATGTCTGTCTTCTCTCTGTGTCCTCACATGGTGGAAAGGGTGAGGGAGTTCTTTAGGGGTCGATTTTATAAGGGCACTAACTCCATTCATGAAGGTTCCACCCTCATGACCTAAGCACCTCACAGAGGCCCCACCTCCTTACATCATCACCCTCAGGGGGTGGAGTTAGGCTTCAACATATGAACATTAAAGGGACAAAAACATTCAGACCATCGTAAAATAACCCAAATGTTAACCTCAGATATGCCGGATAAAACACAACAAAATGTATTTTAAGTGCATATCTGAGCTTCCAAGAAAGACCATGCCTTGTCTCAGGCATGGTAAGAGAATGAGAAGCCAGAGTGACAATTCCCTAGCTAAGGCTGCTGCTCCTGAATGAAGTTAGCAGGTGAGGGAGTAGGTGAGAGGTGCAGGTGAGGTGACAGGTAATATGGACAAGTGAGGGAGCAGGTGAGATGGACAGCTGAGGGGACTGGTGAGGGGTGTAAGTGAGGGGACAGGTGAGGGGACAGGTAAGGTGGGAAGGCGAGGGGACAGGTGAGGTGGGAAAGTAAGGGGACAGGTAAGGGAATAAGTGAGGGAACAGGTGAGGGGGCAGGTGGGCTTATCAATATGAGCTTGAGCTTTAATACCAGGTGTCAATAGCAGAGGAAGCTGAGAACTCAACCAACCTGGAGAGTCAGAAGCAAGACCGATCCCAGAATAAAAATGCAACCTGTAACTGTTGCAACCTCAGTCATGGTATGAACCCCTACTTGTATGAGGAGAGATGAGGAAGTTCAGATGTCTCTGCCTGGATTCAAGATGAAAAAAACCCAAACCAAAATCTGTCTGAGCATAAAATAACGTGGAGCTGTGTATGCAGGTGTGTAGGCTTATCAATGTGGTCTAGTGATTCCTCTGGAATGTTCGACGGACGCAAACCCCAACCCACTCTGGAGAGACCCTCTCCCACCATCCTGAGGACCCTCACAAGGGAATGCAAACCTGTGATGAAGACAAGTGTCGAGTCAACAACCTAGGACCTGTGAGGACGGCTCCTTCCACGAGGGGTCAGAACACACTAGAGTTACCAGGAGGGGCTGACAACCTTCAGGGAAACACATGCGTGGTTAACATGATGAGGGACTTGCAAAGGAGCAAAGCCCCAGGGAAGTCCAGGACTTGTGACCCCAAACCCCAGCCAGGCCCCTCCATCCAGCTGCATCTCCACTTGGGGGTCTGCTGACTGCTGCCTCATCCCACTTCAGAAGGGGACAAGGTCATCTTTCCAGGGACATGGGACCAGATCCCTGGAGTTGACCTCAACCTTTCTCTCTCTCACACACTTCACACCTCACCCCATTCATGATTAAACAACAAAATGAAATCGATTTCCTACAGGTAGAAGGTAAATGCCACCTTTGCTTTCCAACTGAGTGTTGCTATGAATTTTAGGGTGTAAAATCATTTTTGGTGAGAAGAAAACCTCATAGATATTAAATTATTAAATTTAGCACATTGAATGAAGAGAATGGAATAGATCATAACAGAACAAGGTGGGATGAGATGAACTGGACAGAAGAGAGCAGAACTGAACAGAAGAGAAAATGTCAGGAGTCACATGTAATCAGGATAAGTAAAGTCTGGGGCAGTATCTGTTTCAGGTGTATGTGCATTTATACATGCATATGGGTAGTACTCACAGAATCAAGGGGTGGGTGTGTGTGTGTGTGTGTGTGTGTGTGTGTGTGTGTGTGTGTATTTGCTGTGGGTCATGAAGCCTCTGGGATCAAGTATATTCATCAGAGCACATATCGCAAATGTTATACTTGATGTAGACAAGCCAGCCAGTCACTTTACAATCAGGAACAAGATGTGCATTTGTATTCAGCATTGTGCTTGAGGTCCTGACCAGCACAGTAAGACACGAAAAAGAAATGAATGTTACAAGGATTGAAAAGGAGAAACAAAAATCATTGTTATTCACAGCCATTGTGACCAGCACACAGAAAGCCCCAGAGAACAGAGATCAGCTTGCAATATAAATAAGAGAGCTCTGCACAGATTCTGGTTACCTGGTCCAACCCTCAAAATTGGCAGAGTGCCTTTAGTTCAGGAACAAACAATAACAAAATATAATACTTTTAAAAAATATCATTTACAATAGGAAAAAATACAAGGTACTGAGAATAAAGTCCACAAAAGATGTGGAAGATGCTCACAAAGATAACTAAATTTTGTTGGTTAAAGAAAAAGAAAAAAGAAAGACAGCAAACCTACATCAATAGAGAAGAAAAATGTAATGTCATAAAAATTGTCAATCCTTCTCAAATTATAAAGTCAATGAAATTTCAATAAAAATCCAGGATTTTTTATAGAACCTAACAAACCTATTTTGAAACTTATATGGAAGAATGAAGAGTTGGGAATAGAATGTTTTGAAGATGAGAGAGAAGGTGAGGTTGGAGGTGCCTCTTTCTACATGTGAAGACAGAAGCTCCAGTCCTAGAAATGTGGGAAAAGCCCTGACGGGGCACATAAGGCAACACTCAGCACAGACCTGCCTGCCCCTTGGAAACATTACAGACCAGCGGGGTAAGAATGGTCCTCCCATCATGATGCCAGGGCCACTGGATACCAACAGAGCATTAGAACAACATGTTGCTACTTCACTCCTTCCATCGGGATCTTTGAGAAGATGCAATAAACAACATCTCTTTTTTCCTGCTGGCTTCTGAACACACTGAAATATTCATTAAACTGTAGAACATACCTTTTTAAAAAGGCTAAAATAGCGCCTTTGTGACGGATAAGGGTTATGATGGAGGATGCAGTTTAGAGTAGGAGCAGGCAGCTCTTCTTCTGCATACGAGAGGCCAGGCCTCCCGCCCAGGTGCAGAGAACAGGGGACAGGGAGCCTCTCGGCTCAGGGATGGGGGTGCATGGGAGGAGCAGAGTCTGGGAACTGGCTCATGACAGCCTGAAGGAAGGGTCCTGAATGAGGCTTCTTCCCCAATATGCCAATCAGATATGCCCTTCCCCTTCCCTGTGATGGGAAGAGGCTGAAGGTCACCCAAACGGGGTTCTCCCCAGTGGGTCTTGGGGAAGGAGAATCACCCCTCTGTGTAATGTACACAAAAATAAGCATTCAGATGGATTCAACACCTAAGTGTGAAAAACCAATAACACAAGTTCTTTTCAAAGAAAGCATGAGGGGCTATCTAGAAAGCATCAGAGGAGAAAGGATTTTTTTAAACAAGATGCAAAAGACAGACCATAATGTATGAGGTTGATACATTTGACTACCTTAGAGAAAGAGATTTCTTATAAGATTATCTTATAAAATAATCTTATGAGAGACATGATAATAAAAGTGAGAATATGTTTATTATGTTTATAATCCATGTGTCTTAGTCAGCTTGGGCTATCATAACAAAATAGCATAGACTGTGGGGCTTCAACAACAGAGATTTATTTTCTCACATTTCCAGAGGCTGGAAGTCCAAGATCAAGATTCCAGCATGGTCAGTTTCTGGTGAAGCTCTCTTTCTGGCGTACAGACGGCTGTCTTCAAAATATGTCTGCACATGGTCTTTCCTTGGTGAGTGAACGTGCAGGGAGACAGAGAGCAAGGTCCCTGGTGTCTCCTTTTATAAGGAGACTATTCCACGGGGTCAGGCTCCACCTTTAGGACCTCATTTAACCTCCATTACTTCCTCAGCGACCCCATCTCCAAATACAGACAAACCAGTGATTACGGCTTCAACATATGAATTTGGTGTAATATTTAGTCCATGTTGTAGACTGAATATTTGTGTCCACCCAGGATTCATATGTTAAAACGTAACCTCACCATATGATGGCACTTGGAGATGGGGCCTTTGGGAGGTGATTAGGTCATGAGGACAGAGCCTTCATGAATGGGATTAGTGCCTTATAAAGGATTTCAGAGACAACCCGTCACGCCTTCCACTATGTAAAGACACAGAGACTAAATTGTCATTTATAAACCCCTCACCAGACAGCAAATCTACCAGCATCTTGAGCTTGGACTTCCCAGACTCCGGAGCAGTGAGAAATAAATGTCTGTTGTTTGCAAGTCACCCAAGCCTATGGTATTCTGTCAAGCAGCCCGAATGGATTATGACCATTTATAACACATGTAACCATCCTACAATGAATGTCAGACTATGTAGAAACTCTACAAATCAAGAAGGAAGACAAACCACCCAATGGAAAAGGGGGCTCCCATGACGCAGCTGTTCCACACGAGGGGTGAGATCTCAGACCCAACCACAGATCTACCCATGGGTGTGTAGGAAGCCTCTCGTTGAGAACCTGTCTGCAGTAATTGTTTGAGCTAATTGTGAAAGGGTGAGGAACATCCCCAGCCACAGGCAATGGACATGGCATGCACACGAGAAGGGGAGATCTTGAACCCCGACAATCTAGAGAAAAATAAGTGAGGAACGAAAGGAAGTTTATAGCGCAGGATCAATGATGTGAATGAAGTTTGCAAGGGTTTATGACTATTTAATGACAAATACCAAGCTCATTGCTGTGGGTGGCTGTGAAAGTAGAGAGAAATTTAAACATGATAGAGATAGAATCAGAGGTAAAATCAGTAAGATCTGAAGATTAGTCAGGAGCATGGGAGAAGGGAGACAGAGTGGTCAAGGGTAACTCCCAGGGTTCTGAATGAGCTGCTGGTCGAGTGACCTTGTCCTTCCCCAATATGGAATCCACTGGAAAAGAAGGGGGTGGGCAGCCTGGGGGGATTGGTGGGAAATGAGACTTCCGTTTTGGACTTGGTGACGTGTTGAGAGGTCGTGGTGCCTGTGAGTTATCCACATGGAAACTTCAAATGGGCCATTGATGACACTGGTGTTCTAAGCTGGGCAGGGTTGTCTGGGCTGAAGATTGGATTTGGAAGTGGTAGGCTTTTAGGTGGTGGAGATTGTCCAGGGAGGGGTGTGGAATGAGTCTGTCATCAGGCAGTTGACATGGAGGACCAATGGAACTAAGTGCCCTAATCCAAGTGATATTTGACAACTGGCTCACTGAAGAATCCCTATCTGGGTCACACCCTGGGGCTCCCGTTCAATGTGTTTCCCTAAACCTCCACATTCCGGACATCCTCCCAGGAGTCAAGCTCACTATGGCTTGTTTCTGGATATCTGTCCTGCCTGCCTCTCCCCTTTGCTCACTTGTCTCATGGACCCACCGCTGAGCCTGCAGTGGAAATGTAAGAAGAACATTTGGAGGAAAATGCTCTGTCTCTGGATGAGCCCTGCCCAGTGGTGAGCAGGTATCCGATGTATACGAGCCTGTAAAATGGAGATTACGTTGTAAGGTTATTACGGTAGTTCCCCAAGCCCAGTGAACTTAAGCAAAGCTGTCTGAAACGTGTTTATGCCCTTAGCCTGGGAAGATGCTTTGTAGAATGCAAATATGTGAGCTGTTGTTATTTTTATCCCTGTTTTATTTTTTCACTCCTGGATTTCTGACCTTTCTTTTGCTCTGTATTTTCTAACTATTTTTCTCCTTTCTTCATATTATAGAGACAACAGTGTCCACACTTCTATCATTCCACCAGAGCTCTGTAGCATCTTTTGGGGATTACATAAATTGTGAGAATGTCAGACAAGATTAAAGGGTTCTCGAGGGGACCCCTGAGGATTTTAAGCAAGTGTGTTGTCAGAGCTGGTTGGATCTGAAATAGTGTCAGCAGAGTTGAGAAGCTCAGCTGTGTTACTTTTGGCCTCTGTCTGGATGCCTTTGAAGGAAGCAAGGAATCCCATGGTGATGATCTCCTTGGGACTAGTTCCTTCTAGGGACAAGGGCCTCCTAAAAAAGTGCTTGCCTCTGGGCTGGAATGGCTGATGGATTTGCCAGAAAGCCAATGAACATAAAGCTTTGGGGTCCCTCTGGGCTGCCCCTTTCCACTCAAGTTCCCTGTCGCACTCACCCTTGACCCCTGGCTCAGATATTGATGGAGCAGCCATGGCGTTGGGGATCCTGCCAAGGGGAAATTGGTTTGGGGAGACCTTTAGTTCATGTTAGTGGAACAGATTCCATAGTTTAATTATTGCTAATATATTAGTTTGCTAAGGTTGCCGTAACAAAGTACCACAGACTGAGTGGCTTAAACAACAGATAATTATTTTCTTCCAGTCCTGGAGGTTGAACATTTAAGGTGTGGGCAGGGCTGGTTCCTCCTGAGGCCTCTCTCCTCCGTGTGTAGACAGCTGTCTTCTCGCTGAGTCCTCACAGGGTCATCCCTCTGTGTGTGTCTGTGTCCTAATCTCCCTCTTATAAGGACACCGATCATATTAGATTTACCCCATCCATATGACCTTATTTTACCTTAGTCACCTCTGTAAAGAACCTATTTCCAAATAACATCAACATATGAATTTGGGTTGGGGGGCACAATTTAACCCCTGAGAGTTAGTGTCCCTATAGAGAAATGGTTCCCAGAATCCTCCAACTGCCCACTGGGCCAATTCACCCCACGTGGCATTGTGATATAGGGGCACCAGGCCAGAGCTGTATCAGGAGGTTAAATAAGATAATGACCTAATTGGCCTAGATTTGTGATGTTTCCTGTATTTGTCAGCTTTTTAAAATGTGTAATTGTTCATGATTTATTTTCTTATTGTAAATAAATATGCATGTTCAAACACACTCAACAAACCCATGTCTGTCCCCACCACTGGCTGTTACCTGGCTGCCCCTGAGAGATGTTTACAGGGTGAAAATGCTGAAACAAAAAATAAAATACTAAATATTCACATGCTAGCACCCACTCTGGGAGGGCTGATGGTGAAAACTTTGGTCAGCTTACTTTCTTAATATGCCTCTCTGATACCTAGGGTGTCTTACAAGTCCACTTCATATCCAGGAATTCTGTTTAGGAATCTGTTTATGTCAGGGGTTGACAACTTTTTCTGGAAAGGTCAAGATGGTAAATATTTTAAGCTTGGTGGACCAAGTGGTCTCTGTGGCAGCTCATCAACTCTGCTATTGGAGTGTGAAAGCAGCCACAGGCAATACAGAAATAAGTGGACAGGGTTGTGTTTCAATAAAACTTTATTTACAAAAGCAAGGCAAGGGCCAGATTTGTCCTGCAGGCCAGTTGCCAGCCTCTGGTTTATGTATCTATCACACACTCCCTTGCAGGCTAGTGAGGGCCTGACATTTCTCTGCTCCACACCTTTGATTTTCCTCAGTTTAGTTTTCTCAAGTTCCATGCACTGCTACCTACGTTGGTGGTGAGTAACCCACTTGCTCTTGTTTATTTCAGGTCCTACCCAGGAAATGAATAGAGAAAAGGTTAGACTCACCCTAGGGGATTCTTCTTAAGACAGAAAGAATTCACTTTGAAGGGGAAAAGCAAAAAACAAATAAGTCTTCTTAAGCCTCTTAGTTCACAAAGGTCTCCCTCGATTCTGCCTGAGGCTACGTCCCATCAAAGCCCTTTCACACCCATTTTCTTACTCTCTCTGAGTCCATTAGGACATTTCTGAAAAGGGGGTAAGGCTGAGGAGTGGCCGGCTGTGCTCACATCTCTGGGTTGTTTTCAAGATGAGGGACCGATCTTCCTGCCGTCTTTCCAATACCCTCGCTACCATCGACGTGAAGAAAGAAATCAATGCCAAGTGCTGGGGCCCCTCCCCTGCCTCTTTAAGGACAAGGGCAGAAAGGCAACCAGCTCATCCCACTTCCTCTTCGGTCTTTTAACCTGACCTGCCATTCTCCAAAGCCAGGGACTCAGTAAGCCTGGTGGTGCTTCAGAGGGTTGAAAAACTACCTCCTTATGAGCCAGAAGGAAGGAAATAGCCAGAGGAGGGGTAGTGCTGATGGATCACACATTTTAGATGGGTCACTCTTCATCTTCTCTGAGTTATCTAGGCCTCTTCCATGATTTCTTACCCTGGCAAAAAGTAAGGCCATACTTGCCTTTTCCTGGATGAGGACTTATCCATAAATTTGGTTCGATCACTCTAGGACCAGGAGGTCCTGCTCCCTGCTGGCAGTCCCGACGTCAGGGAGACCCACCACTGGCAGTTTTGCAGTGGGAAGACGTGTGGAGCCCTGGGAGTGGTGGCAGGAGACAACCCGGTTCTCCAAGTTTCCAGAAATGAACATCAGTGCCTGTGGACACCTCATCCCCGGAGCCCGAGCCATCAGGATGCCGTTAGGCTAAGAGTCCTCAGAACTTTGGTGCTGACCCCAGCAGCTCCCATGTGGAACAAGCCAGTTACCTCTGCCTCATGGAACTTCAGGTTACACCAAACTTGAAATGGGTCTTTTTGGTTTTTCTCATTCAAATCAAGAATCTGAGCAAAAGTTCCAAAGCCCTGGAGACAACTTGGGTTCCTTCACAACTTGGGTTCCTGCTACACCTGTAACTTGGGAGGGTCTTACGTTAACAAAGAGGGGTCTACAGAGGCAGAGGGTAGCCATTCATGTATGGGCATCTGTGTCCCAAAGAACAGGCCAAAAGGCCACCCCCAAAATGGATGGATCACTCTGAGTCCTGATGGAGAAGGACCATTGTGACCATACCTTCACAGGGGCGGCATTCCAAATGGACGGGGGTTTTCTAAATGCTACCCATGCCCCACGGTGAGGGCCATGCACTCTAGCTCTGGGGCCAGTGACCCTGAGGGACTCCTCTTGGTGGAAGGACCATGCCCACCTCTTTCCCTGATAGGCTACAACCCAGAGCACGGATACCTTGGCCGTCAAGGGTCACCCTTGCCCTTGGACAGAGAAAGCGTCCTGAATGGCCTCCTCTAACCTCTAGGTCTCTCTCCTTTTTGGCAAAAACAACAGAGATGGGTTTTTAAGACATGATTGAGCAGGGGATACACAGCAAGTGTCCCCCAGCCCTGCCATCGGTAACTGCAGATGCCTCCACGGTGCTCTGAACGCGTTTTCCAGCAAAGCCCCAGGGTGGATTGCAAGAGTCCCCCCTGGCCTATTCTGAAACAGCTCAATGAACAAAGGGTTCCATGGTCAAAAAAGAGAGGAGCTTTGCATAGTTTGTCGACCATGGCCACAAGGATGCTGCATAGACCACCACCTGGGACTCAGGCTCAGTGGCACCCACTGGCCCGTGTCTGCAGGACAGCTGGACCTGGCCTGTCCAGGCTGGCCTCAGCTGGGCTGGGTTCCACGCTAGTCGGTATGAGCCACAGGTCCGTCATCCTACTGGGACCAGTGGCTGCCTGAGAGGTTTTTCTTATGGTGAAAAGGGGTGCAGCCAACCCCACAACACATTTCAAGCCCTCCTTCTTCATGTCCTTGAAAATCTCATCTGCCAAAGCAAGCCCATGGCCCCGGCAGCATGAGCGGAAGGGACGTGCTGGTGGACAGAGGACACTACGGCAGGGTGTGAACCGCTGGGGCCCAGCGTCAGCCGGTTACAGTATCTCAGCCTCGCCTTGGAGACTCACAAAAGCATGTGCTGCTCTGAGATGCCCAGGCATGACAAAAGTCTGTTTCATGGAGCCCAGTGTCCCCCATATTTCAAAACTTATGTCCTGTATTCAGAGAACATGCTTTCTAATCTGTGTAAGTAGTTTTCCACAGAACACACATTGCGAACATACAATAATGTAATAATGTAAATAACGTGTGATTTCTAAGCAGCGAGCCCAGTACCATCAGAGCCCCACCAACTCCAGGGGGGAGAAGCCTCTTGCCCTCCTTCATTTCCACTCTCTTCTGTCTGAAAGGGGGATGGGAGCCATCCTCCGACCTGCGAGGAAGGTGAGAATGGGGATAGATGACAGGTGAGGGTTTCCTGGGGACCGGAGAGGGATGGGGACGTGTCTGTGATCACCGTGAGGGATGAGGCACACAGATGTCTGAACTAAGAGATGCAGGATTGGACAAGCCCCAGGAACTTGCCAGGAAGAAAGCCAGGGGATGGGGTTGTTTCTAAGCTTGGTTTCTGATCATTCTGTCCTGCCAACATGCCAACACATATGCCACGGACTGTGACAGCTTCTTTATAGGGTGTGTGACACTCCATAAATATTTCAGACTCAGAAAAGTGTGTTGAGCCCCTCAGCCATCTCAGCTGAGTGCACGGGTATCGTTGTCTCGGCGTGTGGCTTTGGCCGTTTCTCCGTAGAAACCTCCAGAGCTCGTACTGGGGGTACCAAATATCTCAGAGGTGATTAGGTGCAGGTAAAAAGAAAGAGTAAGGTGAAGAGAGGGAGCTGGGAGCAGATTTTGGTGGGGGGGGCGTAGTCTGTCCATAGGTGACGTTTGGACACTGACCCACAAAACAAAGGAAGGAGCCGAGAACCTTCCTGGAGCTCTAGGACCAGAGCTCTAGGAGGAGGGAACAGAAAGGGCAAAGGCTCAGAGGCTGGACCGTAGGAGGAGCCACAGCACAGGAAGGCAGGTGTGAAGTGGGCAGGTCTGGCAGGCCAGGGGGAAGGCCAATGTGTTACTCTGGGAGAATCTGGAAACCACAGAAGCTGAGGAATGTCATTATCCGACTTACCTGAAAAACAAGGCTCAAACTGCTTCAAAGAGAAGGTATTTCCAAGATGCACATGCAGGTGGGGAATTACTCAGTAAAGAGACGTTTCAAGGGGCCAGGTGAGAGGGGCCAAACGGACCTGTTCCTGGGTGTCATACAAACTGCAAAGGACAACTGCAAGCAAATGTTGAAACCTTCCAGCTGAAGAGGACGCTTTCCTGGGAAGATGAAGTTGGTGAGGGGTGGGATTGAGTGCCGTCAGCCCAGGTGCTGATCTGCACACCACTGAACCATCTTTTCAGGATCTTCTTCAACTTCCCTTTAAGACCGTCCCTACTTAACTGCTGCCATGCAGCCCACGACTACATCACCCTGAGATTTTACACTGAATTGGCTTTCGGCCAAACAGCCTGCTCTCTTGACTTTTTGCCCAATCACAGGCCAACAACACGGAAATGATTACCCATACAGAGATGAAATATTTAAAAGCAAGGAATGGAAACAAAAGGCAGGGTTTATTAAAAGGGCTCCATCAGGGTTTCCCTGGTGGCGCAGTGGTTAAGAACCCACCTGCCAATGCAGGGGACACGGGTTCGAGCCCTAGTCAGGGAAGATCCCGCATGCCACGGAGCAACTAAGCCCATGAGCCACAACTACTGAGCCTGTGCTCTAGAGCCTGCAAGCCACAACTGCTGAAGCCCGCATGCCTGGAGCCCGTGCTCCACAGCGAGAGAGGCCACCACAATGAGAAGCCCACACACCGTAAAGAAGAGTAGCCCCTGTTCACCGCAACTAGAGAAGGCCGGCGCACAGCAACCAACCCAATGCAACCAAAAATAAATAATAAATAAATTAATTAATAATTTTAAAAAGGGCTCCATCATTCCAAACTGATGCCTTCAGTAACTCCTTTGTCATTCTTCCTTATAGATATAAAATTATCATCTGAAGGGAGAATGTTAATAAAACTGACATTTCCCCATCAGTCAACTTAATTCACAATGTAACATTTTCCAGCCAGATCTAATTATGTTTGCCTGATGACTGACATCCAGTGAACATTGTTGTTCATGTGGAAAAGTGCATTAAAAAGCCCCAGAGATAATTTACCACACAGAGCACTGCCTTTTCCGGTGGGAAGAATGTTAATGTAGAGACTAGCAGAGAACCTCCTCTCGGACAGAGATGGGCTCGGCCATCCCGGGAGCTCACAAGATGCAGGCTTCTGACAGCTCAGAGGGGAGGGGCAGCAATCCAGAGAACCCAGCCTGAGACAGGACTCCCCCTGGCTTCTTCCTGGATCAGATAGCAGCCCTCCTCCCCATGCATCTAACCCCACCTCTCCTGAGCACCTGTGCTAGCCACCACACCCACGTCCTGTGAGTAAACTCAGCCCTTGCAACAAATTCCCTGTGACTCAGCTTCCTGGGAGCACGCTGGGTTTACAGAGGATGGGCAAGGTGCTTTGGGAGGGGGGATTCCAAGGATGCAAAGGGAAAGTGTATTGGTTTCTTGGGGTGACGGTAACAAAGTGCCAAGGACTGGGTGGCTTAAACAACAGAAATTCGTCATGTCTAGGTTCTGGAAACTGGAATTCTGAGATCAAACTGTCTGCAGGGCTGGTTCTTTCTGGAGGCTCAGAGGGAGAATCTGCTCCTTGCCTGTTTCCCTGCTTCTGATGGTTTGCTGGTATTTGGAACGTTTGGCTTGTGGAAGCATCCCCCCATCGCTGACTCCATCTTCACATGACGTTCTCCCCGTGTGCATGTCTGTATCCAAATTTCCACTTTTATAAGGTGTTAAAGAAAAAATTACTCTGACTCTTCTTAAAATGGCAAGGAAGACATTTTTCAAGACTATTGCAACAGGGGAGAGAGATTGAGCTCAGCGCCCAATACAGCATAGTCAGCAGGGGATGTATAGCCAACAGGCAGAGTTAGGGGGTCAGTGGATGGAAAATGAATAAGAGGGGACATCAAGGGTAGGAATTCTGGCTAACTTCACTCATCAGGATTCTTGCCACAGCTGGGTCAGGTGAGCCAAGGACAGGATGGGGACCAAGATGGAGGCCTGCCTAGTCAAGAAGGGGTCATAGGATCCTGACTAAAGTGTAGGTAGAGGACACCAGCCATATTGGACTAGGCCCCCATCAACAATCTCATCTTAACTTGATGACCTGCCAAGGCCCTACTTCCAAATAAGGGCACATTCACAGGTGCTCAGGTTTAGGACTTCAGCATCTTTTTCTGGTGGGTGGGGGTGGGCGGGGAGTGCAATTCAACCCACAACAGAAGACATTCTTCATCCCTGACCTTAAAAAAAATCCACTGAGGAGGGTTGTCCACAACTCAGGTTCCCTAGATGCAGAGCCTGAGACAGGGGTTGGTGACTTAGGGGGTTGGGGGGGAGGGATGGTGCTGTCAGGAGGAACTTGAGATGGGGGAAGGAGGTGACACAGGACAGAAAGTGCTGAGCAGGAAGGGGTCTCAGGCCAAGCGTGGCCTGGCCCTGAACCAGGGTCCACTCTTGTCTCTGTATGAGTCAGTCCTGGAGAGGGTGTAACCTCCCCCATTATGTGGCATCCTGTGACTGAGACCCATTCTCCTGGGGCGGGGTTGGCTGAGAAACCCCAGGAGCCATAACACAGATGGGGGCTGGTCCTTGGACTGGCAATGGGGACCAGGCAGGGCAGCACAGAGAGAGCAGGCAGAAGAGTGCAGGGGGACCAGGCAGGGCAGTGCAGGAGACAGCAAGAGAAGAGATGCTCAGAGGCTCAGTCCCTGCCAGCCTCACCACCAACTGGGAGCTGCCAGCCTTCCTGCAATCTCCAACCCGCCTGAGCCACTTGGTACAAATTGCCGAGAACTAACGCCCTTTAATGAAACTAAGTGACAGTGACAAAAGTCCTAATTTTGTGTCTTTTCTATTCTCCAGCTGCAGCAGTGATGCCCTGAAGAGGTTTCTGTTGACCAAGTGCAAGTTATCAGACCAACCAAAGGAGCAGGAAAAGGCAGCCCTAACTCAGGGCTCTGCTCCCTCAAAATATTTATTTGTTTCTGATGTTCCTTTGGGATGTCACTGTTGTCAGCTCAGGGGTGGTGACCAAGCTTGTTCCAAATTGTTTTAAACTGAAGGGAAGAAATAACCCTTTTTCCCGCCTTCTGAGATTGGGGAGGAAAACTTTGTTTCGAAAGGATTTTTTTTAAACCCTCAAGGGTTTGTACTGGAAACAGCACAAAAAGATCCTTTTAATTGAATACGTAAAAAATAATAATCTGTGGTTTGAATTTGTGGGGGGAGATGGGGGGACACATGAAACGATTTATTAATTTCTTGAAAAATCTTTTAAAAAAATTTCCCTCCAAACCATAAGGCAGAATGACCCTAAATCTTTGGAGGATGAAATTTTTGGCCAAGTTAAAAAATTCTCACATATTTGCACTGCTTGGTTTCCATGGGAACTAAAGAAGCACTCCATAATGCCTTGACAACTTCTATTTTTATATTAACCCTTCATATCACAAACAAAGGAAAACTAGAGGGGAGGGTGTGGTGAGGAGGAGGTGGTTTACAGATCCTTGAATCTCATTTCAAGACCGAGGAAGAGCACGTTTACCTGAAAGCAGAAAGCTCACTGTGTATGCAGTCCCTCTAGATTCAGGGACGCAATGGGGAAAAGTAATTAACATAAATACCACTCACTCAGTCTGCTTACATTTGTACCTGACTGTGGACTCAGATACACAAAGATGCCTTTTCAGTCTGAGATCGGCCAGCCCTGGGCTGAGGGATTTGATCCCGGAAGCAGTGAGAAGTGTGGGTAAGTGGTTGTTATTCTGGGTCTATACTCTGGCTCATTTCTGGCCCAATGCCCCAGGTCTTGTTTCACAGCAGCTCTGAACGCACTGGGAAGTGCCTCGAAGCCATTGGAATGTGGACAAGAAATCGCCTTTTAGGAAATAATGTGAGCCTCAGTCTATTGCCATACATGGGTGCCTGACCTGTTTCACAGACTCCCAGTAATTTAAATTTAAGCTCCTTTCTTGTGCAAAAAGGAAAAGTCATAACTTATGGGAAGAAACAGACCTCACTAACAGTGGGTGTGATGTGATACGGCTTCGCGGATATTTCTAAACTCTCCCAATGTTGGTGGGAAAAAAAAGACAGTCTCTTCAATAAGTGGTGCTGGGAAAACTGGACAGCTACATGTAAAATAATGAAATTAGAACACTCCCTAACACCATACACAAAAATAAACTCAAAATGGATTCGAGACCCAAATGTAAGACTGGACACTATAAAACCCCTAGAGGAGGGCTTCCCTGGTGGCACAGTGGTTGAGAGTCCGCCTGCTGATGCAGGGGACACAGGTTCGTGCCCTGGTCTGGGAAGATCCCACATGCCGCGGAGCGGCTGGGCCCGTGAGCCATGGCCGCTGAGCCTGCACGTCCGGAGCCTGTGCTCCGCAACAGGAGAGGCCACAACAGTGAGAGGCCCATGTACGTCAAAACAAAAACAAAAACAAAAAAACCCAAAACCCCTTAGAGGAAGAACACTCTATGACAAAAATCACAGCAAGATCTTTTTTGATCCACCTCCTAGAGTAAAGGAAATAAAAACAAAAATAAACAAATGGGACCTGATGAAACTTAAAAGCTTTTGCAAAGCAAAGGAAACTACAAACAAGACGAAAAGACAACTCTCAGAATAGGAGAAAATATTTGCCAACAAATCAACGGACAAAGGATTAATCTCCAAAATATATAAACAGCTCATTCAGCTCAATATTAAAGAAACAAACAACCCAATCCAAAAATGGGCAGAAGACCTAAATAAACATTTATCCAAAGAAGACATACAGATGGCCAGGAAGCACATGAAAAGCTGCTCAACATCACTAATTATTAGAGAAATGCAAATCAAAACTACAATGAGGTATCACCTCACACCAGTTAGAATGGGCACCATCAGAAAATCTACAAACAACAAATGCTGGAGAGGGTGTGGAGAAAAGGGAACCCTCTTGCACTGTTGGTGGGAATGTAAACTGATACAGCCACTATGGAGAACAGTATGGAGGTTCCTTATAAAACTAAAAATAGAATTGCCATATGACCCAGCAACCCCACTACTGGGCATATACCCAGAAAAAACCATAATTCAAAAAGACACATGAACCCCAATGTTCTTTGCAGCACTATCATTTGTAGGGACATGGATGGATCTAGAGACCATCATACAGAGTGCAGTAAGTCAGAAAGAGAAAAACAAATATCGTATATTAACGCATATATGTGGAACCTAGAAGAATGGTACAGATGAACCGGTTGCAGGGCAGAAATAGAGACACAGATGTAAAGAATAAGCGTTTGGACACCAAGGCTGGAAATTGAGATATTAGGATTGACATATATACACTAATATGTATAAAATGGATAACTAATAAGAACCTGCTGTATAAAAAATAAATAAAATAAAATTCAAAAAAACCCCACCATAACAAAAGCAGCAATAGGAGTGAGTAAATATGAGTGGGGTTTTCAGGTCACATTCCCCCCCAAAATAAACCTATTTTAAAGATACTATGTGACTCAAACAGCACAGGAAGCTGATGAAGCTACATGTGAGCACCTGTTTTTCCCACACAAGAAATGAAAATAAACTCACTGTAATGAAAATCAAGTACAAAAATGATTGCCTAATTAATTGATTGCCTGACTGATGAGCTATGCACTGTAAATGCCTCTGGTGTCTTTTCCATTGATCGATGGTGAGGAGAGAGACGACAGGGCATCGGGCTGCTCTGGCCTCTGAGGATGTTGGTCCAGTGGTCCACTCTAAAGGAGCAGCCTCCTGGCTCAGCTGCCCCACACCTGGGACAGGTGGCCTACGACCCCCAGCTCTGGCCCTGACTTTCTGTTATCCTTGGGGGAGGAAGTACCAGGGTGGGGCCAACAGGTGGTCTCAGGGTAATTTTCTGACAATTGCTGGGACCACAGAAGATACACATCACACACCTGTTCTGTTTGGCCCTCAGCACAGTTGTAATTCCACATATATTTTACTGGCATCGTCTCCCCAGCCAGACTGTAAACTCCATGAGGGCAAGGACTGATCATGCTGGGTTTCCCCCCATCATTTTATATTTATCACTAGTCAGAGGCTGGCACATAATAAGAACTCAATAAATATGTGTGGAATACAATGACTGTTTAAGAAGAAGAGAATAATAATTAATATTTGGTGAGTTTTCTATTGCTACCATGAAAATTATGCAAGATGGCGGTGTAAAACAACAGATTTCTTCTCTCACTGTTCCAAAAATCAGCAATATGAAGTGGATCTCGGTGGGCGAAAATCAAGGTGTGGGCAGGATTGCACTCCTTTCTGGAGGCTCCAGGGAGAATCTACTTCTTTGTGTTTTCCACCTTCTAGAAGCTTTCTGCATTCCTTGACTCGTGGCCCTGTCCTCCATCTTCAAATCCAGCAACATCCGGTCAAGCCTGCCTCACACTGTTCTCTCTCTGACCTTCTCTCTTACCTCCCTCGTCCACTTTTAAGGATGCTTGTGATGATGTTAGTCCCACCCAGGTCATCTAGGACACTCTCCCCATCTTAGGGTCAGATGATGAGCAGCCATAATTCCATCTGCAGCCTTCATTCTCCTTTTCCGTGTAAGGTAACACGTTCACAGGTGCTATGCATTAGGACATGGTCATCTTTGGTAGGGGCCATTATGCTACCTACCACAAATACCATCAAACAAAAATAGAATTAGTTATCCATTTTATAACTAATATGGAAGAAAAAAGGAGGAGACTATATCAAGATGGTGTTTTGTTCATTTTTGTGTTGTCCAAAGGGCCAAGCAGAGAGAATATACTGTAGATGTTTCATTAAGAAATGTTTGTGGAATAGATTCATATCCTTCACCCACCTATCAGGAAATGACCACCTGTTCTGTGCTGCTAATAGCACAAAGAGTCATCAGACTAGAAAAGAAGCACAGGCCAAAACTGCACCTCTATAATTAAATTTGGACTCCTTGGTGATAGTAGCCAACACACAGCAATCACAACTAGCTAACATTCAGAGAGCACTTTCAAATCCACAGTCTTTCACAAATCTTATCCCACTGGATCTTTATCCCCACTGTGCAGGTGGCAATGACTAGTTCCATTTTGTAGGAGAAATACAAGTTCAAAAAAATTGAGTAGGGCTTCCCTGGTGGCGCAGTGGTTAAGAATCCACCTGCCAATGCTGGGGACATGGGTTCGAGCCCTGGTCCGGGAAGATCCCATGTGCCACAGAGCAACTAAGCCCGTGTGCCACAACTACTGAGCCTGTTCTCTAGAGCCCGTGAGCCACAACTACTGAGTTTGAGTGTCACAACTACTGAAGCCCATGTGCCTAGAGCCCATGCTCCGCAACAAGAGAAGCCACCACAGTGAGAAACCCGTACACTGCAACAAAGAGTAGCCCCCACTCACCACAACTAGAGAAAGCCAATGCACAGCAACAAAGACCCAACACAGCAAAAAATAAATAAAATAAAATAAAATAAATAAATTTATTTAAAAAAAAGAAATTGAGTAACTTGGTCAAGATCTAATAGCCAGTAAATGCCAGGGCCACGTCTTCTGAATCCACAATGCAAGCCCACCCCATTCCACAACATTTTCCTCCCTGAACAAATAGGAGATAAAATACCAATTTTTGGTTGTGTAGTATAGACCAAAAAGGCTGAAAGTAAGACCAGCAATGTCCAGGCATAGAGAAAGGTCCACCTTTCTCTATGAAGCATGAAGACCAAGGTGGGGCAGAAGCATGAAGACCATGGTGGGGCTGAAGCATTAAGGGAGGGAGCAGATTTCTCCATCTACTAAGATTGTCCAGTCTCTGAGACCTGACCCTTTTACTTGAGAAGTCCAGTATGAACTAGAGGCCTGGTTCTTCTGAATTCCCAGCACCCATGTGGTGACAGGTGTGTGGTGAAGCCACAGCAGCGATTGTGGAACTGACCATAACACCATTTTCCTGGTTTATTCCTTTTGGATATGATCACCTCCAAGAGCAGGAGAGTGAGAGGGAAGAGGGAGAAAAGAAGGAGGCAGGGGAGGGAAAGGGCAAGGGGCCGGGACACATTCTTCAGGGTCCTTGGGATCTGAGGTTGGCTTTTCCTGTGACTGATTAGACCAAGCTCTTGACTCCCAAAGAAATGCCTTTGCGAATCTTTCTTCAACTCCTTGTTTTCTCTGCAGCCCTGACTTCTCCTTTTTCACATTTTTCTGAAAGAACATTCATAAGGAACAGCAGGGTATAAAACCCCAAGAAATAAACTGACCTGCGTGTACCTAACCTTAGTTAGTAATGTCTGAGGTGGGGAATCTCCAATTATCCAGGCTTCCTTTCCCTTCCAACAACAGAGCCCCACTGTCACTAACCAAGGAGGGGATAATGCAATTCTAACACGAGGGCAGGTACGGATGGAACACAGTGCTCGACCCAGACATTCGGTGTTCAAATGCCTGGATTGTGAAAAGTCATAAAGAAACTGGAGACGGATGCCTGCCCTTGAGAAATAATTTAGTTGGGAAAGAAAAATGTTCCTAGTGACCCATGAACTGAGTAGAGACAATTAATGACTCATTTACCAGTGTGCAATTGTGACCTAAACTACATACAGCCGGATGGTGGGAATAGGGGAAAAGAATGCGATTAACATAACTCCCAAGTTATCATGAGACAAGGCCAGTTAGCAAAAATTTCCACTGATATAAAAATGTATTCATTCAGATATATTTACTGCTACACCAGGCTTGATGTTGGTCTCAGGGATGACCCAGGAAATGAGAGGGATAGGATTCCTGCCTTCACAGAGCACAAGGAAACACAAAATTGTCAAGAGCATAGCGAACAGAAAGAACAGGAGGGACCAGGAAAGAAAAGGACAGGGTGAACCTACAGTGGCGACCGCCTCCCACACAAACACAGTCGCCTCACTGCCCTTTTGTATTCTTTCCTAGCAATTACATGATCTGAAATTATTTCATTTGTTGAATTCTTTCTTAATGTTTAAGCAATGCTACTTTTTACCCTCATCTTCTCAATGGAAAATTTCAGACGTAAACTTAAGTAGAGAGAACAATCTAATGAATCCCCATGTACCCACATCCTTGCTCCCTCCATGATCAATTCATGACTCTCTTATTTCACCTACACCCACCAGTCTTCCGTCTACTGTGTTGTCTGAAGCAAATCCAAGATCTCTCCTCTGTAAATATTTCCATATGTATTTCTAAAAGATAGGGAATTTTTTAAAGTGTATTTCCATAATGCTGTTATCCCAACTTTAAAAATTAGCAATAATTTTTTTCAAATATCAAGTCAATGTGAAATTTCCAATTGTCTTCATACTAAGGTCTATACATTGCAAGTGATTATGTCTTAAGTCTAATAACCTACAAGATGTCCCTCTGATGTTCTCTCTCTTTCCCTCCCTTCTAATATATTTATTGAAGAAACCAGGTCATTTATCCTCCAGTTTCCCTGGGTTTTGTGGATGGTAATTTCATGTGTCCATCTGTCTTCTGTGTTTCCTGTAAATAAAATGAGGGCAGATAGTTCCCCCCACTTGTTCTCTATTGTATCCTTACTTCCAACTTAGTTAAGAACCCTTTATCTGTGCTTAAAATGATTTGCTAAATGGACAAAAGAGTGAATGATGAGATAGGTCTTTACAGTAGGTCTTTACACTCAATAGAGGCCATACACACAAAGAAGTAAGAATTTTTAGAGACATGTGGACAGTGATGCCTATTGGTGGCTGTAGTTGCTTGGTCAGCCTCTGGCTAATAGCAGCATCTCCCTTCTTTTCAAATCAACACCATCTCCTCAGTGCAGTCTAATGTCATCCAATTTTTCATGCTGTTTTTATGGGACCGGGTTTGTGCTACCTTAAAAATGAGATGGATTGACCAAATTTTTAGGAGAAAACTTTACCGCTCATCGCTCCAACACAAATTGTGTAGCACGTTACAGTCTTCACAATCCCCTTCGCGCACAGAATAGATGTTCTGTCGTGGCTGAGCAGATTCTGTGGATGCCAGATGACACTGTCACTGTGTCTTTCTCCCATTTCCTTTTTAAATCATAGAAAGAGTGTACTGAAACAAAACATCTCTTATTGCTTGTACTCCAACAGCACTGCAGGGAGTGTTTACCAAGGGGCTTTGAACACAAATATTTTCAGAGATTTCCATGCAGTTGAGGACCCAGTCTCTTTGGACGAGTATATGGAGCAATAGATCTGTAAACTTCTTGCTTCAACAATTACTTGCAATACTCCAGGATTTCAGGATGTCTTCTCTCTTTCCCTGCAAGACACGATACCGTCAACAATCCCTTCTTGACAATGTGTTGGCTGTTAGTTGTGAAAAGTCAGTACAATTCCAAGTGCGGGGTCAGAAGCCTTAGTGAGCTCCAGGACCTCATAAAGGAGATGCAGATAGACTTGTGGTGAGAGCCAGAAATGTCAAATAGGCTGTGTTCCAACATGGATCAGCTGAGGAAATGCACAAACTCACACACACACACACACACACACGTGTATACAGTCAGATGGAGTCGGGTTATGACCGTTACTAACATCAGCTCCAATTTCATTTGTTTATCATGTCAGGCAGGAGCTAATAAGTGGAACTGGAGATGTGAATGTGCCCACCTTCTCTTGCAAAGTCAGTGGACCTGCATCTGCCATAACTTCATTTAACATCTCTTTAGGAAAGGTGGTGCCACCAGCCCATCCAGGAATGGCCTAACTATCTTCCACTATAGCGATTGCCTGACACACTGGCTGACTGGGGGCCCAATTTGCATTAGGCTGTTCTGCTGGCTCTGTGTCCCCTTCTCCTGCAGCCTCCTCTCCAAAACCCCAATAAGGAGCCACCAGTGGCCTTCAGCTGAGAAATGGACTGCACTCTTACTCCTTCCAGCACTGGGGAGCTCCCTTTCTGTACCCTCAAAGGAAGGGAGGGGACTTGTAACCCCCTGAAATACATGAGATTGGAGAAATGGACTCTCTTCTGCTTTCACTCCCTGGATCATACTGAGCCAAGTGTGTGGGGGACCTGGGGCTGAACTTCCAGGCAACTTTGCATCTCAATTTTGCAACTTGAACTACTCTCTCTGCTCTAACACAGCAAAGGTCAATTACATATATATCAATAGTTTAGGTACTTACCAATGCTCAAAAAGGAAATAGAGCTCTCCATGGACTTGACATAAAAGAGTGGTGGGAAAGGGACCGAAGCTATGGGCATGATGGGCTCTAGGGCCAAGAGTCTATCAGAAGTGGTCAAAGTTTGATCCCTGAGGCTGGCACGGACCCTGGCACCCCTATGTTGTGGGAAACCTCAGCCAAGTTCATGGATGAAACCAGAAGCATGTGGAAGGAGACTAGGAAGAGCTGAGAGCAGAGCAACCTCATCATTGGATGTGGGCTGAGCTGCCCATCAGCCTCCTGACTCCATCCCTGACAGCCATCACTATGGGCTGGGGGATGGGTGCCTTCAATGCAACACTGGTCTGGACCAGGATTCTCAGGGGCAGAAGAAAAATAACTGTCAAACAACTAAACAAGGTCAGGTGCAAGGTGGAGAGAATGAGAGAGAGAATAGAGACCCCCAACTCAGCACAAGGTTCTGGAGACCATAAGGGAGATGTAGCTAACAGTGGCAGCGAGCATATCACATCTTTAGCTTAAGGTGTTCACCACTGATGAGAGGCAAAGATTAGAAAAACCTCCCAAATTACTCTAGAATACCTTTGAGAGCCTCAAAGAGGTAAAGAAAGAAATAATATCCGAAAAAGTAACAAAAGATTATAAATCAGATACAACTTAAAAGCAGATCATTTTTTTAAATCCCAATTAAAGTTCTTAGAAGTGAAAAATATAGTCATTGGATTTTTTTCTTTTTTAATCATAAATGTATGTGAACCTGGTCACAGAAAGATGTGCGAACTAGAAGACAGTACTGTTGATACAGGTGAAAGATGTGTAAAAGTGATAGAAGAGAAACTGAGACTCCAACATGCATGAAGAAAAGAATACAGGAAGTGGGGGTGAAACAATATTTGAAGAAAGCATGGTTAGAAATTTTTAAGATTTGTTGAAAAATCATCAAATGCTTTCAGCTAATGAGCTACATTGAGTGCAGATCAGGATAAATATAAATAAATCATGGTGAAACTGTTACAGAACAGAAAGGAGAAAGAATATATTTAAAGCCACTAAAATGAAACCTTATTATTACAAAGGAATGACAAACTGACAACGAATGTCTCCCCAGCAACAATAGAACCAGAAGACAATGAATAAGTAGCATCTAAGTGCTAAGGAAATTGTGACTGCAGCATTCAATGTACCCTGTGAGACTGTGATTCAAGAGCAAGGGCAAAAGAGGATGAGATATTTACACGTTTTACCATCCTCCAATCATTTCAGAGAAAACTACTACAGGATGTATTTCAGCAAGAAGAGAAAGAACAACCTGCCAGAGACAATTCTGAGCAAAGAAACTGATAAAAGTATTCTGATAAATTTATGTAACTAATTAAAATTTTAATTCAAGAATACTGAATTAAAATTTCAGACAACAATGTAAGATGGGAGCAGCTTGAGATGTACAGAAACATCAAATAACTTTATAGACTGTTAGAAAAATAAGTTATTTTTTTCTTATTTATAAGAAACTTATAATAACTTATAAGTTTAACTTATATATAAGTTTAACTTATATAAGTTTATATATGTTTATATAGTTAAACTTATAATATATGTAAGTTTATATATATATATATAAATTTATATATATTATATATAATTTATATATATAAAATTTATATATATATCCCATATAAATATATATTCCCATATAAATAAATAAAGTTTAACTTATATATTATAATAACTTATAACTTATAATAACTTATAAGAAACTTATAATAACTTATAAGAAATAAGTTATTATTTCTTATAATCATTCAATTCAAGAACCCACTAAAATAAGAAGAAAGGAGAGAAAGGAGAAAAGAAATAACAGATAAAAGCAAAAAATAACAAACACAAAATACAAACAAAATATGGAGGATCCATAAAACCAAAATCTGGTTCTTTGGAAAGAAACTAAAATAGTCAACTGAGTGGAATGATCATGGTGAAAAAAGAAGGCATGAATACAGAGGATTAGAAACAAAAGAGTTTAAAATCATAAAAATATTATGAATAATTTTTTACCAATAAATTTGAAAACTTAAAAGAGATGGACAATTTTCTAGGTAAAAATTATTTAAAAAAACATTCAGACAGAGGTTCTGGTGGTTTTTAACAAAGAGCTTCACAAAAGCTTCAAGGAAGAGAAAATTCTTTTATTATAAAAATTGTTCCAGAGAATAGATGAAGCAAATAAAATACCTGACTTTTTTTTTAATGCCAGTATAATTTGATGTCAAAACTAGACAAGGATGTCACAAGAAAAGAAAATTACAGGCCAGCCTCACAAAGACCATAAAAGCAAAAAATCCTACATTAAATATTTGAAAATTGAATCTTACAATGTGTTAACAAATAGTACCTTGTAGTCAAGTGGGTTTATTTATCCTGGGAAGTAAGAGGAAGTTCAGGTAAGAGTCTAGGACTGTCATGGGTGGATCTGCTTCCACAGGGAGATGGATGGCCAGCGTCTCCCTCTCCTGCTCCCACCTTGCAGCACTCAACATCCAAGGCATGTATAAAACCGAACAAAACAAAACAGAACTTGACAGAACAACAATGAACCAGAATCCTCCTAGCAAATCCAGAACAGAAGGAAACAAACATCTGACTAGGTAGAAGTAGTTAACTACATGATGACCAGATTGTAGCCATGACATAAGCTGCCACAATTCTCAGAACTGGTCTCAAAGAAATGGGAAAAAACCAACCCTGGAACTGAAGGCTAACTGTGCTTGAAACAATCGAGATGATGCTGGGCAGACCACCTGATGATTCATTTCAAGGTGACCGTCAGAGCTGCCTGTGCTGTTCTGCATGGAGCCCCTCCCTCCACCTATAAAAACTCTTGCCCACTGATTGTCAGTGGGGAGTCGGCCTTTGGATAGGAATCCGCCCTCTCCCCTAGTTGCCGGCCTCCAACTAGGGGAGAGGCCAGTTTCCTTTCCACCAACCGTGCCTCTTGAGTATTGGCTTTATAGTGGTGAGCAGTTGGACCCCACTTTTGGTAACAGGGCCATGCCCCAGGGACGGAGGAGCCTGAGTTCCTGGAGCAGAAGCACCAAACCATCTCAGGAAAGGCTACCTCTGGACTTTTACACGACAGAGAAATGCATTTCCATCTTGTTTCAGCCACTTATTTTGGGGCCTTGTGTTTCTAACAGTAGATCTTCTTTGCACTGATATAAAAGGCATTGCTCATCAGTGGGACCACCTCATGCATTGTCTACCCATATATGAAAAGAAGATGCAATTAGATGCTCACATCATGTATAGAAAGAAACTGCAGATGGATTAGAAAACCAACATGAAAATAAAATGGAAGACAAGTTGAAGAACTTACAGGCTACCTTGAGCATAGCAGCATGGGAGAGGCTCTCTTAAACAAGACCGAAGAGGAAATTATTTGAGGAAATTTAACACATTTGACTGTATCAAATTATGACTTCTGTCCCAGGTGACCACAGGCAAAAGACATCACAAATAAAAGAAGCAGCTATTGGGAGATGACACTGGTGATTATAGGACAAAGTGATCGTCTTCATAATAAATGAAAAATTGCTACAAATCATAAGAAGAAGACAAACCAATAGTTAAATGGGCAAAAGCTGTCAACAGACAAGCCATTAGATCAGACACAGATGACATAGAAATCCTACTGGGATAGAGCAACAGGAAGGTGACACCTTAGCTTGGGTTGGGCAGGGAAGTCCTTAGTTGAGACCTGAAAGATGGGGCCAGGTAAGAGTCAAGGAAAGAACATTCCAGGCAGGGGGACAGCAAGTGCTCAGTCCTGGGTCCAGAAGAACTCTGGGCTCCATGGGAAGCCCCGTGTGTGAGTCTCCTGGTGAGAGAGGGCAGGGCAGTGGGACTGGGCCCCAGGGCTCGGCCACTGCCAGGATCTCCGCCATCATCTCGCTCTCTCTGCAACCCTGACCCTGGGTCTTATAACCATTCGTAACAAAGAAGGGCGGGCATGATCTGCTGTCTGCTGAACTCTAGCCACTCCCCAAGGGGCATCTCAATCCCCGCTGGCCCTTGTTCTCTGCTCTTCCCTCACGTGCGGTGGCTCCAGACCACTTGCTATTCCATGTCAATGACAGCCAACACTTCTCCCACCTCTGCTGTTGGTCCTTGCCATTCTATCCCCCGGCAATTCACATCCCACTCGATTTCCTCCTATGAAATCTCCCCATCCTCTCTGCCCCTGCTCACGCCCTACCTGCACAGGAAGGTGTCAGGGAGCCTGTTTCCAGCTCTCGGTGAGCTCTTCCAGCCCTGCCCGTGTCTGGATCCCAGCTTTGCTGCTTGCCTTGCTTCACAAGTAACAGGAAAGTGAGGGCTGAAGTCAGACAGCCTGGGGTTCCAGCCCTGACAGTGGGCGTATCACTCAAACTCCCAGATCTTGGTGTCCCTAAGCTGTAAACAGGAACAGATAACACCTACTCTACAGAGTGAGGGCTAACATCCAAAACCAGGTGCCACGGGCCTGTGAGAGTGCAGGGCACATAATAAATCCTCAATAAACTGTCGACTTCTGCCCCTCTGTGGCCTGATGACCTCCTCCCTTCCTGCCTGACAGCGGTAAAAGGGGACCCCGACTGTCTTAATCTCCTTACACACCCACCAGTGTTTACAAAAGTATCCAGTCATTTAAATCAAATCAGGACATATTACCAAGACACACGCACATTTATCCAATGAATGAATGAGTGAATGAATGAATGAATGAATATAAGGAAAGGAAGGTAGCAGAGTGCATATCAGAGAACAGTCCAGGAGAACCAGCCGGTGTCCCCGAAATGACCTAGCCCGTTGCGAACACCCCATTTGCACCTGGATCCTGGCACATCCGTGCTCGGCACAGTGGAATCTCTGTGCCCCATGGTCACACGGAGACTGAAAGATCACCCAGATGACAGAGTGTGGCTTGACTACAGCACCTACTGCTGTCAGCTCTTTTCACTGCTTTATGCTCGCTTTCTGCTCACACAATTATCACATTCTGGGCTAGAATCACCTTGGGCTTGACACTTTGGGCTAGGATGCTGTAGGTGGCTTGACATGTCTAAAAGTCCATCTTCTGAGATAAAGGTAGAAATAGTAGAGATGGCCAAGTTTTCGACACACCGGTGACTTTTGCCCAGTTTTTCCTGGCTTATCTCTGGGGCAGTGTGAAGTAAATCCATGCAGGACCAGAACGCTGGGGTTTCAGGAGCCATGGTGAAGTGGGTTCCTAATGGCTGAAATATCCAGAAACATCTTTATGTTTCAACCCGGGTCAGAATTTTAAATGCTCCGGGTCCCTGTGCTGACTTAGGAGGTTATGTGGATGGGCCTGGATGGAGTGCGCTCCTGTGATGCTGGGCTCACAGCACAGTCCACCACACGCATGGACAGAAAGGAGACAGAAGTGCAGGAGGTGCCGAACCTGCAGCTGTGATTCCCTGACGAGTTGCCACTGGTGATTCTCTCTGGGGTTCGATTCAGGATTTGCCTTTCCTCCCAAAGACACCCACTGGATTCCCTCCTACCGGCCCTGTGCCTCCAGGGGCCGCCTCAGGTGGAAGTAAGCGATCATTCAGAGGCTCCTTGGGACTGACTGCAGCCCTGATGGATGAGACGCAGCCGTAAATGTCAGCGAGGGCGTGAGCGATGGGCTCGGGACAAGGTCACCTTGATGGTGCACATGTGACAGGTCGCCACACCTGGGGATGGTGGATGCGGCCTGCAGCCCACGGAAAATGAGGTTCCGGGGAGTGGGGGGAGCATAGGCACCAGCAGTAACACCTGATCATTTGGGGCAGATTTCGTGCCCAGCTTGAAAGCCTCCCCTGACTGTTTTCCCACCGAGAGATGGGAGGCGGCTCCTCTAGCATGAATGCACAATGTCGCTGTAGAAAAGCATTGGCGGAATAGTCAAATGCCAAGTATTGTTCACATCTAAAGTGAACCATGGAGATCCCACTCAGGATTTCCCAACCTCCACAGTCCCCCTGTTCTCTCGAGCAGCACACCTTTTACCTTGTCGTTCCCACCACCCAGCCCACTTCTGGGGGCACAGCCAGACCCCCTCCAAGCCCCTCACTTGAAGCCTTCTCAACTACTCCCCTTGCAAACATCAGCTCCATTGACTGTTCCTTTCTCTCCCTCCAGCACCTACTTGTGCTCCATCGTGGACCCCAACTCCAAACCAGGCATGGTCTGCAGGGTTGAGGGAGACCTGGGTTCATGCTGCCACCTGATTCCTCCCTTGTCCCAAGGGTATATCAGCACAGCGGGCAGGTGTGAGGATGGGCTGAGGAGGTTCCTGGTGTACAGTAGTAGAAAGAAATTAAACCAGTGCAGGACTTCCCACTGGGCAGAACTCACCGCTTGCCCCTCCCCTGTCCTTCTCTCTGGTCAAGTAGAACAGGTCACATGTTTCCCTGCTGGGGGAACCATGATGGAGGAGAGGGTCCCATGGTACAGAGGAGCCAGTAGGCTGCATCTTCGAGAACTTTCCACTTCCGTGCGGGTGCAGACTCTGGAGCTCCCCCTAGCTGCACGACGGAGGCACCTGCTTCCAAAAGCACACACACTGAGATCCCCCAAACTAATCAAACCAGGATCTCTGGGCCTGGGGTCTGGGCATCAGTTCATGGGGACCCTCCATAGGAGAGTCTGGGGGCGGACACCTCTGAAAAACATGGGGGTTCATAAACCAGAGATGAGTGTGTCTCAAGGCTTCTAAAAAGGCAGAAAACTCGTCCCAACTAACCTAAATCCAGAGCAATGACGTTTGTCCTGCAGCACAAAATGCCGGATGTGTCACCATGTCACTTGCCATCGAGCTAAGGGACGCTTTCTGACCCACTCCAAATGCATTCAGAGACCCCAGCCCCTGGGGGAGCCAGAAACGCCCCTAGTCCCTGCCCTCCCCTGCAGCCCCGCCCCTCCCGCATTCGAATAGTCTTCTTTGTTAAGAGGGTTATTTGTTCAAAGGCAAAGGATCTCATCTGATGATCACATGCAGGAATGTCTTAGGCCTTTACAGCTCTTCGGGGATACAATTTGTGTGTCATTTTGCTTTTTATTGCTTTTTATTGGCTGTGGGACTGCCGGAGAGAAAATGAGGACTACTTATCATGCACAGAGGAAATCTGCCACAAAACACAGTGGATAGCTGTCAGCCGGAAGAAAAGGCAGCCAGGGGGACACCTCCGGGTGGAAATAGGTCACTGGGAGGAAGTGATGAAGGGCAGCGCGTGAAAGCATATGTGCGTCCTCTGGTCCAGGCGGCAGTGCCCAGCTCCTGGGGTGAATCAGCCATCACGTGCCCATCCCATTACCAGACATTCGTGGAGGAATCATGAATGTTTTCAAAGGCATTAGAGCCATCCTGCCCACTGTGTTAAAAGAGGATGCTTCAGGCCACAGACACAGCCCCACACTCACTCACTGGACTACCAGACACGCTTAGGAGACGCGGGGTCTACCTGTGAAAATGCAGCTTGAAAATGCAGGGTGTGCAGAGTAGCCAGAAGGCAAGGGGAGGCCTCTGTAACAGGGTGTCCTGACACAGGTGATGTTGCGTATAGTCATGAATGGGACCACCTGCCAGGAGCCCAAAGTTTGGAGGGCAGATGTAAGTAGATGTCCGGGACACTCCCTAACACACACTTTGGTGAGCTAGGGGCAAGAGGAAGGAGGGAATTTTTAAAATTTAATATTGAGCAGCCTTAAAGAAGGAGGAGATCCTTTCATTTTCAACAATATGGAGGAAACTGGAGGGCATTACGCTAAGTGAAATAAGCCAGAGAAAGACAAATACTGCATGGTATCACTGATATGTGAATCTAAAAATAAATAAATGAATACATAAGTTTTTTTTTTTTAAGTCAAACTCATAGAAATAGTAGAAAAGTGGTTGCCAGGGACTGGAGGTAGGAGAAATGGGCAGATATTGGTAAAAGGGTACAAACTTACAGCAATTAAAAAAAAGACCGTATCTAGTTTCCCCTATTATTGGCATCTTACGTTAGCAATGCATTTGTAACAAGTAATGAACTCATGTTGATACATTATCATTAGCTAAAGTCCACACTTTATTTGAAATGTCCTTAGCTTTTCCTTAATGTCTTTTTCTGCTTCAGGACACCATATAGTCATCACATCTCCTCAGGATCCTATTGGCTGTGACGGTTGCTCAGACTTGCCTTGTTTTGATGACCTTGACTGTTTTTTTTTTTTTTTTTTTTTTAAGCACAGGCTCCGGACGTGCAGGCTCAGCGGCCATGGCTCATGGGCCCAGCCGCTCCACGGCATGGGGGATCTTCCCAGACCGGGGCACGAACCCGTGTCCCCTGCATTGGCAGGCAGACTCTCAACCACCGCGCCACCAGGGAAGCCCGACCTTGACTGTTTTGAGGAGGGCTGGTCAGGTAGTTTGTAGGATGACCCTCTACTGGGATATGTTTGATGTTTTCCTCACGGTTAGACTGGGGTGATGGGTTTTGGGGAGGAAGATCACAGAAATAAGGTGTTATTTTCATCACATATCAAGGGTACCTGCTATCAACATGATTTATCATGTTGATGTTGACCTTGACCACCCACTGAGGAGGGTTTGTCAGGCTTTTCCACTGTGAAGGTCCTTTTTTCTCCCTTCTCCACACTGTCCTTTCTGGAAGGAAGTCACTCTGTGAAGCCCGTACTTAAGAGGTGGGGAGTTATACCCCCCTTTTTGAAGAGAGATTTAATTTTCTTTCCTTCTTCTGTTTCTTAGACTGCTGAGTTGGGGGAGACTTTCATAACCCACTCATACCATGCAACACTGAACTCTGCACTAAGTCTCAAAGTGAGAGAAAGGTCAGTATAGGGCCCAGAATCTTGGAAAGTGTGCAGCATCCCCGAGAACCAGAACTACTGGTTGGGTCCCTGGCCCTGCAACCAGAGCTGAGCTGTCACTGGCTGTTCTGGGGCGGGGTGTCATGCCGTCTGGACCATCCCTGACTGCCATGACCCCACCGTGCATGGATGTCCCAGTGATGGGGGCCCACCTCGGGCTGGGAAAGAGGCTTCCACATCATCACACCATTGGCCATCTTGCATTGTTATATAATTAATTCTTGCTCTTAAACCTTGGCTCTCTGGCCCAGCTACGTGGCCCTGGGGTCAAGGTCACATCACGGGATCCTTTGCATCAAGCTCTGAGCCCTGTACCTTCAAGAGCAGAGACACTGAACTCCCTGGACTGAAAAAGTGTTGTAGTGGGGAAAACAGCTCTGAAACGTCTGCTGGGATTCGGGGCTGAAAGCTCTGTTGACCCAGGCATGGATCCAACACTTGGAGGCAGGCATCAGGTATGGCACCTATGATACAGAGGAGCGCCTGCCCTTGATGGAGTGTGCTTTCGCCCCTCAGTAAGGAGTGAGCAGGCCTGCTAGAGGAGGGCATGACCAGGAGATGTTTTCCATAAAAAAATATGTTTTTTCCATCAATGATACTCATATCTTCTAAGTGAACTCACAAGAGAATCCCCTCCTTTCCCCCATGAAGCCACAGGGAAGGCATTTCTGGGGGAATAAAAAAGCCAGCACATTCCAAAATGTCCATGAGGGTCATCCCTGACTCCCTCCAAAAAGAAGCTGCATTCTTATCAGGGGACGCGTGAGGCTTCCCAGAATGTCAAGCTTTCTTCAGTGCCCACCTTCAAGTGGCACAAATGGATGATAGATGAGTTGGTGCCTGGCAGCTTCATAATAGCTTGGGCACAAACCCCATCCCTAACGTTCACTATCCAGACGCCTTTGCGGGACCCACCTGTTCCCAGGCCCTAAGCAGAAAGTAGCTAAGGTCAATATGTAAATACACACAAGCCAAGGGGCCCATTGGCATTTCTTATTTGCCAAAGATCCCTGAATGGAAACCGGGAGTCTTTACCCTGAGAGCTGTGCTCTCCAAGGTAATACCTGTGAGCCGCCTGTGGCTGATTAAATATTATAAATTAATCAAAATTAAATAGGATTTGAAAGTCAGAGTCTCGGCTGCACTGGCCACATTCCAAGTACTCACAACCACGTGTGGCTGGTGGCTATGGTGTTGGACAGTGTAGACGTGGAAAGTTCCATTCCTTGCCACTGCCCTGAATAGTCCAAGGGAGCCCTTAGAAGGTGCCATGGACGTGGCAGTGAAATCTTTGGGGTCTGCCCAGAGGCAGAACCCCAGGGGGAAGTTTAGGCCTTTCACCAGCTCCTCAAAGCCATTTAAGACCCAAAGAAGACCAAGATACCACCAGATCAGGCGATGGGGCAAGTGTGATAGGAGGCGGGTGGGAAGTAGCATCCTTCTCACCCGCTGCCAGTCCCCAATTGTTTATCCAAGTTCTGGCTCTACATGCTGTGCTCATTTACCCCAGAGAGCAAGTCTAAGGCTTTGGAAAAGCCAGAAGACCTGGAGGGGCTGCTCCTGGGGTCCCTCATGAATGAGGGCCTTCCTGCCAACTCTGGAACAGAGACAACGAGGGTCTTCAGGTCCCACAGCCCCTCCTGGGAGAAAGCCTCTCCTGAATTTGAGCTCCAGCCCTCCTGCAGGTGGTACCTGCCTATTTTTCCCTCCGCTGAGAGAACCCTGGGCTACTGACTAAGCTCTTGTAGGGTCCTCTGTGTGAGATTCTACCCAAAGCACACACTGCTGCTGAAACAAGTTTAAGGTCAGGGGAGACAGCAAAGGAGTCGACATTTTGTGTCCTTAACTAGAGAGAGGGGAGGGGAGAAAAGGCACATTTTGCCAACATTTCAATGCTGGAGCCCTGTCCAGAGTCCGTCCGTGGGAATACTCCTTCTCCCTCGGTCCTTGAAGCTGGAGGTGCGGGGGGTAGTTCCCAGTGTACAGGAGTGGAACGCTGAGGACAGAAATGGAAACACACCAACTCCTGGTTCCAGCCCCGGCAGCTCAAGGCCTGCATCATTGATTTATTTAGTCATCTTTTCAATGGTTGCCAATAACAACCTGGGTCTATAAAAATAAGACTAAAAAAAGGCGCCTAAGACTTTCCAGAATGCCTGCCCGGAACAGTCTGAGCAGCTCAGTCACCCGGAGAATGAGTTTGGGGACCCACCTCTGCCAAGTCAGCCTGGTGAGGGCTTCCTCTGCTGGGCCGCCCAGCAGCAGCCTCCCTGTCCCAGCATCCTCGCTTACTTGGCTTCCTTCTCGCAGAAGTGTCACCAAGTGTCACCTGTAATGGATGAAGAATTTAGAGGTCAGGCCTGAACGAAAGGGAGGCTGACCTGGTAATAACTAATAACACCACCTCCAATGGAGAGGCTTATCCAACCTCCAACGAGGTGTTCACGTTATCACGCGGGGTTTATTTAAATTGTAAATGACAAGTAACTGGTCACATTGACTCATCTGCTCTTCCCCGAGGCCTATCTGCTGGCTACTTTGGGGTCCCAAGGTCTCAGAAGTTATAATTTAATGTTGCATACTCCTCCACATGCCAGCTGAAACCCTGGTGTTGTACAACATTTTACATACTGAATAAATGTTGTGACTGATCTCATGTTTCTCAATCAATGTCACTTAACAGAACCAGGATTCACATCAGCATCAGGAAACGTTTGGCACAGGAAATCTGTTCTGTGGGAAGTTTGTGTTGGACGAGGGGAAAGAGAGGGGAAAGGTTCCCCCACCTCACCCCACCCCTGGCAGGGGGAGGGCAGGGCGGGGGCTCGAAGGCCCTGAAATCCAAGCTGTCCGTGACCCTTTTTCTTGGAGATCTCAGTGTCTGTAATTTAAACCTCACTCTGGTTTAAAAAGGGGGAGAAAGAGAACATTTAGAAACAGAACAAAATTCTGACCCACACCAAAAATATCTGTATCAGATCCATAGCCATGACTCAGTTAGTGTGAAAAGAAGGCATCTTGTTGTTATCACAGCTCAGCCATATGAGCTCAGCAGCCAAAATAGTATGTGTGACAACGAGTCAAGTGTGATGAGTTGCCGCACGGAAATCGAATCCAGGCCTGGGCAGCTGGGATGGCCCTGATGTCCTGTCAGCTTCTACCTGCCCCAGCCTGGCCCCGGGTTCTCATAGAATAAAACCTGAGGAGTCCCTGGAGTTGGAACAATAAGAGTAGAGGGGGGGGGGGCAGAGCACTCCTCCAGACCCCCAGTGAGGAATGCTCCCAACTCCTGGGGGCTTTTCCCATAATTGCTTCTGCATCTCTTTGGGCAGGAATAGTCTAGCTCCCAAGAGACTGGAGAAACCCAGATCACATGGAGATCTGGGCGTTTAGCGCTTGGCAGGTTACATCTAAGCTGCTTCTCACTTGGTGAATCTCATCTGACTTCTCTTTACATCTTTAAGCACTTGTCCCATCCAAGTTTCAGCACATATATATTTCCTTAATGAACTAGCCAAGAGAGTTCAAGACCTCAAAGCATATTGAGATGGTCCAAGCTTGGGGAGTACAGCAGTTGAATAACAAAAACTGATATAAACAAAACCCCAAGTCCCAGCTCCTTCCTGGGCCCTCCACCCCCACCCCCGGCCAGCCTGGTCCTGCTGCCAGATGCCCTGGGCTCACAGGCTGTGCCTTCTTGTTGGGGGAGGGAATGAAGTCATCAGACCCCATCGCAGCGTGGGCCGCTGTGTGCTTCCTGTCTTTCCTTTCATGGCACGTGAACGTGGGCAGCGAGCCGTGGCCGCCATGTTTTTAAGGATCATCGTCCCCATTCGTTTGGTGCCTCACCCCAAACAGTAGCTGTCACTTGCATCTTCCCAGTGTGCTGGAAAGAGTGATCTTATAAATCAAAGCTCAGATTTTGCTTAGGTTTGGTTTGTTCTTAAAAGAAAAAACCCAGGTGGGGTTTTTGTGCTCAGCCTTTGTCGATAGTTTCTATCTATCTCAGCTATGGTTTATTTAAGGAAATTGAGGACGTTGGTAGGTTGAGATGGAGAGAAAGGAGAAGATGATGTGGTAAAAACAAAGGTGAAGGACAGGGAGGTAACAGGGGTCACAGTTTACAGGAGTCAGTCTGCGTTTGCTCAGCTTCTGGAAGTTCCCTGCATAACTCTTTCCCATGCCTCTTTGCACGTTCCCCGCTGGGGCACATCCACCGGGGTCCACACTGCTGGCATAATGACCCCATTCCTCCTGCTCCAGCACCCACTGCCCCCCGAGTTCCACACCCTCTCCAAGCTCCCTGCTGCGACCTTCTCAGGACAGTGGGGACAGCTACCAAGCCCAGCGTCTCTGCACCCAGATCCACCGTCCTCATTACTCCCACACCCTGCAGCATTGGCTCTGATGAATTGGGAGCTGGGGGACACGCAAGGGCGGTTTGGGGCTCCAGTCCTGCCGGACACCTCGGGCAGGCCACTTGTCCTCTGTGAGACTTTGTTTCTTCATCACTCCCCTCCTGAAGGGTCTGTGAAGATAAAATTAGAATTCTTAACCTAAACGTTATTTAGTTTCCAACGTCTCTGGCACATATAGGCATTCAGTGATACATTTAGTTATCTTCTTTAACCATTCTACCAAGTCGCCCAGGCTGAGAGTTCTAGAAAGTTCCATCCACCCTCCCCTCCGTTTTCCTGTCTTATTTGTGCTACAGAACCAGTCTGCCTCTGACGTGTCCTGTGGGTCTGTCCCCTTCATCCATTCTCAATGTCGCTGCCCAGCTGCACTCTCCAACCTCCCTCCAGCTGCCCAGGTGCAAAGCCCCTCCCTCCCCATGGGTCCTGGCCACAGCAACCAGCCCAGAGGTCTTCCTAAGGCAAAGCTCAGTTCTGGGACTGTCATAGCCAGACACCATGGGTGGGCTCATTGGAATAAATTGGCTGCCTGTCAGGGCATCTCAGTGAGTCCTGGACCCACGTTGTCCTTACAGTCAGAGGCGCAGCTGCCCATGATCAGAGGTGTTGTTGCCCCCACCCCCCAGACCCCTACGCCCCACCTCCTGGGTTGCCCTTCCTGCATCATCACCTAGAGAAACCTGCCCCACATCAAGACACAGGTAAGAGCCTCTATCATCACCGTGAAATCATCCCAAATGCCCCTAGAGATTTCTAGATCCCCTGTTTCCCCCCACCACCCAGGATAAATCTTTGTTCCTGGTATTTGTTCCCTCAGGAAGCTGTGCTCATCCTCCCCACTTCCCTCACAGGCTCTGGGCACACAGACTGCATAGCCAAGCTCAGCAAGCCCGGCAGAGTTGAACTAAATTGGAGTGACCTCCACCTGGTCCCTGGTCCTCTGCCTCAAGATCGGTACCCACTTCCCTCCTCTCTGTACTCTAGGCTGAGTCTCTGGGAGGATGCTGCATGCACACACACACGCACACACACACACACACACACACACACACACACACAGACACCCCACCAGTGTGATGAACTCTAGTCAGCCTGGGAGCCTTCCCATTCTGACTGGTTGATGTGATAAAATATAAACAGACTCCAAATTCAGAGCTGAGACATAAATGTGGGAAATCTCATCTTTTCCCAAAACTAGCTGGGCCAAAGCCATAGGACACAACACATTGCTCATAAAATATTGGCTCTTGGCAGGGAAGCCGACTCAAGGGAAAATTCTATGTTTTTAATCAACTTTATTGAGATATAACTTATATTAAAGTCCATCATTTCAATGAGCTGTGATGAATGTACACATCATTGCAATCAAGACAGAATATTTCCATCACTCCAAAAAGTCCTAACTACGTTTTTTTTTATTAAAAAACTTTTTAAAGGACAGTTTTAAGTCTATAGCATAATTGAGCAGGAAGTACAGAGATCACCCATGTGCCCCTCTCCCCACATGCACAGTCTCCCCCACTATTGACGCCCCCAGCACATTTATTCTGATTGACTAACCCACATTGACACATCATTGTCACCCAATGTCCATAGTTTACATTAGGATTCATTCCTGGTGGTGTACATTTTATCAGTGTTGACAAATGTATAATGGCATGTATCCACAATTGTAGTATCATACAGAATAGCTTCACTGCCCTAAAACTCCTCTGTGCTCTGCAGATTCATCTGACCCTCCTCCCTAAATCCTAATAACCACTAATCTTTTTACTGTTTCCATAGTTCTGCCTTTTCAAGAATGCCATGTAGTTGTAATTGTACACTTTGTAGCCTTTTCAGATTGGTTTCTTTCACTTGGTGATATGCATTTTAGATTTCTCCATGTCTTTTCATGACTTGAGAGCTTATTTCTTTTTAGTGCTGACTAATATTCCATTGTCTGGATGGACCACAGTTTATCCATTCACCTACTGAAACACATCTCAGTTGCTTCTAAGTTTTGGCAATTATGAATAAAACTGCTATTAACATCCATGTGCTGGTTTTTCAGTGAACATAAGTTTTCAGTTCACTTGGGTAAATACCAAGAAACCAGGATTGCTGGATCGTATGGCAAGAGTATGTTTAGTTTCATAAGAAACCATCAAACTGTCATAAAGTGGCTATTCCATTTTTCATTCTCACCAGCAATGAATGAGAGTTCCTATTGCTTCACATCCTCACTAATATTTGGTATTGTCAGTGTTGTAAATTTCGGCCATTCTAACAGGTGTGTAATGTTATCCCGTTGTGTTAATTTGCATTTCCCTGATGACTTATAACATGGAGCATCTTTTCATTTGCTTACTTGCCATCTGTACATCTTCTTTGATGAGGTGTCTGTTCAAGTCTTTGGCTTATTTTTTTTTATCAGATTGCTTATTTTCTTATTCTTGAGTTTTAAGTGTTCTTTGTATACTTTGGAAAATAGCCTTTTATTAGGTATGCTTTTTGCAAATATTTTCTCCCAGTGTGAGCTTGTCTTCTAATTTTCTTAACATTGTCCTTCACAGAGCAGAAGCTTTTAATTTCAGTGAAGTCCAGGTTATCAGTTATTTCTTTCACAGATTGTGCCTTCGGTGTTGTATATAAAAAGTCATCGCCAAACCCAAAGTCATCTCTGTTTTCTCTTATGTTACCTTCTAAGAGTTTTATAGTTTTTCATTTTACATTTTAGTCTATGATCTGTTTTGAGTTAATTTTTGTGAAGAACATAAGGTCTGTGTCTAGATTCTTTTTTTGTGTGTGTGTGTGAGGATGTCCAGTTGTTCCAGCATTATTTGTTGATAAGACTATCATTGCTTCATTTTGCATTGCCTTAGCTCATTTGTCAAAGATCAGTTGACTATATGTATGTGGGTCTATTTCTAGGGTCTATTGCTCTCTATTCTGTTCTGTTGATCTATTTGTCTATTCTTTCAACAATACTACAGTGTATCGATTACTGTAGTCTTACAGTAAGTTTTGGAGTCTGACAGGTTCAGTCCTCTGACTTGGTTCTTCTCCTTCAATATTGAGTTGGTTATTCTGGATCTTTTGCCCCTCCGTATAAATTTTGGAATCAGTTTGTTAATATTCACAAAATAACTTGCTGCTCTTTTGCTTAATAATGCGTTGAACCTATATATCGAGTTAGGAAGAACAGACATCTTGACAGTATTGAGTCTTTCTATCTATGAACGTTGAGTACCCTTCCATTTATTTATTTATTTATTTTAATTTTAAATAATGATCTATTTACCAAATTTCTATTTAAACATTGTTGAAAATATCATCTTTCAAAAATATGAAACAAAAATACAATGAAGTGTACAAAAAGCTTAAACTCAATTTTATAGCTCATGAAAAGAAAAATCAGTTCACTTACTGACCTTTGGACAATGATTTTTTTTTAACATCTTTATTGGGGTATAATTGCTTTACGGTGGTGTGCTAGTTTCTGCCTTATAACAAAGTGAATCAGTTATACATATACATATGTTCCCATAGCTCTTCCCTCTTGCGTCTCCCTCCCTCCCACCCTCCCTATCACACCTTCCATTTATTTTGTTCTTCTTTGGTATCTTTCATCATAGCTTTGTAGCTTTCCTCCTATGGATCTTGTGCTAATAGAAATAGTAAATATGTTTTTAATTTCACTGCTGGTATATGGGAAAATGATTGACTTTTGTATATTAACCTTGTATAACCACTTGTTAGTTCCAGGAGGATGTTTTTGGGGGGAGGGGGATGATTCTTTCAGATTTTCTACATAGACAATCATGTCATTTGTGAACAAAGACAGTTTTATTTCTTCCTTCTCAATTCATATACCTTTGATTTTCTTTTCTTGTTTATTGCATTATCTAGGACTTCCAGTACAATGTTAAAAAGCAGTGATGAGAGGGGACATCCCTGCCTTGTTCCCAGTCTTGGGACAATTCTAGATTTAGGCCTTTCTGCAGAATGCCAGCACTCAGGGAACCAATGGGGCAGTGCAGGAGAACTGGATCTTATGGCCTGACAGTCATGTTGGTCGTACAGCATGACTCACCAGGCCCAAGGCCTGCACAGAAGGGTGCTGGGGGACACAATGGATCGGTCACCTGCTTTGCTTTGGACAGTTAGTAAATGTGGAAGTTGGACCTTGTGGTTTTAGGGGAAAGAGGCTCCTGGTTATTGCTCATAGAAGTGCTAAGTAGGGTAGACAGGAAGCAAAACCGATTAGGCTCTCAGGGGGTTAGACGTAACCGCTTCTGCTGTGACCCCAGGGGGCTCAGTCCCAAAGCACTTTTGGCATCTTTGAGGTGGACCCAGAAAAGCATGCTCAGGGAGAGGAAGGGGAGGCCAGGGCTCGGTGCATCCACCCAGGCAGAGAGCAGGAGGGAGGACTCTGTTCCTACTCACAAGCACCCTTGATCTCGGCCAGAGGGGCAGCCAGGGTGCAGAGCCTACTGGCTGAAAAGTGCTTAGAAGATGGACACACGTCCAAGTTACCAGGGTCAGGCCAAGGTGTCCACGCACTACCTTCTCTGGGAACCACTGAACTTGTGTCCCAAATGGAGGAATTCTCAAGGATCAAGACAATGTGGGAGATGGAGGATGAGGTGACAGCAGAGCCAACCATTAGGAGCAATAAAATGAGATTTTTATTGATAGGCTAAACGAACAATGGGGTCCCAACGAATTGCCAACATGGCCTGAGGCACCCTGGAAAGCCCCTCTTTGGGAATCACAGCAAGAGTGGCTAGGAGCATGGTCTGGAGTCACGCACATGGGTCAAATACAGGACACTTCACTCCTACCTCCCGGGCAGGGAATGATACACTTAGAGGATTGGTCCCTCCTTTCTGAAACACGGGCATTAAATGAAACTCTCTGTGTGAAGAGCAGAGATTAGAACCCACCCGGCATGAGGTAACTCTTTGGATTTTCACTCTTAGGTGTAGGCCCTGCCCACCTTCTACCATTTGTCTAGAATAGATGCATGCCCTGCAAAGATGCTCTTAGGGGCAGGAGGGAGAAGAGAGGCAACAGAATCACCCTCAGTTAGAGGCCTTGGCTCTAGCTGACCACAGAACTGGGAAAGCAGATTTGGGATGTACATTTCCCAGGCAAGTTTTGCTGTTTTTAACTTTTTGTTTGTTTTAGGAACGCAGAGCTTTCCATTTTATTTCTCCCTGTTCCTAACAACCTGTCCACCCCCATCCCCACCCCTTGCTTTTCATAGGATTCACATGAGAGATTGGACAGGGAGATGAACCTAACTAAGCATCAGGCACCATAGAGGTTAAAAATCCCTCCCCCACCACTGACCAGCCCAGACAAGTTTTGATTGTGGAGGGTGGGAAAGGTATAGAGGTGAGAGGGGAGAGGGGTCAGGAGCAGGGCTCTGGGACAGCAGCCCAGGGTGCCTGGTAGCTGCGTTATGTTGGGGAGGGGACTAAGGGAAGGACAGCCACCTCCTCCCCTTCCTGCATTTTGCATGCCCCGAGCCTGAAGCCCAGTGCCCATCAGGCTTCAGGCAATGCCCACTATCGGCACTAGGTGGCCCTTCCTCAGAAGCCAGTGCACCAGCTTGCCTGGGTGCTGGGAACGCGACTCAGCCTGGGTGCAAGGGAGGGAGATGTGGCTTCTAGGTGGCCTGCATGGTGGCTGGACAGGAGATGGTGACAACTGGGCAAACCCAGCCTGGCCTTCCCAGAGAAAAGCGCCACTTTGCAGAGGACACATCAGACAAGTGAGAGGGGATCCCATGCAGGGCCCTGTGTGCACCATGTCCTCACCCCAGCCCCACACAGTCATCGCCGTCATGTGACCAGCTGAATTTACAGATTGACAGGGCTGAGTTACCCCAGGAAAATCATTCATACTCCCAGTGCCTTGATTTCTACAAGTGAGAGAGAATTCATGCCTTCACCTCCTTTAGATCCTTCTTCAAACATCCCTGGTGGACTGCATCCCAGCCCACAGGTATGGCTACCCCTGCCCAGGAAGGAGGAGCGTCTCTGGCCACTGTGATGTCTGTCTGCCCAGTGAAATGCGAGCAGTGTGGTTTGTTTCTTGCCTGAGAAGGAGCTTTAACAGTGATGGGCTCTTTTCTTTTCTCGTGGCCACAATTCCAGAAATATTCCAGATTCAGATGACTTCACGATTCTGGTTCTGGAGGGCAGATGACACAGAGCAGAACCAACATGGGTGGACACATGTGGCATGAATAAGAAACATTGGGGGGGTGGCCCTGGCCGATAGATACAGCCCTTCCTCATCTCCCCATGTGGTTACAGCTCTGAGCCCAGACCCACTCTGCATGGGAGCACCTCACCCCCTCCAGGCCTGATTTCCCACAGCACTCATGACATTTACACTGCATACCTTCCCTTTATACTTTGATTATCTTCTGTCTCTGCTTAAGTGAATGCCAACTCCATAAAATTGGGAATCTCTGTCTCCTGTTCATGACTGTATCTTTTGCACCAGGAACAATGCTTGGTACAGGGAAAGTACTCACAAAACATTGAACAAATAAACGTAAACTAGTAGAAATTAACCTAGGCTCCACCCTAAATGAAATTTATAGGTATTTAAACATCAAAATGACCCAATGTTTCAAGCACTACTCTATGGTCCCCAATTTACAGACGAGAACACGGAAGCCCAGAGGTTAACAGAAGCTGCCAGAGGTCACATGCTGAGCCAGAATGTGAGTCCAGGCCACTCTTCCAGTCACCAGGTCATTCGGCCTGTCACCAGTACCTTCTCTGCAGCATTGTTGGGAAGAGGTAAAGTGCTTGAGATACGTGAGAAAATCAGCAAACAGTAGAAACCAGGTGTTTCCAACAGGGGCCTAGGGGCGATGGGCAGCACATCGGCCATGAAAATGTCGAGGGCGATGGTCCACATAGCATTCTGGCTTTTCTCACAAAAGTAGTCGGAAAAGAGTCTCCCTTCGAGGGAGCATAGCCCCCAGGTGCCCACTAACTTCAGGTTTTTATTTTCCTGCACACTCCCCTCCCCCCGGACAAAAGACCTTGATCCCCTGGTAACACGAGTGAGCACACAATGCCCATAAGGGCTGTTGCTGGGAATCTGCCTACTGGTTTGTGATGTGGGCTGAACTGTGTCCCCTCAAATTCATGTGATGGAGTCCTAACCTCCACACTTCAGGATGTGACCTTATTTGGAAGTACGGTCACTGCAGGTATAATATAGTAAGATGCGATCACACTGGAGAAGGGTGAGCCCTTAATCCAGTACAACTGGTATGCTTACAAAAGGGGAAAGTTTGGACATAGAGACACACACAGGGAGATGCCACGTGAAGATGGGGTAGAGATCCAGGGGATGCTTCTACAAGCCAAGTAATTCCAAAGATTTCTGGCAAAGTACCATAAAGCTAGGAGAGAGGCCTGGAACAGATTCTCTCTCAGAGCCCTCAGAAGGAAATGACCATGTGTGTTACCAAGTCCAAGCTTGTACTGCTGGCCACAAGACAGACCAATACATCAAGAGTTGCTGGGGCAATGAATAGCAACTTTATTCGGAAAGCCAGCAAACCGAGAAGATGGTGGACTCATGCCTCAAAGAACCATCTTTCCTGAGTTAGAATTCAGGCTTCATTTTTTTTGCAGAGGCTCAGTAGTTGTGGCGCACGGGCTTAGTTGCTCCGCGGCATGTGGGATCTTCCCGGACCGGGGCACGAACCCGTGTCCCCAGCATCGGCAGGCGGACTCTCAACCACTGTGCCACCAGGGAAGCCCCAGGCTTCTTTTATATCGATACTAAAAAGGGAAGGAGTAAAGTCAAACATTTCCTGTTTCCCATCAGCCTCTGGAGGGGATGTGTTAATTTCTTCCTTCCTGCAGCCTTTCACAGGTGGGCCTGGTCAGGATGTTTCCTGTGAATTAAACAAAGGTATTTTAGCTTAATGTTCATTACCTGGGAGGCAGGGTTCCCAGAGATGGGCCATTATGTATAAATGAAGCTTATAGGCAATATCCCTTTAGTGACTAACTTGTAATAGAATACAAAGATTCTTCCCTATTACACGTGGACACCTTGATCTCAGACTTCCAGCCTCCAGAACTGTGACACAATAGATTCTTATTGTTCTGAGCTGCTCAGTGTGTTGCATTTTGTCACCATCGCCCCAGGACACTCGTGCAGTGTGGTAGTGGAACCTTTTGCATCTTGAGCCGAGGCACCGAAAGAATGGGACTCAGAGGTCCCAGTTATTCTGTTCCTTGGGCCACAAGGAAGCCCATCTCACATGGGAGAGAATGAAGCCAAGAAGCCAGACTAAATGGAAACAAGAGAGAATCTTGATGGAAACTAAGCCCAGTTTCCAGTCGCCCAAACTCCTGGGACAAGCCTTGGACTCTTCCTTGGACTCTAATATCCTCCATCAGATGCCCTTTTTGATCCTATTGTCCTGAGTAGGATTCTTTGGTTTGAAAGTGACAAACCCAGTTACTACACGTGCTTTCTGAAAAGGGTGGGCATTTGGCTGTCAGACACGTAAAGACCCAGATCACAATCCCAGGTCTAAATCCTGAAAGAGAAACTTGAGTCTGAAGGCTTTGCTCTACCCGTTCGCCTGTTTCTGCCTCGTTTCTGGGCCAAAGCATGACACCACAGTTTCTCTTTGGCTGACACATATTTTCCTTCCCAGTGGTCACATGCCCTTCTTTCTATAGCAGAGCCCTCTGCAGCCACACACTCAGGCAGAGGGAGGTTTTCTGTCCCCTGGAATGGAAATGTGTTTGGTCTAAGCCAGTCTCCCCCATCACCATGGACCAGTTTAAGCACTGAAGTGTGATCCAATGTGGCCAGTGGGGTTTAGGAAATGCTTACAACAGGCTTAGGGAGAGCATTTTCCTCCCTAGTTTAAGAAAGAAAAAGAAATATGGCCAGAGAGACCCTGCTCTGCCTGTGATGCCAGAATCACTGCAGCTGGTATCCATCCCTGGAGGGCTATGTGCCTGGCTTGCAGCTGATGGCAGAGCATAAGAGGAGAAGCTTCTGGACCTTTGATAATGCCATTGTGACCCTGAAATCGCAGACTCTGGGGCCACTCATCCCTCGACTTCATGTTTTATGAGATAACAAACATACTGCTTACATTCTCTTGGTCGGGCCTTCTATTCCTTTCAGTCAAAAACATCCTAACTTCCAAATTTCCCAAAGCACAAATAGACAAAAGGATGACTGGTCATCCTGGGGAGATGCTGCTGTCCATGGTCCTGATCCCACACATGTTCAGAGAGGGTACTCAGAATGCTGTGTGCATAAGAAAGGATGTTAAGGGGATAAGACATTGTAAACATCATTTGCATCTCCTCTGAGATCCTGTTCTGCAGCGTCCCACCTCCAAGGCGAAGCCAGGAGGTGTCTTGCTCCAGGGAACCAGGACTAAGGAATGCAAAGTCCTTCAGTCAGCACCGCATCTAGGAACGGAGTTTATGAGAGCACTTCAGCAAACAAGAGAAGGGAAGCTGAGAAGTTGCCAAGAGAATGTTGTTTTTCTTGTTTCTTCCTTGGCCAAGTCAGGACTAAGCCTACAAGCCTAAAACCGAACTTCTTTGGAGCTGCAGGGGTGTCCCTGCTGCCTACTATATGTAGGTTGTGCAGTGCATGGACGACCTTTCTGTTCTGGGGAACTTGGCAGAAAGACGAGAGTTGATAGAAGGAGCCATGGCAGCCCCACCATGGGTACCATCTTGGACAGGAGCATGAGAAACAGTGGAATTTTTGAAACCTTAACTCTTTATCTAAATGAGATCTAGATTTATCTAAAGAAGTTGTTTTTGAGGTTTTAGGGAGCCAAGGCAATACACACTTTTTTCCCCCCTGTGTCAGTTTCCTGGGCTTCTATTACAAAGTACCACAAACTGGGTGGCTTGAAACAGCAGACACTTATTATCCTACAGCTCCAAAGTCCAAGATCAAGCTGCTGGCAGAGGTGGTTCCTTCTGGGGACTGTGAGGGAGAATCCCTTCCATTCCTCTCTCGCTCTCTGGTGGTTGCCGGTAATCCTTAGCGTTCCTTGATTGGAGATGCCTCCATCTCTGCCTTCATCTTCACATGACGTTCTCCCTGTGGGCATGTCTGTGTCCAAATTTCCTTTTTCTATAAGGACACCAGTCATATTGGATTGGGGCCCACCCTAACAAGCTCATCTTAGCTGGACTACATCTACAAAGGCCCTATTTCCAAGTAAGGTCACAGTCTGTGATACAGGGGTGGATGAGGCATTAAGATTATGACATATTATTTTTAGGGGACACTAATCAACCCATAACACCTCCTTAGTAAAGAATGAATGGTTTGAGAACAAAATATATGTGTCAGACAGATAAAGATCGAAATAGCAGCCCTTGGATGCTGGTCAGACTGATTGAGAGCACACTGCTTACTTAGACCAACACCTGAGGTAGGAGATAGGCACCCTCCCCACCCCAGCCTGAGCAGCTGCAGCTGGTCTCCTGCTGATGCTTTGAGATGGAATACCAGCAGGAGCTTTGGGCCCAGTTTGGTGAAATCTTGTGGATTTCCCAACCCAACATGTGCAGAGAAGGCCCTCAGTCTAGGGGAAGGACAAAAGGAGGCAGAAGATGCCAACTGGTATCGATCTTGGCTGAGAGATGCGCACCCACACCAGGACTAAATATGGAAATGTTTGGCCAGAAACAACCCAGAAAACTGACCCTATATAAGCAACCTAAGACGCCCCTATGGCACATAACTCACTCTGAGTCCACCCATGTGTTCTTTCACACGTACTTTTCTTCTAATAAATGCTTTTATCTTTTTCACAGTCTCGGTCTCTTTGCTGAATTCTTTCTTCAAAGAAGACAAGAACCAAGGTCCTTCTTCCCGCTTTTCACCACCAGAACACACCCAGAATGGGCTCCCCAAATTGAAGGTGTCCCTCTCAAACCCTCCAGGAAAACTCAACACCCAGTGGAGCAGGCAAATGCAGAAGCAGAGACAAGAAAATGATCTTTCTCCTAAATTCACCATCAGAGGATTTCCTCCTGCTTTGGCCCAGGGCAGCTTCTGGAGAAATTCTCTCACAAACCCACCCTCCCCTTTCTTCCCAATCACCTCATCCTGCCCACACCGACTCCCACTACTCAGCAAGGTAAGAATGGGGGAGGTAAGCCAGTACACTCCGAGAGAAATTAGAAACTGGGTTTCTTTTGAACACGTGCAACATCGATAAATTGGAAACCTATGACTGTAGATGGATGTAGTTACATGATTCAAAATAAAGCGCACCATAACATATATTGTTACAGTGTGTTGTGAGTCTAGATGGGGTGACAGAAATATGTAACTATTTCATAAACTCTGAAATCGCAGGGACCGGGCCATGCCTCCTTCCCTTTGGCATGGACACTCATCTACCCATATCTCTGTCATAGGCTGGTCCTGAAAAACAAATGTTAAATAGATGTATGGATGGATGTGTGTGGAAAGTCAATATGATGTAGTAATTAAATGCTTCTTTTTAATGTTTTAGCATCACAAGTTTTCAATTTTGTGAACCTATGTATCAGTTATTAGTAACAAGTGAAATGTGTGTATAAGTAAAAACTTAAATTAAAGAAAACTATTACAAAGGAGTGAGGCCACACTGCACAGTCTGAGGGAACTTTCCCCACAAGACAACCCTCACTGAAGACACCACTGCAAGTTCAAGGTCTCTGGGGCCACCCTCATGGCAGGACACCCCACTAAAAATGTAAGGGATTCCACAATGATTCCCAGGCTAAATAATTTGCTAGAACAAGTCATAGAACTCAGAAAAGTGCAGGCGTTAGACAGTGAAAGGATGCCCACCGAAGTGGCCAAAGAGAGATGCATAGGGCCAGAGAGCATCCCCCATATGAAGCTGCTGGGTCCTCTGGATGGTTTCACCCTCCCAGTGTCACCTGTGGCAATGAACACCAAGTATCACCACCCAGGAAACTCAGCCCAGGGTCCGTGTCCAGAGTTTAATTAGGGTTTCATTACATAGAGGAATTGCGTCATCAGCCATGTGCTTGGACTCAGTCTCCAGCTCCTGGGAGGTCAGGCTGACCCCTTGTGTCCCAAGCCCCAACCCTCTAACCATGTGGTGAGTATTCCCGGTGTGGCCAGGCCCACCTGAGTCATCAGTTAGCACAGAGGGGCCTGCCAGGGGCTGTGATATTAGGAGGCTATCAGATGAGATAGGAAGTGGTCCTCCATGAAGAGCAAAGATGCTCTTACTCCTCAGGGAATCCCAAGGGGTTAGGAGTTTCCTCCCAGGAGCCAGGGCGAAAGCCAGAGCTCTCTAGGTAGGGCCATATTCCTCACTACACAACTGTCCCAGCGGGGGATGTGCTATGAAGAGGCAGATGTTGATGATGCCAACTTCTGGATCCTGGAGTGGAATCCCCTTTGAAGGAATACTTAAATTTATGAAGACTAAGTGTGGGGCATTTCAGAGAAGCCCCCATACAAACGCATGCAACATACAATACATGAAATTATACTGTATTTTCTGTTCTTCTGAGGTCACGTGTAAAACAAATGAGTGATGGCAAAATTATCGACCATTCATAAACATGGGGACATGAATGACATCACTTTTCTTCCAGAGGAGCTTCTGCCTAAAACTATCTCCAACAGTAAAAAGCAGTGAGGAGCACAATTTGTTTTCATCCAATGATTGATCACTCAGTGCCTATAGCTTGTAAGACGGAGATCTGCTCTGGGAATCTCCACTTTGCTTAAGTGGTCATGTTTATCACAGATCTTTGTAAAAGGGGGCCTCTCACTCCCAGTCTCCTGAAAGAACTCCAAAGAGTAATCAGCTTCTTTTTAAAATACCCAAAGAGCAAAATCCTTCATCTCCCAAAAGGAAATTGGTTAAAGAGACAGCCACTCTTTGCTCAAAACACACACAGCAGGTGTTTCAGGCTGAATTGTGTTCCCTCCTACATTCATATGTTGATGTCCTGGTTACCCTAGGATCTCAGAATGTGATGATTTGGAAAAAGGGCCTTTAGAGAAGTGATTACAGTAAAATGAGGTCATGAGGGTGGGTCCAAATCCAATAGGGCCAGCGTCCTTATAAGAAGAGATCAGACCACAGACACACACAGAGGGACAAACATGTGAAGACACAGGGAGAAGATGGCCATCTACAGGCCTAGGAGAGAGGCCTCAGGAGAAACCAGCCCTGCCCACACCTGGATGTCAGATTCCAGTCTCCAGGACTGGGAGAGAGTAAATCCTGTTTTTTAAGCTTCCTGGTCTCTGGTGCTTTGCTCTGGTTCCCGAGCTGACTAAAGCAGGGTGTAGACAGAGGCTCTAAGACTCTGAAGGGAAAAACACTGGTTAAGGGAATACACCCCACAGAGGTAGAGGTGCCCATGAGCTTGGGGCTCTGACAGGGAGCACAGAGGGGAGGGGGTGCAGGAAATAGGACTTTAGTCACCACCTCCGTCTGGGAGCCCACAGCACCGCCCAGGGCCATTCGCTTTGCTTCCTGTCAGTCTAGGAAATTTGGAATCACTTGTCAGAGTCCCGCAAACCAGCACGTGTTTGCATTTTGACTAATAACTGATAATCGAGTTGAATGTGGCAACACACCTTAGCCCAGGTCCTGAAGGCCCTGATGGAATCTCTATGTCCCAAATCTACAGACAATCTGGGCAGGGGAGTGGGTGGGACAAAGAAGAGAGATTGACCATCAATCGTTTGGAGCACAGGAGGTGGAGGGGCTACAGTGTTGATCACCAAATATCACTACATTAATTTGTGATGCAGTTTTCAACGCCATCAAAGAGCTGGGGGTGGGGGAGGAGGGAGAAAATACAGAAGAGAAATCGTGGGACACAGACCCGATCTGTTTTCATGACACCATGTTTCTGATTATAGACATAATAGACAATTACTTCAGAAAACTTGGGAAATCCTGTGGGCATCAGGGGTGGAGCTCAAGCTTCTCATAACCCACCGGAGACACCAACGTGGTGTCTGGGTGTGATATTCAGTAGAGATGGTTCGTGTACGTTCTTGTCACTAAGAATCTCTATCCTGATACAAAAATTCCTCCCCACACCGTGTCTGCAGCTACACAATGATCCACACTGTGAATGAGCCACACTCAACGTTTCCTCTATTTATAGGATCAAGGTTGCTCCTTATTTTATGTAACCGTGCCATCCACGGGTTTATGCTCGAAACTGTATTTGCATCTCTGATCGTTTCAGCAGGCGAGTTCCCAGCATGGGGTTCACTGAGAGATGAACAGTCTGGGACTCTGGACTCAGGGTCAGATCACTTATCACTTAGCAGAAAGGCGAGTGGATTTGCCTCCAGCCACACAGGGGAGACCGGTCCTGCTGAGATGCAGGGCACTCATTTCTGAAACCCGAGCAAAATGAAGTAAACGTTGTTTTGGTTAATTCACGATAGCTCCTAAAACAATTATTAATATCTGTAATGTTATAAAGAGCCAGTGTTAGGAATCTCATCACTACACCTCAGCTGGGCATAATGACCTCTGCAGGTCATGGGAAGGGATCTGCCGTCTGGTCTTCCTCCTGGCTGGTCACCCCTGTGCCTCCCCCTTGAGCCCCATCTGGACACAGCTCTTTTTCCCTCTTCAGACTCTCCAAGTGTCTTCCAGGGAAAGAGAGAACATGTTTGCTGATTTCCTCCTTTACAGGAAGACGGGTTTATTTCCACTCTCTGAATGTAAACACACTTTGCTTCCAGTAACATCAGGAGAATCCAGGTGTTTCCAGGCTCCGTGGGCACCTGAATCCACAGCCTATTTGCTGGCACAGCTGAAAGCTCTTGTTTCCTCTTCTGTCTTGTCCCCTCGCTGTGCACACTGTGGGGGTCAAATCTCAATCTCCTGATGCCACCTACAGCAATGAGCAGCATCCGTGCTTCTGAGAAAACATCTCAGGAGAGCGTGGAGCTGCTGTTGGATCCGAAGAGGCTAGGGACACTAGCAGCTGTGCTCAGCCAGCTCTGTGGTGTGATGCCGTTCGGGCCAGTCATTGCTTCCAGAAGAGCAGGCTCCTCTCCAGGGCAGCCGCTGGTCATTGGAAGGAAGGACAGATGGACAGCTGTTGTGTACGGGGCACTCACATGGGCCCCGAGCCACCGAGACCTCCGGAGCTGTCACCAATACACACGACTTCTCACGCCCACATCTTGTCCAAAAATCATAAGGTGGTCATGACACCCAAAGAGTCCTGGATCTACATCCCGACACTGCTACTGTGTGTCCTCGAAGTGTCACCTATGTCAATTCGCCACTTTTCAGTTGGCCTTGAATCCACAGCTTCCTCATCGGGGGATGACCTTCCCTTTAGGGACAAATGACCTAGCTCATGCAAAGCTCTCAAAATCACACCACAGGGTAGGCCTAGTAGATGTGAACTCCCCCAGCCACCACCAGCCCTGCAACTGTCCCCCTGGGCTCCTCAGGCCAAGGGCTCATGCTTCCTGATGATAAGAGACACGGCTTGCTGAGGATTCACACCTCCCCTGGTCCAGGTGTGTGTGGGAAGGTACAGGGCAATAGGGAGGGGGCAGACTCACACCAGCAGTCTTACTGTGGGCACCCACCCACCCAAGGTAAGCCTGGGCTCTCCCGCCCCAAGGCTCGAGCTGCCTTGGGTCTGTTTTCTCCCTTTCTCCTGCCCTCTCTCCCTCCCAGCCTCTCTCCTTCACTTCTTCCTTCTCTCCTTCATCCTCCCTCCCTCCTTCCTTCTTTCCTCCCTCTGTTTTCTTTGCCTTTTATTTATTGTTCCTTAAAGTATACTTTACTCATAGTGAAATTGAAATGCAAAGCTTTCTAAGGGCAGTTTTATTAAACTTGACAAATATAGGCACCCACATAAACACCATCTCCACTGAGGTGTAAAATGTCGCCAGTTCCCCAGAAAGTTCCTACATGATCTTTCCACTCAGGACCACCCCCCTCCCACCCCAGGCAACCACTGCTCTTCTTTCTGCCACCATAACTTGGTTTTCTCTCTTCTAGAATTTTGTATCCATGAACTCATATGGTGAGCAGTCTCCTATGTCAGCTTCCTCAACTCACCATGGCTTTGCGAGTCATCCCCACAGTGTGAGTTGTGGGCTGCCCTGTCATCACTGAGGACGAACACGTGTGCATGTAGCCGATCTGTTTGTCCCCCCACATCTTGATGGGCGTGTGGGTTGTTCCCGTTTGAGGCCACTGTGAACAAAGTTACTGAGAGCATTTACGCACCTCTGGGTGGACGTCATTCCCACCCTCTTGGGTAAATGCCTGGGAATGGGGTTCTTTGTCACAGAGGAGATTCACACTGGGCTTTGTCAAACCTCTGAATGGTCTTGCAAAGATGTGGTGCATTCTGCCCTGGCAGCCTCTGAGTTCCCACTGCTCCACCTCCTGCTTAAGTTCCCACGGGTCCCTGTGTGGCACCGACAAGCCCTGGTGACAGGGATACTGGGCAACCATCCCACTAGGGATGTTCCACAGCGGCTGAAATGCCCAGTGTCCTGTCATCTTAAAGTGCTGCAGGAAAGAGCAAGGAACAGACACAGGCAGACCAGGGCACCTTCAGATCCTTACTCACAGGTGACCCAAGAGTTCAGGCTCCACCCCCCACCTCCACTTAGGATTCAGTCCATTTTCTAATCAAGACTAAACTCATGCCGAAGATATGCCTTCCTCTGAGAAAGCGTCAGGAGTGAAACCTCGGCTCCAGGGCTGAGTTCTCAGATACGTCCTCACTCCCCACTCCACTCTGCCCATCTCCCTGCACCCCATCCAGACTCAGGGAGGGGCTTGGAGTCCAGCCTGAATTGGCCTCACCTCATACTGACTGGGTGACCATGGGCAAGTCACTTAAGCGATTTGTGTCTTGTTTCCGGGGCTGTGAAATAAGGATGATAAAAGTGCCCACCTCATGGGGCATTAGGAAAATTCGGAGAGATGGAGAGAGAGAGAGAGAGAGAAAGGACCCCTAATTTGTAGAAAGGAAGCTGAAACACAAGAAGCAGAGACTGGCCATGATGAGAGCGACCAAAAGAAAGATGACAGTGGTCACAGCACCTGTACTTCCCACCTGGGTTACTGCCTGTCTCCCACCCCTCTGCTTCTAGCACTGGTCTCGAGGATGGGAAAGCCCTCATCCAGGGTGACATTTCTATGACAGAAGGCTCATCATGACTCCCCCTTCATAAAGTCCACCAGTGCCCCCCACAATCTTCAGGATGGAGTCCTGACACAGTGACATGGCCCTTTGTGATCTGACGGTTGCTGTTTTTCCAGCTCACCACCCAGCAAATCCACAAAAGCCCTGTGGTCCAGCCAAACAGCCATACATCTACAGGTCCTGTAACCCTGGGCTCTCTCGCTATGAGATACTTGTAAATGCCCCTCCTTTTGCCAGCGTGCTCCTTCCCATGTGTCTGCTTAGCTAATTGCTACACTCCTTTCAAGATTAAATCTCCAAGAAGCCTCTCCTGACTTTCCCACATTGACTCACTCTCCCCTCTGGGCTACAGTGCATTGTGTGTACTTCTGGTTGGACGTTCTGTACACTTCTGGGTCCTTTGAGTAGAAGTGGGCCCTTATTAAGCATGAAAGTGATTCATCATTTCGGCTTTTGCCCAGCACACAGGATGGGCTCTATAACTGGTGTTGAATGGGTAGCTGGATAGATGAATGGTTGGGTAGGCAAGTGGGTGGATGGATGGGAGGTGGGTAGTTGGGTGGGTGGATGCATAGGTCGGTGGGTGGGTGGATGGGTGGATGGGTAGATGAATGGATAAGCAGGTGGGTGGCTGGACGGGAGGTGGGTGGATTGATGAGTGAGTGGGCGCATGGATGGATGGATGGATAGGTGAATGGGTAGGTGGATGGATGAATGGATAGATGGGTGGATGAATGGATGGATAAGCAGGTGGGTGGATAGATCAATAGATAGATAAAAGGGGTAGATGATAGATGAGAAGTGGGTGGATGGATGCATGCATGGATTGATAGATGGATGGGTGGATGGATGGGCAGGTGGGTGGGTAGACGGATGGACAAATGGGAGTGGTGAAACTGAACCGAATTTAAGTGCATGAGCCACAGAAGAGATGGTGACATCCTCATCTCTCTCCAGTGGGACTCCTCCTCATCTCACACCCTTGCTCGATTCTGCTCCTCTCTAGTGGGACTCCTCAGATACAGAGAGATCTCAGCCAAATCCTTTCTCAAATGGCCGGAAAGAAAAAGGACAATGAGCCTCCTGCTTCATCCTCTTCATTCTCTTCCCATGGTACCATTCTGACCTCCACCATCAGACTAGCCTTCCCTAAACACCTCTTCTCATTTGATCCTTTTCCAACAACCCCCACCCCCACCTCACCCACCACTGCCCTTAACTGTGGTCTCTAGAATCTGAGGAAAAGATGCACTTAGACTGTGGCTATTGTCTGCAGAGTATTAGGAAGCTGTGCTGAGAAGTGACTCATGCCTTTGGAGTCAGGTGATGGGCTCTCAGAAGAAAAACACAAAAATAGCCACAGCAGCCAGTGTGTGTTGAGCGCCAGTCATGCGCCGATGCCTCTCTGAGGGCTTCACTCTCACCCCAGACACCAGACGAAGGACAACCCCCAAACACACGTTTTTGTTTCATTTTGTTTTGTTTTGTTTTGCGCTACGCGGGCCTCTCACTGCCGTGGCCTCTCCCGTTGCGGAGCACAGGCTCAGCAGCCATGGCTCACGGGCCCAGCCGCTCCGCGGCATGCGGGATCCTCCCCGACTGGGGGCATGAACCCGTGTCCCCTGCATCAGCAGGCGGACTCTCAACCACTGCGCCACCAGGGAAGACCCAAACGTACGTTTTTATTGACACCTTTGTCAAGGGGACAACCCAGACTTTGGGTCAATTCGATCTTGTGATCATTGATTTTGCAAATGTCAGGGGCTGACTGTGAGGATGGTCACCTAAGGCCCTTCCCTCCTTACCTGAAGGTGAATTGAGAGACGTCTCTTGGCTGGGGGCCAGTTACCACCCTAAAGGAGAAAGCAGATCCACAACTACCATGCTGGAAGGAGGGTGGGTGCCGGGATGGTCTCAAGACGCAGGAGCTCCTATCTTCTTGTTTGGGCCGGTGCCACCATGTCCATGGCCCACTTACTGGGCCGGATTAGTAGATCCCCCCGTAGCCGGCTTTGGACTCATGGGGAGCCAAGGCAGAGTGAGGTAGTGATTAGTGCAGCTTTGGCTAAAAGCCAAACTTATGATTAGGGTATTAGCAGGGAGTAGAGCCCATCTGTGGCTTCCTTGTGGCAGAGCTGAGAGCCAGAGCAAGAGCCCAGAGTCTGGGGCCACCCTCTGACCTGCTGTCTCCGTCTCTGACCTACTGCAATGCCGTGCCCACTAGGGATCAACACCAGAAGTGGCAGAGCTCCCCATGGCTGTGCTCACTGGTATAAGGACATGTTCCAGTGCCTCCTTCCTTCAAAAGCCTGCCTGTGACACCCAACAAAGACTCCTTTCTCGACAAAATTTAGTTGGCTTCTATGAGCCCTCTTCTCGACTAGGTCTTGACTTTGGTCTGCCTTTAGCAAGAATCCACTTAAGTCAGCTTAGCAAGAATCCACTTAAGTCAGCTTAGCAAGAATCCTGCTACCCTTAATATTTCCTCTCAGTAATTTTCCACCCACTGACCCCTCACCCTGCCCACTGGCTATAAATTCCCACTTGTCCCTGGAGTTGTATTCCCTCCCCTGTTGCAATAGTCTTGAACAAGTCTTTCTTCCTGCTTTGACAAGTGTCAGAGTACGTTTTCTCACACTCCACATTTCCTTCCTTTCACTACCCCATTTCTTCATAGCAAAGCTTCCCAGGCCCTCTCCGACCCCCAGGTCACATGTCTCTGGAACTCATGGCAAAGGGGCTTCTATCTTCTTGGTCCTGATGGACTGGCTTCTGTCCAAGTTCCCCTGGACTCCATGGCTCCAACTCCAATGGCCACGTTCCTGTTTCATCGAACTCCTCCTCTCACAGTATTCAATGTGGTGCCCACTCCCTCCTTTCAACACATCATTTTCTCAACTCTTGGACGTCTCCCTAACCTTGGCCTTCCTCCATCTCCCTGACCACCCCTCCTGCATCTCCCAAGCATGTTGCTCTTTGTCTCCCTAAATCCTAAGTGTCTGACTCCCCAAAGGTCTTTCCTGGCCTCGTTTCTCTTCTCTGTATTTCTTTTGCTGCAGGAGATCTCAGTCAGTCCCAGAGGTTTAGACATTGCAGACATGATGATGTCTGCCAGGATTTATCTCCTGATGTCTCCTGGGAGTTCAAGACTTCCATATTTAACTGGCAACTCAATATTTGCATTGGGATATCTGAGAGATCTCAAACTTACTTTGCCTAAAGCAAAGCCATGTATTCCCTCCCCATCCCCACCACACAAAATAGAAAACAAGACAACAAGAACCGTTATTCCCCCAGCCTTCCCCATTCAACCATTCATTCATTTAGCAAATACCCATTGAGTACCTACTATGGGCAGGAACTGTTCCAGGTTCTGGGGCACTGCAGTGAATAAAAGAGACAAAAATTACCTTGCTGCTAATGAGAGCACCATGCACACAGTTCCTTAAATCAAAGGTCCAGGAACTATCACAAATTCTATTCTTTTCCTACATTAGTGGTTCTCAACTGGGTGCCTTTCACCCTAGAGGATATCAGGCAAGGTCTAAAAACAACTTTGGTCATCATAACTAGGGAAAAGGTGCTATTGGCATCTAGTGTATAGATGTCAGAAATGCTGCTAAAATCCAATGGTATACAGGATAGCCCCACCACCCAGACAACTAAGAATGATCTAGCTCCAAATGTTATATTACCCAGTTTGAGAAGCCCTGTCCTACATCCAACCCATCAACATGCACCTTTGGCTTTGTCTCCAACAGTTATCCTAATCTTACAACTTCTCCACACATCCATGGCCACCAACCTGGTACAAACTTCCACTCTCCGTCATGTGGTTCTTGCAACAGATTATTTGGACACTGAGTTTTCTTTCTTTTTCACTGGAAGTTCTCTCCTGTCATTATAGGTTGTATTTTCCTTCTCTGTATCCCAGGCAACTATCAGAAGATTTGGTACTTTTTCATCATCATCACCATCACAAACATCATCACCACCATTATCACCACCACCGTCATTGTCGTCATCACCGTCATCACTCCCCATTGAGTATTGACTGTTCTAGGTCCTATGCTGGGTACTTTACACACATCATCTCTTATAATCCCCCCACACCTCTCTGAGGGGAGGATCACTGCCCTAATTTTATAATGTCCTACTAGCTGGGTGATTAGGTGCCTCAAATCTGGAATCAGGCTGCTTGGCTCTGTCATATTATCCCTATGTGATGCTAGGGATAAGTTATTTAATCTCACTGCTCCTCAGTTTTCTTACCTGAAAAAATGGGAGAAACAATAGCTCTCACTTCGCAGAGTTATTGTAAGGATTCCAAGAGGTGGTCTGGGGGAAGCAATTAGCATGGTGCCCAGGACGCAGTGAGTACTCAGAAAATGTTGACCAGTCATCAGCTTGTTGAAAGAAAATAGGGAAACTACAGCTCACTGGGTTTAAGTACCTTGCTCATATGGTAAAACCATATGGTAAGTGGTTAACCTATAGCTCACTCCACCACACAAGGCTGCCTCCTGCCAGGATCAGGAAATGTCTGCTGGAAAATAAAAAAGATTGAATGAATGATAACTGGGCTCCAAGTCTGACCACCCATCTCCTTTGTTCCAAGGGACACAGAAGACTTTCCTTCCCGATTTCTATAAAATGTTCTAGAAATGGCAAAAGCCCTGAATTAGGCTCTGATTGTTTTTACAGCTCTGACCTTTCAAAAATCTCTCTGCTTTCCCTTCTGAGCCTCTTTTTACCATTTTAGAGGAAATTCCTCCTCCCTCCTCTCCATTCTCCAAAACACCATCCTAATCATCTCCTCCCACCCACTTGCTGATCCTTACACACCTGCTCTTAAACTCCCAGCCTCCGAGTCCAGCATTCCAAGAATAGAGCTGAGGAGGCCGTGATGTATCAGTGACATTTGCTCCACTGTAAATTATCTTGTCGGCAAAGCTAGAGAAATTACATGGAGTAAAAGTTGCCTAAAGTTCATTTTTGATTACAGTGATGGAAGCAGATATTGTTGAGAACCTTCTTTTGGCAGCAGATAAAGAGAAAGTGCCCTCATCCCCAAGCCATGGGGAATGTCTCAGCCCAAAGAGGAAGCGCTCCAGCAATCTGTCCTTGACCCCGGTAGGGGGACATGGCTTGGTCCCACTAGGGGATGGCCTCGGAGGTACACTCAGAAGCCCTTTTCCTTACACAGGTCCCTGTGTGCAGGGTGAAAGAGTCACTGCCTCTTACTGCCTTCCTACCCTTATGAACATGTTGTGCTAACCATATTCCACCTGCAAGAAATGTGCTTCTCTCCTTTCCAACTCTTGCACACCCAGCGACACTGAGCTAGGGGATCACTTCCTCCAGGAAATCTTCCTTGAATGACCTCCATGTACATCTCTCTGTTTACTCCTGTTCCCTCATGGGACTTGCCCTGCGTTCCACAATATCCTCTGATAATATCTCTTTGCTCCTTGGAACATCCTTGGATAACCACCAGAAGGACAGTTAAATTCTTTGACACCTTGGTCCTCTTCTCACAACTCACAGCCCTCCCTATAACACCCTGGGAAGCCACCTGAGGGAAACAGCCCTTCTTAGCTGACCCCAGATTGAAGGAGGACCCTGACACCCGGTTCTCACCTGGTCTGGGCAGCAGAAACAGACAGGGCCGATCCTGCTGGCCTCCTGAGTCCTGTCTTTCCTCCTCCCCACACACCAGGGACCTCAGCCAGAAACCAGGGGCCACCCTTGCCTCCCCACTGCTCCCCACCACACATCCACCCTGGGACCGGCTGCTTAGCCTCATAAAGAATTCTCTCGCTCCCTTGTCTCCACCCTCACCTGGCTCAGAATGGCATCACCTCCCACCTGGACTTTCTTCGTAGCCCAAAGGGGCCCTGGCTTCATTCTTCTTAGATTCGTTCTCAATGTGGCAAAGCCAGAGCACACACTCCATCAGACCCCCTGACACACCTGGGGCAGGGGCCTTGCCTCTTGGTGTTGCTGTGAACCAGGACCACAACATTCTTTGGCTCGGTGCGAAAGGCCTGAGTTCCTAGTTGGCCTCAGGGTGCCCGTGGTGCCAGGTGGCCAAGAATTGTCGATCAGCTTCTACCTGGGATGAGACATACAACTGCCACGTTCTCCTCTTGGTATCTGTGCATTCCCACGCCAGCAGCCGGGGGCTGGTGATACGTTCAGAGGGGGAAACAGTGGAAACCCTGCTCTAGGCGTGTTTGCAAACTCCAACTTCACCTGAGGAGTATGTTGGCCCCTCCCATGGAGATGTGGATATGCTCACACCTCTCTCCCAGCACCCAAAGTGTCCTCCCTGCAGAACCCCTTAATGGTTGGAGGATTGTTCCATAACGAGGTGTGCAGCAGCCATGGCCTGAGCCACCCCCCCAGCTGCGTGTGAATCACACCAGTGTGAAAAGGAACATGAGGCATCAGCTGCGCTTCCATGCGGAAGCCTGGTTCCCAGCACCCGCTCTGCCGGGCCATCTGTTAACAGACCACAGCAGAGAGTGGCATCCCCAGCTGTGGGGAAGCTGCCTCACCCGAGGGATCTGTGAGGTTTTGGCGGACATGTCGCCTTTAAAACACCATATGCTGGAAGAAAAAAGGAAGGTGTGTTGGCAAGCGCTCAAGGTGAGTTCTCATGGATTTAGGAAAGAGAAGTAGCATCACAGGAGTGTCCCAGAAGGGTATGCCTGCTCTGACCAGCAGCACAGAGACTCTGCAGACCCCCCAACCCGCCCCCCTGTGCCAGTGGAGCTTCTGATGGATCGTGTCATGTGACTCAACTGTGGGATTCACCTCGGAACAGAAACCCCTTGCAGGCCAATGACAGCAGAGAAAGGTGACTGTTTGTTATACAGCATCTCTGATAGCTCATGAAGCTCCCAAAGCAGAGTCTGCAAAGGGGCCTAGGCTAGATTCTTGCAGCTGACGGCTTAACAAACAGAAATCTGGTGTCTCACAGCTGGAAGTCCACGATGAAGGTGCCGGCAGGCTCCGTTCCTGGAGAGGGCTCTCCTCCCGACTTGAAGACGGCTACCTTCTCGCTGTGTGTTCTCACTGCAGAGAGAGCCATCTCTCTCGTGTCTCTTATAAGAACACCTCTTATGGGATCAGGCCCCACCCCTGGGACTTCAGTGAACCTTAACTACCTTCTCATAAGCCCTATCTCCAAATACATCTCCTAATGCATTAGGGGTGAGGGCTTCAACAAAGGAATCTGGGTTGGTGGGGGAGGACAAAATTTAGTCCATAGCAAAGAGAGACACACCACCAGGACAGTGTTTCTGAACTGAAACAAAGGAGCGAGCACTAGCTCCATCTCAGGGGCCCCAGTTCTGATCCCAGGCATGGGTCTCTTACCACTTGTATGAACAGACACGTCTGTGGTGGGGGGTCACTGTGTGTGACAGTGTGATTTGTAATAAAAAGTATATATTTGGTCTTTCTTCAGTTCCCAACACAGAGCTCCTAAAACCCTTGGAATTTCCTAAGTGAAAAGAGCCAGGAAGGCGTCTTTTGCTATGTTAATGAGGCTACTTTGGGAGAGCCCCCTGGTCAACTAAGGTTGGTTCCCCTGGTTGCCAGGGGAACCAACTCAGTGATTAGAGGATTAGAACTTTCAGCCCCGACCTCCAGAGAAGAGTGTGGCTGGAGAGAGAATCCATCACCAATAGCCAGCGATTTAACCAGTCATACCCGTGTAATGGAACCTCCATAAAAACCCAAAAGGATGGGCCTCAGAGAGCTTCTGGGCTGGCAAACCCAGAGATCTGTCAGCAGAAGTTCCAGGCAGGCAGGAGGTCACTGGGAGGGGTCTGATGTTGTGGGAAATGTAGGTAGCACAGGGGGACAAACATCAGGGACAGGGAAGACGCGGGGCTGGAAGAGATTCTGCAGATCCTTCTCCTCACTTTCTGTAGGTCTCCCCGGCAGGCACTGGGAGGGTGTGTGGGAAAACTCTCTTTTGGGGTCTTGTCTGCAGGTGCAGAGGTGTCTTCCCAGCCCCTTCCACCCTTGTCCAAACGCCCCAGGATGCCTCCTAATCCCGTAGATCTGCCATTGTCCCCGAGAGTCCTCCACACTGTGACACTGTCCTGTTAGGCTGCCTGTGAGGACAGAATCTGACTCTGAGAATTAAACGTTTTTACTCTCCTTTAAACCTTTGCATTTCAGCTCAGCTTTGGACAAACACAAAGAGCCAGAGATGGAGAGGGAGCCTCACTGGCTATTAAAGCTCGAGGCCTCCCTCTCTCCACTTACTTTGTGGGCACAAATGCTGCATTTTTTTTTTCTTTACAGCATTCCCACTAGAACAAGGGTCTTGTCTAATTACGAAACACACAACACCATTTTAATGATAATCACAGTCCTTCTGGGCCCCACCTACAGTCGAGGGGGGTTTAAATGCTCCTAGGGGGAGCGGAAGAGGGGAGAGCTGCCCCCCAGATTCCTCCCACCTGCCTTGGGGAAAATTGCATCAGCATCCACGACGACGTGAACTGTAATTTATGATCCTGCCATCTGATTGACGTGAGTAATTCTATTTAAAGCAAAGCCCAAGCACACACATTCTCAAGTGCTGCCTTGCCTGTGTTCTCTGACAACAAGGGAACCGACCCTCAGTGAGTCTGGACAGGTGGGGTAAGAGGGTCCAAATAGGTCCTTCAAAAGCAGCCTCTTGAGTGAGTCAAGAGGCTGTGTGACCTGGAGCTGACAACTCAACCTCTCTGAGCCTCATCAGGCTCATTTTCAGATGAAGTAATAAATACTCGCCTGGCTGCACACACAGAATCCAGCGAACGTCCAACCTGACAAAGAATGTGAAAGCGTGTTGGAGGAAAATGCTAGTGCCTGCCTTACAGGGTGATTGTGAAGTTCACGGGTCACCCTATTAGTTTTCTGGGGCTGTCGTAATAAAATGCCACAAACTGGGGGCTTGAACAGCAGACACGTATTCTCTCCCAGGTCTGGAAGTCAGAGATCAAGGTGCCTTAGAGTCCTGTTCTCTCTGAGAGTCTGGGTGCAACCCCTCCTCACCTCTTCCAGCTGCTGGTTGTTGCCGGGGGTCCCTGGCTTGCAGAGGCACCTCACCCATCTTCACCTCTCCCCTCTGCATCTTCTCTTCCCTCTTCTTATAGGGACACCAGCCATTGCATTTGGGCCACCCTAATCCAGTACAGACCCATCTTAACTCATGACATCTGCAAAGGCCAGATTTCCAAATAAGGTCACATCCTGAGGGAGATGACCTTGCAGGAGGATGTGGATCAAGATCCACCTACTGCAGTTACTTTCTGTCAAGCACTTAGAAATACGCCTGGCACTTAGTAAGAGTTTTGAAAGTATTTGCTATTATTATTTCTAAAGTAACTTCAGAAATGCATGTTGAGTTTGTGATTTTTCTTATTCCTACAAAACACTGATTATTTCCTTACTGGAGCCCCACTGTGGTCCACGGGCACCCATCTGTGTGCTGTGGACAGGATACAGCTCCATTGCTCGGAGAGGTACCAACCAACAGCACCAAGTTGATCAGCCTCAGTTTCCCCATGGACTCCCTCCAGACTGAACTTCCCGGTTGCTTTCACAGATTAACGAAGTAACAGCAGCTGTGCGTGTGCTTAAGGATTCCACATGTATTAGATTTGTTGTTATTACCGCTATTTTCATATCCCAGCAATAGCGGACATACGCACCCCAGGCTCCTCACTGCCTTTCATTGGGTGTTCAATAAGATTTACCCATAAAAAACAAAAACCAGAGCCCCACCTAATTATGCCTAATTACACTTGGCAGACACTGAAGAAAATGCCACGAGGGCTGGTCGTGCGATTTGGGAGCCCAAAATAATCCAGGCGTGGTGGGTGCTTGCAGCGTGCAGCATGAGAAGAGGATTTTACCCTATCATTTTGAGAGTTACCAAATTTTTCCAAATGAGTAAAATTCTGACATGCAGCACAGGGCACCCCTGTTACCCTGGAGCATGAGGAAAGGCTGTTTCCGGGGCACTTGGGCGAATCCCACGTTCTCCCTAACAGCCTAGGATGCCCCCCTCCTTAGCAGCAATTAAGTGCAAATATAAATATCAACAATTCACCTTGGAGATATTCCTGAGGACTGTTTTACTGCTGATGCCAAGTTCCAGAAAGATCCTGATTAAAGTTGAAAGCCACGTAAATGGTTGCCCTTTGGGTCTTTCTGAAACAGAGGAGAGATTTATTTTTCTCCCACCTCTCGTCAGCAAAATCTAAGTGGAGTGTTGGGTGTAAAACGGTACGCAATAAACATTTAAAAGGATTAGTCACATTTTAAAATATTATGAAGTTGGAGAAAATACAACCGCACCCCTGGTCTCAGAGCTGGTTCTCTTTCAGAAACGTATAAGACTCCGGGCTCTTTGCCCCTGGGCAAGAGGTGAGCCTGAACAATGTAAAGGGTACCTGCCTGCACTCCCAGGGGCTGAAAGAACACATATGTGGATGCCCTTGGGTGCCAGAGACCCACACCTTGTAGGTGTTCAACAAATATTAATTCATTTTGGGGTCCCCTTCCTCCAGGACTGGACCAGAGATGCCAAGTGTGTGAATGTAGCAGTCACTATGCTGCATATTAGAGCGTTCAGTCGGATTTGCCGTCCCCCTGGCTCTGTCCTGACCAACAGCCTGTGGCCAGGTATCCTGACTTCTTGTATCACCCTTAAACAGTGCTCTGATCTTTCCTCCTCTCCAGCTCCGAAACCTCCATAGCTCCCTATGTCCCACCCCTGCCATGAGCTCTCCCGCTCCATTGGATACTGTTACCTAGCACACCTGCCTCTGCACCTTTCGTCAGCTCTTCTCTCCACCTGGCAGGTCTGCGTCCCCTTCTCAATTCGTTCACTCGTTCAACTAAGTTCTTGAGTGGCACCTGTGCCCCCAGACCTGCTGGCATTCTCAAGAATGGAAGACTCTCCCGCACCTTCGACTTTCAACCCAAGACCCCCTGGCCCAGGCACCTGTGCTCAGGGCCACCTTCCTTCAGCCTGATCCACACCCGGCGTCTCCCATCTTGGACCCCGAGATCTGGCAGGAGGGGGCTTGGCTCCATTGATCTTTGTCTCCCCAGCTGCTTAGACTAGAGCCAGAAACCTAGTGGAAGTTTGACAAATACATTTTGAGTGAATGATTGGTCCATGAATGGACCCATTCCCGCCCAGCTCAAGTGAGCCCTGGGGAAATGAAACTCTTGACAAAGAAGTGTTTACAGACATGAGGAGAGTGGGGGGGTGAGTGTGGAACTGACCTGCCTGGGGTGGGAGGAGGGCAAGCAGGCAGGTCAGAATCACAGCTGGATGGTCCACAGAGGGGAGAAGATGCTCCCATCCTGTATGATGTCTTTTCAGATTATCTAAACACCATCTTCGCAAAATATGGGACCTTTTCACTTTCCCTTCTCTTTCCCCTCTCCCCTTCTCTGCCTTCCCCTCCCCTTCTCTCTCTGTCTCTGTCTCTCTCTGTCTCTCTCTCTCTCTCACTTTCTTCTCAAGAGCTGAGTTATCAGGACCCAGAGAAAGGGTCAGATACACTTGAGATGAGCCACAAGCCCCCTCATGCAGGAGTCTGCCTGGCAGGTGTGTGTCACATCCTCGGAGCAGAACAATTATGTTGAAGGGAAATCATGGAGGCGTGTCTGTGGGGAAGGGAGCAGGTGGGGTGGCCTTCCCTGGGCAGATGGGGCAGCAGGGACTTCTGGGGTAGACAGACACGGGGCAGCCGGGGGCTCCAAGCTGGTTGGCATCCCTGGTTCTCCATCCTGTCCATCTGGCTGCACGCCTATGCCCTCCCTAGATAAACACTGACCAGCACCTCCCTTTGGCCCCAACACTCCCCCGGGGCGTCCACACCTGTGCTCACCCGGGACGCCCCTGCTACCTCCCCGTTCCAGGGTGGAATCCTCCCACGGACTGGGGTGCTACCATGCACCCAGGGCACTTCCTCCCCTCCTCCTACAGAACTTATCCGTCCTGGTCGCATCCCTTGGAGACATGCTGGAAGCGGGCACATCTTATACACAGGGTGGATGACAGCTGGCATTGGGACAATGGGCAGCCTTTGCGGGACTCTTGATTCCCCTGGAGCATGTTGTTGTGAGTGTGTGCAGAGCCCTCTGGGCTGCAGGGGAGCAAATGAGTGGAACAGGGCCAAACCCGGACCCTCTCGGGGGCACAGGAGACAGAAGGGCAGGCATAGCTTTGTTAGGGCTGTGAGGTCAGGTGTCTCAGGCAGAAGGAAGCTGGGCTGCTGGGGGTAAACTGAGGGAAGAGAGGTCCCGGGCCCCCTGCCCAAAGACGGTGCCATATCATGAGGAAGAGGCAGACCCAGCAATCCCGGGGGTCTGAGAGTCCATCAAAGCCCTCCCGTTGGCCGGCAGGCTTAATCCCTGCATGGTTCTCAGAGCCAGATAATCGTTTTTGCTGAGTTTCAGGTGTGTGTCCTACACTGTTCCCTTTGGCTCTGCAAGAGGGTGCATTGTATTTAATTCTGACCCAAAGCAAATACTGAGTCACATGGAGAAGCCTGAGCTACTGGCCCAAGAGGTCTAGTCACCACTTAGAGGAGAGTGAGGGCTGTTCGTCACAGACAGAAGGTGGCTCTGAAACTGGTCAGCACCCAGACAACTGCCAGTCCCGCCACCCCAGGCAGGCAAGTGGTGAGGACCCCTCTGTGCCCCGTGGGGTGGGGCTAGATGGGTCCACCTGGGTCCCAGAGGGTGGATGCCTCCACTGGTGAGAGAAGGCCCTGGACCTTTTCTATCCTTTCAGTGCACACCTGTGAGTGCCCACCCATACCAGGTTCCTAGTTCACACCTCGTCACACCTGCATGCTCCAGGCAGGCTCATGCCCCTCTCAGGTCAGCCTCTGGTTGTTTCCTCCATCACCTTCTCAAAGCCGTGTCCCTGGCCTGTACTGGGAAGGGATATGCCCACATGGCCAGGTGGCCCTTGCTCTCTGCATCGCCTGTGAGCACATTCTATCAAAGCCCACATTCCTGTCCTACAAAACCCTGGAAACAGCTCTTTACTGAGCAAGCTGCCTCACAGATCAGTTCTGCTTAGGACATTTGAGAAGGATTTTGCAACTTCTGATCAGATTTTATTTCTAACTCTAACTCTGCCCAGTGTTCATGTCCCTTGCCAAGACTTTCATGTGGTGATGATGTTGACAACACGAGTGTTCCCCTAGCTTGAGTCTAAGTGGACAACCCATGCTCATCAGACTTGGCATCTCAGACTTCCTCTGTGCTTCCTCTCCACCAGCTCTATGCCCCGACTCGTGGCTGTGCCCCAGGACCCATGGCACGATCCCCAGGATGCCTAGCAGAGGGGGCAGGGAAGAACAGTGCCTGGTTAAGGCCAAGGACAGCTCAAATCCTGGCTCTGCCACTTTCTGGCTTTGGGACCGAAGACAAGTTATTTCAGTTTACTGAACCTCAGTTTCCCCATCTGGAAGGTGCAGCAGCTGAGAGAATCCTGCCCCAGTGCCTCCTACCTGCCGTAATGCTTGTACCCATTACAAGCACCTGCTGTCTTCTTAACATTGTCACCAACCAATATGACGTGGGGGTTATGGGAGCAGGCTTGGGGACTCCCAGTCATTGAGTGATAGGCCAGGGCCCGGGGTCCCTTGCTGGATATAAGGCCTCAGACCAGACACTCAACAGCACGGGCCATAGAGATTTGCACTGAGGATTAAAGATAGAATGAATATAAAATGCTTTGTTGAGTGTCTGGCATACAATAAATTCTGACAAATATCAACTATTAGGAATAATAGTCAACCTTTATAGAAAGCTTTGTGGGTCAGACACTGTTCTGAGCATGTTACAGCTTTTAACTTACTGAATCGTGTGCCTTGCCCCGAAGGTAGGCAGCCCTGTTTCAAAAGGAGGAAACCAAGCACGGAGATGTTAAGTCATTGCCCAGGGTCACACAGTTCACAGGTCTGGCTCCTGAGTCTGCCCCCTTAGTCACAAGAGCCTTTCACACCAGAGTTTTTATTATGTCCACTGATATCAATGGACTTTGAACTCCTGAGGAAAGGGACCATGTCTTCTTACCCCAGTCCCTGGACGGGGTGCGTACCAGCTGCCTGGGGAGTGGGCTCGCCAATGGATGTGTCCAGAGATGCACCTTCACTCCCGTGCAAGGTTTCTCCACCCCGACACACCAGTAGGAGGGTGGGGTTTCAGTGATCAAGCCCAGCTGAATGACAATGACCGTCACTCTACATCCAGATGCAAGAGTGAAACATTCGTGTTAACTGCCCCGGGAAGAGCCCACAGTTGGAGGCCTATCCCACTCCCCCAAGTCAGGGAGCTGACCTCACTTGGCACCACCTGACCCCACCTGCCCCCACCTGATCACACCTGACCCCACCTGATCACACCTGACCACACCTGACCCCACCTGATCACACCTGACCACACCTGACCACAACTAACCCCACCTGATCACACCTAATCACACCTGCCCACACCTGACCCCACCTGACCCTACTTGCCTCCACCTGATCACACCTGACCCCACCTGACCCCCACCCCAACCACCAACTAATGAGTGCATTGGATCTTGGCCCACCCTGGAAGCCTGGCCAGTGCCCACAAACTCCAGATTCTGCTCAAACTACTGGGAGAAACTGTGCCCTTGGTTCCGGGGCTGCTAAGGGTATGGGAGGCCAGCGAGCCTGCCACAGGAAGCAGCCTCCCCAGGAGGCAGCCAGCAGGAGCAGAGCCAGGGTTGCAGAGAGGAGAACCAGGCCAGGCCTGGGGCTGATGCAGCTCGAGCCCCGTATCCGGCAACACTGGACGTCTGGGTGCTCAGTGGATGTGAGTCAACACATCCCCCTCTGGCCTCAGCCAGTCTGGGGCTGTTCATTGACTGAAGCCCAGAGAATCCAGCTCTTGGGGACAACGAGGGGCCCACCTCCTGGGTGACTGGGGACCATAGGTCAGGGGCCTGGCTGCCCCAGGAGTGCGTCCTCGGTAAGTGCTCCCATGTCACTGTCTCTGCTGGCAAGAGGGAGACGGCCAAGCCCTGGGCCCCCATCCCCCCAGGAACAGCTGTCCTCTTCCACGTCACCTCAGCCATTCTGGCACATCTTGGACATAGCTGCTCGTTTGTGTCACTTGTGCCCTGCTTTCTGGGACTGTTTTGGGTGTGGTGAGTGGCTAGGCCCCTAGTTGGGACGCCCAGCCCTGCCAGTGATGTAGACCTCTATTTTCCAAACCACCAACGGTGTTCCAGATAAAGAAGGAGCCTAACCTCCCTTGGACCTCGGGCAGGACTGAGCAGAGAGCCAGCTCCACTGGGAGATGCAACCTGGGGATGTAGGTGGGAGGGAGGGTCCACAGACCCCCAGCTCTGCCCTGCCTCCCAGGTAAGTCTTGTCTGAGTCCTTGTGGAAGGTGAGCCCCCACCCCAAGAAGAGAGGTGTTGCCTGGGTCCCCATCGCATCGAGTCTCGGAGATCCCAAGTCATCCTGGTCGCCCCTCTTCCCTCACATCCCAAGTCCTGACCATACAACCTCCCAGTACTTCTGGAATCCCCACATCCCAGACCCAACAGCCACTCTGCCTGAGTCAGCCCTCCTGGACCACTGCTGCCTCATGAACAACCTTCTGCTTCCCCCGACCCTGTGTCTTGGGGTGAAATCTGTCCCCCAGAATTCATGTCCATCTGGGATCTGACAATGTGACCTAATTTGGAAATAGGGTCGGTGCAGATGTAATTAGTTAAGACGAGGTCATATGCTGGTTTATAATGACCGGTGTCCTTATAAGGAGAAGGAGATTCAGACACAGGTACACATGGGGGAAGATGGCCCCACGATGATGGAGGCAGAGATTGGAGGGATACGCCACAAGCCAAGGATGCCTGGGGACCACCAGAAGCTGGAAAAGGCAGGAAAAGATGGTCCGCTAGAGACTCCAGCGGGAGCACAGCCCTGCCCACACCTCGACTTGGGGCTTCTGGCCTGTAGACTGTGAGGGAATAAAGTCGCTGTTGTAAGCCCCCATTTTCGGTAATTTGTTAGGGTAGCCCCAGAAAGCGGACACAGTCTGCTGTTACTTGATCACCACGTGAAGAGGAGAATACGCTTTAAAAAATGCAGCTCTTCCCTTCTACCCCTTCTGCTCATAAACTTCAGTGGCTTCCCGTTTCTTTCATGCAAAAATAAAGATCCTTGACATGGTCTGTCTCCAGGTCCCTGTGGTCTCCGTGTGGCCACCCCGCCACCTCTCACCCATCTCCTGCCTCCACACTTGCCCAGCCACTCCAAGCCATGTGATAGATGAGGTCGATAGAGTCAGAGGTCCCAGCATCCCAGCCTCTGCCTGCCCGAGGCTGCCGTTTCCTCCTGTCCACGGTTTGTTCTCGCTTGTTTGTTTGTTTGGCTGCACCATGAGGCTTGCGGGATCTTTGTTCCCCAACCAGGGATCAAACCTGTGCCCCCTGCAGTAGAAGCATGGAGTCCTAACCCCTGGACCACCAGGGAAGTCCCCGTCCACATTTCTATTCTCTCTCTCTCCACTTTCCTTGCTCTCTCTTGCATTCTTGCTCTCTCTCTTTCTTCTCTCTCTCTCTAAATATATAAATATACATATCTAAATATAAAAACATAAATATGTATATATATACACATATATTCACATATATGGTATTTGTAGTAGTGCTTTATAACTTTACATAAGTAACACACTATCATACGAATCTCTTTGCAACTTGCTTTTTTTAATCATATAATTCTGAGATCCATCCAAGTTGATAACTGTCCCATATCAATATAGTTTATGCATTTTTAACTGTGGCCTGACCCCCTACCATCATTTATTTATGCAAACTCCTCCATATCCCTGGACATTTCACATCAGCGCACACCGGGACAACATTGTGATGAATATCCCTTTCGTGCCCCTGTGCACTTCTGCGACCATTTCCCTCACTTCTACCCCCAGGAGCGATGTTATGGGCTGTAGAATATGAATATTTTCCATTTTACTGACTATTATAAAAGTACTCTCCTAAGGGTTGTAATGATCTCTGTTCCCAGCAGCTGTGAATTCTCTCATGCATTTCGGCATTCATTCAGCCCACGGGGATTTACTGAGCACCTACTATGTGGAGCGCACAGTTCCAGGTATGGGGACACAGCACTCCAAGTGCACAGGCTCTGGGTCCAGTCTGTCCGGATCCACAGCTCACTAAATGTGGGGCCTTGGGTGAGGTATGTAACATCTTTGGGCTTCAGTTTTCTCATCTGTAATAGCTGATAAAGTTGGAAATGCATAACTAGACATAGATATACATGACTAGGTAGGGATGATGGAGGTAGGTATAGAGCTAGAGGTCAAAGTAGCTATAGAGATACAGATATGGATGCAGGTATAGAGATACAGACGGTACAGTTGTGGACATACACACAGATGAAATCGACATAGATGATACACATAGACATCAATACACACCAGATACAGGTACAGATACAGATACAGATACGCACAAGCAGATATGGACACAAATACAAAAACAGTTTCCTCTGTACCTCAGTTTCCCACCTTACAGTAACTACACTCAGGTTTGATGTGGAAAATAATGTGAGAAAATGTGTATAAAAGCTCTGAGCTCCGTGCCGGGCACGAAACAGCACTCATATGGGGAACTATGGTTAATGTCCTGGGTCAAGACCCCGCCACCAAAGGCTGCTGGGAACACACTGAGAGTCAAACAAGATTGGGTTTATGGTCTCCCTGTCACTAGGGAGATCACGCACCGTGGGAGCCTTGGAGCGTCTGCGAGAGGGCCTTAGGGAGAGCATATCATAGGTTTGGGCTTGTACTTGGTGATTTGGGGAGGGATTCGGGCTTTGCTCTGGGTTGGATGCTGTTGGGGAGTGGGGGTCTTTCAGTGATCAGGTGTCTTCACCGGTTGTACCTAGAAGGCCGGAGCAAGGGAGTGAGGCTAAAGCTGTGATTGGTAAAGAAACAGTGGTCCACTCGTCTCTCAGGGTTGGGGTGACGGTCAGTCTGTGGTTTGGACGTTTTCGAGTGAGCTCAGTCCTGGTCACGGAGTGGCCATGAATTCTGTGACGACCCAGGAGGAATCACCAGGGCCCACCCGGCAGGACCAGCTTAGCTTCTGCTCTTTTCTCACCAGATAGAGACTTTCTGATTTAGGTTCTTGTTCAAGGACCTCTGTTGCTTCCAACGTTCTCTGACCACCTCTTTCTCGTTTACCGGCCTGTATATTTCTCCTCCCCATGGTCAGGCCCTGCTTCTTGGGCTCAGCTCTGTGTCTTGCCAGCAATTCTCCATGGAGGAGGGTTTCCAGCTTCCCTCAGTAGGAAATAAACTGTGTCTTCCTTCCTCTAAAGCCAGAGGATCCCACAGAAGGACCAGGAAGCAGGACCTTCACAGAGCCCTGCCTTAGCCAGGCCCCAGGTGGGGGCTTGGAGCAGCTGTTCCGTCCATCTGGCCAGTGCAGGCACCCTGTGGACAGATAGAAACTGGGAGACCTGCGTCTATGGGACGGTGGGGACTACAGGCTCCAGAGTCAGTGCTGGGGCTGCATTTGGACTCAGCGACTGCACTGGGTTCAAGAGTGACTCCAAAGTTCACGTGCACCCAGAACCTGTGATCATGACCTTATTTGGAAATGGGGTCTTTACAGATAAAATGAAGTTGAGATGAGGTCATGCTGGATCAGGGTGGGCACTAAATCCCATGACTGGTGTCCATGTAAGAAGAGGAGGGACACGTACAGATGCAGAGAAGGTGGCCGGGTGACCAAGGAGGTGGAGGTCAGGGTGACAGAACAACAATCTAAGGAACACCAAGGATTGCCAGCAGCACCGGAAGCTGGGCGAGAGGCATGGACCAGATGCTCCCGCAGAGCCCTTGGAGGGCACCAAGCCTGCCCACACCTTGATTTGGACTCTGGTCCCTAAAACTGTGAGATGGCAAGCTTCTGTTGCTTTGAGTCACTTGACATGGCAGCCGCAGGAAGCTACTGCAGCAACCTTGAGCTGCCAGCCCACCACCTGCACCCTGGCTCTACCTTTCAGAGCAGAAGGCACCTTCATCAGCCCTTTCTCAGTGGGGCCACAGCCGGGCACGGGAAGGGCCGAGGCTCCCAGGCCCTGTGCCATCTCACGGCAGCGGCTCAGGCGTCAGTCCCTGGCTGCACTGCATCGCCGGCTCCAGCCACTCAGCCCGTCAAACCGTCATTGGGTGATGACTGTCATTACATGATTGTGGTGTCGCTGGGGTCGATGATTTGTCATGGTTAACATTTATGAAGTGTGCAATCCATCTGCAGAAAATGATGATAATAAAACCCGAGGAGTCCCCTCTGATTGTCACAGGCTGGGTCAGAGTAGAGATTCTGGAAAGGAAGACCGCACGGCGGGAGTGTCGGGGGAGGGGATGGGGGATTCGATTATTAAAGACGGGCAGTGGTGTGAGCCCCATTGTCTGAGTCCCTTCAAATAAGCACCCCTAAAAACACTCAGAAACGTTGACTGATGCTCATTAATCAATTTTACCATAGACCTAGAGAAAGCCAAGTTGATCAATACTCATTACAAACCCAGACAGCACCAGGCTAGGCACCGTGAGGGGCTGTCCCATGAAGGACACTTCTGTGTCTGCCCTTGAAGACCAGATGACAGGACCAGCACCCAGGGACCCAATCACACCCCCTTTATTCTCACCCCGGTGTTTGCTGGTGTCAGCATGTGGAGGACTGTTCGGGGCAAGCTGAGCTGCCTTGGGAGGCTTCCTGGAGGAGGTGAGTTACCTGGAACCTCGGAGGATGAGAGGGAAGGAAGAGCGAGCTCCATCACGTTCCTCTGACACCTTTGAGAACCTGGCGAGGCCGTCTTTACTTTCCCCATCCAAATGGGAGGGTCAAAGTGACCGTTCTGTGACTGAGGTCTCCCAACTGCCCTCAGATAGCAGAGGCCCTGTCCATCCCTCAGGGTTCCTGACACCCCCGGGACGAGTTTAGACATGTTTAGATGTGACAGACATCGGGCAGCCTCTGCTGCGTCCCCCTCCCACCCCTTGGGGTCGGGCAAGCACCTCCCTGGGCTGCTCTCTATCTGCAAAGGTCACCCCTGTCATCCAGCAGGGACTCTGCCAATGGAGCCAGGGGACAGGGCAGTAAATCTTCTCAAGACCCACAATTGAACTCCCACAGACTGGATTTTCTGCCTGAAGTCAATGGATTAAGAGAGATCAGGGACTTGCCTGGGGAGCCAGGAGCAGATGAAGAGGGCATGCTGTGCTCCCAGGAATGAAGTTCCCCTAAAGCGCCTTTGCCGGGACCCCTAACGATGGCCTCACGTAAGAAGGTAAACACTTCTCTGAGTGTCCTCCAACAGGACTCAGAGTTTCTACGGTAAGACGGGTACCTGATTCCCAAGGTGGCAAGAGCCCCTCGGCCCCTTTCTCCCTCCACCTCCTCCCAATCTCTGTCTCTATAGGCACCCCCCAGGTGGGTCAGGGCCTGATAAGTGCAGGGGTGTCCCCCACTCCAGATGCAGGGACCGTGAGGACCCCCTCAGAGCTCTCCATGGCACATACCTGGTGTCAAATAAAAACACTCCAAACTTCAGTAAAGAGAGACTTGATTCTGAAGGATTACTGCAAGAGGGGGAGGGGCTTATTGCAATGGGGGAGGAGCCTATTATAATTGGAGGAGGGGGCTATTACAATGGGGGCAATGGGGAGAAGGTGCAATTTTATTGGGTGAAGGGGTTATTGTACTGGGGGGAAGGCTCCAACCATGAGGTCAAGCCTATGAAAGGTCAGGAGAAAAGGCCTTTCTTTTGCAGAGAAGAGCAAGGAGCCAGGAAAGGACAGGAGGCTGGGAGGTGGGATAAAAGACTGAAGGATGGAGGCCACCTGATGGGACCACACACGAGAGACTGTCTCACCCTGGGGTCAGGAGGGGTCCTCCGCTGCATCGGGCTGGGGTCAGCCTGGGTGCAGGGCCCCTGGGGAAGGAGAGAAGCTTAACTAAGTTCCACTCACAAGCTTTTTGTTCCTATTGATCAGTGGGGACGAAACAGTTCAGCTGGTCATTGGTGGGGCAAAGGATGGGAATTTGAAGGAGAGGGTCTGTGTCTGGGGCAGGCTGAGTCCCTCTAGTCGTGCGGGGAAGGGGTTCTTGGCAGTAGGCCGTTGCCAAGGGCACTAAAGAGTCAGGGGTGGGTCTTTGAGAGTCATGGTTTACCACAATCCGGGGGCTCGGGAAAAATGCGACATTGCTATTGGCCTGCAATGCAGACTGGAGAGGCCTTCCATGCTCTGAGCTGGACACAAACCCAGCAGCTTTCTGTGTCTCCGTAAATAGGTCAGAGCAGTCTTTTCAAGGATGGAAAATGCTGCCTCCCAAACCCCAAGGTGCCGACCAAGTCTTGTGCATCTTTCTTAGTGGTAAGAGGTCCAGGTGCTCTAATACATCTTCTATATTGGAGGGGACATCCCGGCATGCCCCAGTCCCACCCGCAAAGCCTTTCCTGATGTGGCCAGCTCTGGCATCTCCACCTTGGGAGCATGTATTGTCACTCCTGCATAGGTGCTTCCTTCCTCAAAACCTGGCCTCGCCTGCACTCCATGGGTTCTGGTGCAAGAACTGGTCTGAGTTTGGAACCGGGGCAATGGTTCCTGTGCAGTGAGGGCAGCTGACCTCAGCCTTCTCCTTACCCATCTTTGATCCTGTTTGATTTTATGCATGAAGCATTCTCCTCGTTGGCTGCCCACCACCGTGCCCTGGAGTACCACGTTCCGTGGATCACTGTCCTGGATTCTGGCAGATCAGGGTCCTGCCAGTATTCTGACCTTGCTGCCCACTCAGTAACTTGCTTCTGGCAGGTGAGCACTGCCGTGTGGACTCTGGTGTTCTAGGGTCCCACCATCCACTGCTTGGCACCACTGTCTCCATCATACTTACTGCTCCAGGGGTCCAAGCCCTGTACAAACATCTCCATCATCGCACTGCCCTGTGACCCTGCCCCATTCCACGGTATCCATCACCCCACCCCAGGGGTCCAAGCCCTGCACCATAGTCTTTATCACCCACTGCACCATGACACCCGCCCTGTCCCACTGTCTCCATCCATCAGCCCAGTCTACAGAGAACGACCACCGCCAAGCTTCCCAGTGATGCTGGAACCCCTCACCGGGGTGCTCTTTACCACCTGGCCCCCAGTGGGTCAGCAGGGTGGTTCGCACTCTTAGGTGGTGGACTCACCCAGCACGCCCACACTCTGACCTTCTGACCCCTCCACAGGCTGCCCTGGCAGCCCCATGATTGCCACCTCATTTAATGCCAGCCATTGCGTTCCCACACTTCTGAGAGGTATCCCGGCAGCATTTAGAACAGTCTCCCAGGGCCCCTGCCATGGTGACATCCTGTCTCATGAGCCTCCTGTGGACACAGTCTGCTTATCTATTCTCTGTCCCGCCCCGGGACCCAGCCCTGGACCCCTCTCCCTGTGCCCACAGGTGCCCATCAGCCAGGTCCTGACCCCTCAGCACCCTCACCCTCTCCTCCCCAAAAGACCATGAAGGTCCTGCTATGATTTGAACCCAGGTGTGGGTCTGGGTGCAGGAGGGCAACCAGGGGTGGCCCTGGGGGGCCAACATTACCTGCAAGTCACCTTTCCGGCCTCTGCACTGTCTTCAAGCCAGGAAGGGGCTCCATCTCCCAGGTGGGGGCACGTCCACAGGTAAGAGGGCCGGCGGGGGTGGCTGGGGCTTCAGGAGATGCTCACCCGCGTCTCCACAGACCTTCCACACACATCTCGAGGTCCTTCTGCCTCCCCACCAAAGCCAAGGCAGGAATGCAGCCCTGGAAGTATCCCCCCACCAGTGGTCAGTCCCCAGCCGGAGACTTCTGTGGGTTCCCCAGAAGCAGAGCCTGGGGTGCGTTCAGGGCCATGATCGAGGCGACAGGACAGGGCAGGGGAGGAGCTGAGGAAGTGGGGCTGGAGGGGCTCCAGTCTGACCCAGTGGGAGCCTTAGAGCTGGGATTGTGTTGGTCCCACATAGCGGTGAGGGGGGCTTGCACCACCTCCCAGCTGAGGGCAGCCCCCCGGGTGGGGTTGTGATCTGCCACAGGCAAGGTGGCTCCATCCACCAGGAGCAATTCTCCAGAGCAGGGGACAGCTCGGAGACCAGGTGCCTGCCTGATGGGGCATGAACAGCATCAACTACAGAAACAAGCCTTTTTCTGCCGGCTTCTCACAGGATCCCAGGGAATTGCGATCACCAGCCAGTCTGAGGGCTGGCCCGGCCTTGTCTGAGAACAGCATCCGGCTCCCTCCGCTGCTTCCCGGGGCCGGAGCACCGCACGGCAATCACCGCGGTGCCTGGTGCTGGACCGTGTCGCTTCCCACGTAGGGCCATCGAATACGGATCGCCAGAGGCCGGCCAGGTGCCAGCTGGCGGAAAAGAAGAGTTAACAAACAGGATTGATTTGTTTAATCTAACGCTGGGACTTTCCACAGCAGGAAGGATGCTGTTCCATTCATCAGGATTAGACGGCTCCCAGCAGACGAGCTGTCCAAATCTCACCTTTCTTCGATTGGAGGGTTATGTTATTAAAGACAGGCCCCTGCAACAGAGAGAGCTCTCCAAAAGAAAAATGTATGTCTTTGTCAAAGGGCCTTTTAGATTACAGCCGGGCCTTCCCTGCAAACAAGAGTGTCGGATGGGGTCGTGCCCCTCCTGGTCCTCCTCTCCCCACCTTCCCATTCCCAGTTTTACGAAGTGTTTTGAGGAATAAAGAAAGCCACCCTCTGACCTGCATCCTCTGCCTCGTCAGCCTGCTGTCCAGAGCACCCGCGGGGGTGTCCTCAGCCCTTGCCCTGCACCATCCGGATAAATTCACAAGAGTTAAGTCAAGGGCCTCAGAGATGGTGGGAGAGGTTCCAGAAGCCACAACGTTAGGACTCGAGGGCCGTTTAAGGGAAGGAAACTGCATCAACAGCATTTACACTCGAGGGACAGCAAGGGCGGCTGAACATTGTCCCCAGAGGCGTTTCCCATCCGAGGCTCATGTCAGGGTTGGTTGTGTGCCCTTGTTAAAATGCGGAGTCCCGGGCCCCGCTCCAGGACTCCTAGACCAGGATCTGTGAGGGCAGGGCCCAGGAGTCTGCATTGTGAACAAGCTCCAAGATGATCCTGGTGCAGCCCAGAGTCTGGGGCCACTGGCTGGACCTGTGTGGATGGGGAGGGATGGCTGCCATCACAGCCCAAGTCTTCCTGCCCCACCCCGCCCCTAGCCCAGGACACTAGGTGCTGGTCCTGACTTAGCCCCCAGGTGCTTCAGAGCACTTCTGCAGCCTTTCAGCTGGGAGTGGGCGCCCAGGACCTCAACAACCCCATCACACAACCAGCTGCCTCCTCAGGAAGTGTTTTAGTTCCTGGGGCAGCCATAACAAAGTACCAAAGATGGGGCGGCTTAAGCAACAGACATTTAATTTCTCCCAGTCCCGGAGGCTGAACCTCCAAGATCAAGGTGTCAGCAGGGTTGACTTCTCCTGAGGCCTCTCTCCTTGGCGTGTAGACAGCCGTCTTCTCCCCGTGTCCTCACACGGTCATCCCTCTGTGTGTGTCTGTGTCCTGATCTCCTCTTCTTATAAGCACACCAGTCCTATCTGATCAGGGCCCATCGCAGTGACCTCATTTTACCTTAATGATCTCTTCAAAGACCCCATCTCTGCATATAGTCACATCCTGAGTCCTAGTTGTTAGGACTTGAATACATGAATTTGGGGGACACCGTTCAGCCCTTGACAAGGAGCCAAGGAAAAACCCAAACGGCAAACAGGTCCTGCTCAGCCTAAGTAAGATCCCGGTTACACCACAGTTTCCCAGTCTGGCTCTCAGTTAGAGCAACACAGAACACAGAACATAGAACGCAGAACGCTCTCAGAATGCAATGACAGCTGGAAAGATTGGGTCTGACGGGAGGTGGGAGAAAGAGAGACCAGCAGGCCCTCTCCATCTCAATCTCTCTCCCTCTCCTCTCTATCTCTCTCTCTCTCTCTCTCTCTCTCTCTCTCTCGTCCTGAGGCGGTCCCTCCTCCACCCAGTTGCCCATCAACTTGACGCTAGTTGAAGAGAAGTCCCTTCTTTTAAATGTGGTTTGCCACGGGCTTCCTGCTGCCCCTATGAATAAATCTGTTTTCTCTGCCCCCGTGAACGCTCACCCCTGTGGCCCCAGCCTCTGCCCTGTGTTCTCCATCATCCCTTGCTGGGGACTTTCAGGCATCTTGGGACAGGGTCCACCAGAGGGACAGGATGGATTCTTGTCTCCCTGCTCACTCACCCCAGCCCAGGGAGAGCGGGTGGTCAGATGGCAATGGCCCCAATCCTCATGTACTTGAGGCCAAGCTATGAGAAAGCTCTGGCTCTGGGGTGTCTCTTCATTTTTCTCTGCCCTGCCCCTCACATGGCAGGGAAGGTCTGCTCTGCCTCCCCCAAGTGCCCCTGGTGGCGACTCCAAGTTCTGAGCTTGGGAGGGAGAAACTGCAAACCCTGTGACCCCAAAACCAAAGCCATGCGTTCCCACCAGGCCTCTGAGGAATGAAGCTGCTGTCTCACCTCCGTCTCCTGGAGACTCTTCTGGGATGGGCTTCCCAGAGGGCAGGAAATGGGGAATTTCTGATCCCCTGTAGCACCAAAGTCACCTATGTCGGTAAAGGCACCAGAGCCTTTTATGGACGCTCATCCTGCATCCCCCAGCTCCTCACAGCCCTCCTGCCACATGTTGGAGACCGGGACCACAGTGCTTCTTAGAGTCCAAAGTCTGTGGATGGGACTCCAGGCAGAGCATCCCGAGGAGAAGCCCCAACACTGAGGATGGTGGTGATGTTGACTCCCACTTACCTCACCACCAACCAATCAGAAGAATGTCCATGAGCTGACCACGCCCTCTTTGAACCATTACTGTAAAACTTCTCACTACATCCTCCAGGTTGGGACACGCAGTTTTGAGGGCATTAGCCCACTGTGGCCCCCTTTGCCTGGCAAAGCAATAAAGCTATTCTTTTCTACTTTACCCAAAACTTTATCTCCAAGAATTAATTCTGTGTCAGGGCGCAGAGGCCAGATTCAGCTTCAAAGCTACAATGAGCCTCATGGCCCCCAAACCAGACTCACCAGGGCCTCACACCGCTGCCATGCAGAGGGCTTGGTCTGCGGGCCATGGTGCCGGAAGAAGCAGGAGGCCCCGAGGTGGGCAGGAACAGACCCCGTCCCTTCTGGCCTATCTTTCTTAAGCAAACCCCCTGAGTTGCAGGTCTTCATTCCCAAAAGGAAATCACAGCCTCCGCCCCTCTTCCCACCTCGTGGTCCAGCCTGGGCTCCTGCAGAAGAAGATAGTGGGCCCTGCTGTCCTTGGGGTCAGAGGAGTCAGGCTGGAGGGTCTCCCTGGCATCAACCCTCATCAGATGATACATTTCTCTAGGTCTTTCATTGTGCTTTGATGCATTGTCCCTCCTAAAGGCCTGGGTTTAAAAGGATAAGTTTAAAGCAACCCTAAAATAATTGAAATATACTCTAGGCATCCCGGAGTAGTGGGTAGGAACTGGATTCTAGGGCCCAACTTCCCAGATGTGGAGGCAGAGCCAGCTCCACCCCTTGGTAGCTTCCTGGCCAGGGAGCCAGCCTTTCTGGGCCCAGTTTCTTGTTGTGTAACAAGGTGGTGGTATTAACATCCTCCTGACAAGGTTGTACAAGGATGAAGTGAGTCAATGTTATAAAGCATTAGGAACGGTGTCTGACATAACAAAAGGCTTCTTAGTGTTTGTGAATAAATTAAAAATGAGTGTTTTGTCTTTGCCTCTGTTTTCAAGTGACTTTTACCTGCAGTCACGGTGAAGCTGTAACTAGCAACCCTGAGGACCCACAGCCCCCCTCCCCCTCCCTGCCTCTCCCCGGCCTCGCATCCCCAATTCCCTCAGCATTATGAAGCTTAACTAGACACATCCTGTCAGCTTGGGCGGAAAGAGCTGCCCATGGCATTTAGGAAGGGAAAATAAATGCTTCTTTTCTGTCTCTCTCTCTCTGAAGTCCCAGTGTCCCCAGGGGATGAGACACTGAAGTATTTCACAATAGCTTTCCTGGGACAAAAGGCAGGAAGATAAATACAAACAGTATTCATGTGTCTGGAAGTGCTGGCAGGTGGGAGGGAGCTCTGGTTCCCAAGGGGGGAAGGAGACCTTTCTCCTGGGGGTAAAGTTTCAGAGCCCTCTTACCCTGTGCTCACCCCCTCTCCACTCTAGCCCCACTCTGCCATCTTCTAAATCTGGGCAGGGTTGCCCAAGCTGAATACCTAGTCGGTTGTCAACTGCTTCCCAAAGCCTCCATTCCTCTCCCTAACTCGCGTTGAACATTTTGTGCAGGAAATCACCTACACAGCGTAGAGGCAGATGCAGGAGTGGACAGGACATGGACATCCCAGGTGGGGAAATAGGCAGAAATAAATGGGAAGTTAACAGCCACAGAAGGTATGAGTAACACTTCTGGCTGCCCTAAGGGGAGAGAGGGTCACACCTGAGAAAGTGTCCAATAAGTGGCAGATCGTCAGCAGAGGGTATAGGGTGAATACGATGCTAAGCTCTGTGGGCCTCAGTTTCTTCACCTGAAAAATAAAAATGATACTAGCTCCTACATCACAGGGTTGTTATGAGGATTCAATGAGTTAATACACAAATGCCTGGAGAGAACAGTGTTAGGTATGCAGCACTATCATAACTACCTTCATCACCGTCACCGCCATCACCATCAACAGCAGAAGCAGCGCCACTACTTCTGTCATCATCATTATCACCATCGCCATCGCTACCATCACCATCACCATCACTGTCGCCACTACCATCACCAACATCTTCATCGCCATCACCAACATCTTCATCATCACCATCAGCATCACCACCATCACCACCATCACCATCACCACCATCACCATCACCATCACCACCATCACCACCATCACCATCATCGTCATCACCATCACCACCATCACCATCATCACCATCACCATCACCAACATCTTCATCACCATCACCAACATCTTCATCATCATCATCACCATCACCACCAACACCACCATCACCATCATCACCATCACCATTAATATTATCACCACCATCATCCTCATCAACAGTATCATAATTACTAACCCTAGAAGGTAGAAATTGAGCTGGGCTATACAAGATGGATTCTGCTGGGATAGAAGAAAGGGAGGTAGAAGCAGGTCAGGCAGGTGGAATAAGAGAGGTAAGGAATGGAGACTGGGAAAGCAGAGGATTCCTGGGACTGGTTCCATTGAAGGGCCAGAAGCAGAGCATGGTGGCAAAGGTAGGCTGGGCTCAACTGGCAGCAGCCTCGTGGGAGCCTAGAGTCTCCCTTCCCCACTGCTCGTCCCTGACTCCTGGCTTTGCCCTTCTTTTCCTTGGATCCAAATGTTGCACACGTGCTTGGGTGGTAACCCCTACTCCATCTTTGGAACCCTGCTCCACCTTCTAGGGATGTGTGTGGACACAACAACAGAAGTCCGAGTGTGCTGCCCCCAGGATCAGTCTCCTCAGGACACCCAAATATACCCCTCCCTTTACAAAAGCATCTCTCCCACCTCCAGCAACTTTCTGCCTAGCTCTCTTGGCTTAATGGAGAGGCACCCTGGGTTTCTTCTTAGAGGCTGATTAAAAAGTTCTCCTGGGCTGGGAGTGAAAATGGTGTGATAATTAGCTGGCAGGCTGCAGTGGCCAGGCCTCCAGCTCTGGACCGCTGTAATCGGAATAATGTGGGAGTTGATTTGTTCCCTCCAAAATGTACCATTATTGTTCGGTTTCCCACTGGCTGGCTTTGGCAATAGTCATTTCTGTCTCCCTCCCACCTGGGGGGACTCCTGATCCTTCCTCGTGAAAGGAGGTGGCGTCTCCCAACTGAGCTGCAAATGCCTCATTATGGCTCTCAGCTGCACACTTGGTCTTTTTTCTCACTCTGGGTCACATTTCATTTTGGCTTAAATAATGAAACCAGCAAACTGGAGATTAGAGCCGTTAAATGATTCTTGCTCCCAGGAAACAGATGCCTGTCCAAGATACAGACTCACTGACAACTCAGTGGACTCCATGCTCATGGGACTGGAAGAAATGGACTGAACCGGGGTGGGCGTGGCTCAAAGACTCTGAGACATGGGCTCGTAGTCCGAGAGATCAGGGCACCACCAGGTCACGTGGGCGGGGAGGCGGGCCCCCGTGCCCTGATGTGTGACGGCAGTGCAGAGCAGGCCCTGGTAGTCTCTCACCCATGTCCAGGGTGAGCTCTGTCCAGAGGCAGCGGGGCACCCCAGGGGTGGGGATAGATGCCTTTGACCTTCAAGGAATGGCAGGAATGATCCTTGGCCCCTCATGCTTTTTCAAGTGCTTTCTCATACATCTTTTTTTTTTTTTTTAACATCTTTATTGGAGTATAATTGCTTTACAATGGTGTTTTAGTTTCTACTTTATAACGAAGTGAATCAGCTATACATATACATATATCCCCATATCTCTTTTGGACCTCCCACCACCTGAAAATTCACTGGGGCCACCTTGCTGCCTGCATCATGCAGACGGGGAAAAAGTCAGAGATTCGTGACTCAACCCAGATGTCCAAACCTCCTGTGGCCACCCAGACGGCAGCCCTGAACTGCCATCTTTCCACTTAACCACTTTCCTCGCCAACCTTTCCTCTTCCAAAGGGGGAACCAGGAGCCCAGACCAGCCAGTGACAAGCCTCAGGTTACTCGTCAGTAGGAGCAAAACTCAGACCATTCACTGCATTCTGTTCAGGGAAGGACTTAACTTTGGTTCCTCGTGGACAGAGGGACCCACTCACTGGGAAACAACAGCAGTGAATCTCAGGGTCATCCTGAACTCTCTGAGACTTGGTTTCCTGATCTGTAAAGGGGGAGTAATGATGCAGGCCTTGCAGAACTGCTGTTGAGAGTGGAGGGTGTGCGTGCTAAGCTGTGGTTGCCACTAGGATCACAGAGGAGCAAAGGCCAGCCACAGCCACACCACCTCCTCCTCCTCAGCTCTCGCTCTCTGGATCAAGGGCCCTGAGCAGCTCAGGACAAAACGTGCTGATGAAAGTAAGGAATGCTGTGCCAGAAGGGTGGGCTTAGATGCAAGCGGGGGCAGAGAGGCCAGGAAGGGATGACACTCTGACAGTGCTCCCCAGAGACAGGAAATGGCTCCCTGTGACTTACAGACATTGTATGGAGAAAATAAGTATCTTCATGGGCTCAGAGGATGTGACACGAAGCAGCCTGCACAACCCACTAAGCAGCCTGAGGTTAGCATGTACAGGTGGCTAACAGCAGGCTGGTGCCTTGGGCCAGACCAGCTGAGTAGGCAGTTGTGTCTTGAGGAGCAGGGGCCTGGTCTGCTTCAGCCACACAAGGAGCCTAGCTCACTTGGGCCACAGACCCCAGGGACCACAAAGAAGAGAAAGTCACGTATGCCCACCAGGTTGGCCCTGTTTCATCTTCCTGCTTCCTACCCCTCCCCTGCCAACATGAAAATGACTGCACTCCAATTCTGTTTCAAGTGGATCCTTGCCTTACTCATCCCCTGGCTTCCTTTGGGCTTGGCCTCTAAGTTCTCTGAACCATGCCTTGCCTGCATGTTCACTCTGCTGTCCTGGTATCTTTGGATGGATGTTCCTTCCCAGCCCAGGCCCTGTGGACACAGAGCTGGTTCTGGGGCTCAGTGGTTCCAACCCAGACAGCCTTGAGCTGCCAAGACCACAGCATCTGGGCACAATGGCTGGCTTTTTTGGGAGCCCTGTTGATGGGGTGCTCTTTGATACTGTGTCTGAAGCATATACTGGGGTGGCAGGCAAGGCTTGTTCAATCCCCAATCTGAGGCTCTGTGACTATGACATTGGGCAAGTTGCTTCACCTTGTGAAGGCTTGATTTTCCGACTTGTGAGTGAGGTAATAGTGTATTTCCTGAGGGGGGTCCCCCACTTTATCATCTGTTACTCCCCACTCCAGCCCCTGTGGCCTGGATTCCATCCTCACCATTCTGCTGATCCTGAGCTTGCCAAGGTCACCTGGGCTGTTGCTAAATTCAGTGGACACTTGATAATCCTGCCTTTTAACCTCCTGGCAACATTCAGCATATTTTCCCATTAGTTCCTTCTTAAAACTCCTAGCTCTCTCAGCTTCCAGAACCCCATACTCTCCTTCCTTTGCTCTCACCTCTCTGGGTTCTCATTCTCAAAGCTGCTTTTCTCACCACCTGGGTTAGTCAGCTCTGTCTGCCACAACAAAACACCAATGGCCAGGTGGCTTAAACAACAGACAGTTGTTTCTCACAGTTCTGGAGGCCAGAAGTCTAAGATCAAGTTTCCTAGTGAGGACTCTGATTCAGTTCCTGGTGAGGACTCTCCCTGGCTTAGTTCCTGGTGAGGACACTCTCCCCAGTTTGCAGACATCCACCTTCTCACCATATCCTCATATGGCCTTTCCTTGGTGCCTGCACATGGAGAGAGAAATCCCTCTGGTATCTCCTCTTCTAAGGACACTAATCCTGTGGGATCAGGGCCCCACCTTGTGACCTCAATTAACTTTAATTACTTCCTTAGAGGCCCCATCTCCAAATACAACCACTCTGGGGATTACAGCTTCAACATATGAATTCTGGGAGGACACAGTCCATAACACCATCCCTAAAATGGGTGTTTCCCGGGTGCTGGCCCTTGGGTGTCCTCTCCTCTGCCCTCTGTCCCCCCAGCATTGCCCAGTGGAATTCTCTGTGATGACGGAAACACTCTAGTCCATGTGACTCTGAGCACTAGGAATGTGGCCAGTGTGACTGAGGGCCTGAGTGTGTCACCTCGTTGTAAATATTTTCCATGTAAATGGCCCTGTGTGGCTGGGGGCTGTGATACTAGACTGTGTATCACTACATGCTCTCCTCATGCAGTCCCAGGGTAGAGCTTGGATAAGCTGTAGGTTGTGGCTCCTACATTCCCACTTCCAGCTCTGAGTTCTCAACTGTGGTCCTGGACCATTGGTGTGATGCCCACACGCCATCCCCATCAGGAGAGCTCAGAGGATCTCAAATCCCACCCATCTCAGATGGAACTCTCCACCCCTCTGCAAACCCCATCCTGGTAAAAAGACCCACCATCAAAACAGTCCTTCTGACCGGAAACCTGGGAGTCATCCCCAGCTCCTGCTCTCTCGAATGCCCCCCAAGTCCTGCTGGATTCACCTCCATCATGTACCTTGAGGCCATCTGCTTCCCTCCACCTCCCTGCCTCCACCTCTGGTTTCCCCACTGCACACGCAACCTCCTCATGGATCTCCCACCTCCTCTACACCCGGCTCCCCCAGAATCTCTTTGAAATGCTCAACACCTAACGCATCTATGGCCTCCACTTCATCACTCAGTTCCCATCCTCACCTGATCCTTCCGTCTGCACCTTCCCCCATCCCAGTCCCTGCAGGAGCCCCTCTCTACCCTCCATGGCCACCCCTGACCCTCTCAGCCCCCCTCTCCCTCCAGGGTCCCAGGGGAGGTAGCGAGAGGGTGGAGAGTGCAGACACGGAGCTGAGCTGTGCAATCTCCAGCTAGCACACTGGGCCCCCACTCCCACTCCAGGACAACAGGAATAATTATAGCACCTTCTTGACAGGGACGATTAAATTTAATGATGATTACATGAGTTAACTAGCAAACACAGCTTGGGACAAAGTAAACCTCCAAAAATATTAGCCATTGTGAGCTAGAAGTTCCCACCGGGCTGGCCTCCCACTCTGGGCTTTCATGGAGTGCCTGTCCCACCGGCCCCCTACACACACTCCTCACCCACCTCCTGTCTGGGTTGGGAGCCCTGGACCCCCATTTTCCCACCCTCTAGCCGAGTCCAAGGAGGAGATGGCACCTAACTATGTCTGCTAAAGAAATTCATGTTAACCCCTCATGATCTTTGCTGTTCTTAACCTTAAAAAGAGATTTGAAGATAATTCTGTGCTGCAGTAAAACAAAGACAGTGTGGAAATAAAGGAATACCCCCTACCGGAGAACAAGCAAAGGTCACTTATTCAGAGCTCAATGTGGCAAGGGTGTCAGCCACCATCACCTGCATTTGGCAGAGACCCCAAAACAGAGGAGTGGGGGAGCTTCATGGTAGAAAATGGGGGTTCCAGGTGTATCCTGATGGGGGCTGAAGCCCTGGGGGAGCTGGAGGCATTGACCAGAATGGGGGTGCCTCACGGGATTGGTTGGGGGCACACCTGGCTTTCTCTGGCTTGTCCTGAGTTGGAAGCAGAGACAAAACTTAGAGAAGCTGTTAGTTATTAATCAAGTCCTGGCCATTTTGGGACACTTGTTACAGAAGTTATTGTTTGGTCTCCTGTATTGTTAGCAGAGATAATAATCTGACTTCTACGAGTCTGACTCATAGTGGCTGGTTTCCTGGGCTGGTTGCTGCAGGTTGTGGGTCAGAGTTCTCTTTTCATTCTGATCTGGCCATTTCCATTTACACAGACATCCTCTCACCAGAGAGAGAGAGACATCGAGTATTCCTCTGACATGCTCCGACAGCCCCTGTGAGCAGCTGCCACAGGAAGGTGGGTATGCGCCCTTGCAGACATGTTCCTGGGAATCTGCTGTCTCTGTTTCAGTGTCTCTTGCTTCTGTATTTGCTGCAGCTGTAATGCATGTGTGTTGCAAGCGTGTGCATTTGTGCTGGATCTCAGGTTGTTCAGGGGCTAGTGTTCCAGCAAGGACATCCCAAAGGCCACCCCAGGCTGTTCCTCAGCGGTGCTGGGAGTGGGGTCTGCAGTTGTGAGTGGCACGGATGCCTTTCTGAGAAGGATGAGTGGGGGAGGGAGGCCACGAAGCAGGACCCTGTCCCATGAGCTTCAGCTCCTCTGTGGGGTCCTGGTCACCCACGAAGGAGCACTTTCATTTTCCTCTTAATAGAGAATAATGATTGAGACCCAATTCTCACTCTGTTTTTAAATTTATACTGAAAAGACTATTAGAAATGAAACATTAATGGAATGTGGAGAATGAACGCTGCATTCAGCTCCCATTTATCAAATTGCTTGAGCTCATTGTGAGGAAGGGAGAGGGGGTAGAATGATGCCCAGAAAGTTAGCATTGCCACCCTGTACACATGGCTGGCTGCCAAGAAGCCACATGGATAAATATTTTATGTACTTTAATTTTCTCATCTGTGGGCTTGATGTTCTAAGTCATCTTTTTTTTTTTCCTTTCCTACATCATAAATGTTAAAAGTGTGCGTTCTTTTCCCTATGAAGAACAAAGTTCCGGGTTTCTGTTCTATGGTTTTTCCTTTGAACCCATGAGGACAAAAATGCTAAAACTTGTGGCTGCTCCTTTCCTACCCTCCTGTAATACAGTAAGTCCCCTACATACGAACCTTCAAGTTGCAAACTTTCAAAGATGTGAACATGCGTTCTCATGTCCAGTCACATTAAGTTAGTTCTATTTGAGGAGGCACTGTTAGTTTTTGAGGCATAGGACTGGAATGTAGACTGGTACATGAACGTTGCAGCAGCCGTTCAGAATGCAATCCAGTGCTACCGTGTCACCTATGATGAGAAAAAGAGAGCTACTACCCAGATATTACTGGATCGTTTCTTCAGGAGGGTAGATGGAATTGAATCCAGCAAGGAACCAGAAGCTGTGCCATCAGTGTCAGGCGTGAGTGACATTGCAGCTCGCCCTCCGTCTCCTACAGCTGACGATCCCTCAGCTCTGCCATCTCCCACCTCCTCTCCCTCCTCCAGTCAGTAACTCTCCTTGCCTGTTCACTTGACGCCAGCCTCTGTATGCCAGCTGTTGTACTGGACTACTGTACTTTTCAAGGGACTGTGCTGTAAGATTAAAAATGTTTTCTTTATTTTTTGTGTCTGTTTTTTATGCATCATTTGTGTGAAAAGTATTATAAACCTATTACTGTGTACTGTACAGTACTATATAGCCGATTGTGTTAGTTGGGTACCTAGGCTAACTTTGTTGGACTTAAGAACAAATTGGAATTTGAATGCGCTCTCAGAATGGAACTTGCTTTTATGTAGGGTATTTACTGTAGTCAGGGTTCTCCAGAAAATATCATATGTATATAAAGTATATATATATATGTATATGACATCATATATGTATGTGTGTGTATGT
>NW_020174791.1:1402505-1406815 GCF_003031525.2 Neophocaena asiaeorientalis asiaeorientalis
GACTTATTATGAGGGATGGGCTTATGCATTTATGGAGACTGACACAACCCAAGACCTGTCATCAGCAAGCTGGGGACACAGGAGAGCTGATGGTCCCAGTTCAAGACTGAAGGCAGGAAAAATTGGCTGTCCCTGTTCAAAGGTAGCCGGGCAGGAGGAGTTTCCCATACCTGGAGGGAAAGTCAGACTTTTTGTTCTATTCAGACCTTCAGCTGACTGGGCACAGCTCACCACATTGGGGAGGGCAGTCTGCTTCACTCAGTCTGCTGATTCCAGTGTTCATCTCGTGCAAAGGCCCCTTCCCAGACACACCCAGAATCATGTTCAACAAACGTCTGGGTCCCTGCAGCCCAGTGGAGGCAACACGTCAAAGTAACAATCACAGGTCTCCTTTGTCTTATGCTTCTTCTCATCTCACTTGCCTTATCCTCAGGCTGGTACTATTAAGAACATAGTTCTTTTCTTTTTAATTAATTTCTATTGGAGTACAGTTGATTTGAAATGCTGTGGTTAGTTTCAGGTGTACAGCAAAGTGAATCAGTTATACATCTACATATATCCACTCTTTTTTAGAGTCTTTTCCCATATAGGTCATTACAGAGTATTGAGTAGAATTCCCTGTGCTATACAGTAGTTATATATTTTGTATATAGTAGTTCTTGTTCATTTATTTTTTCCAACTGGACCCTGCAGACTCTTGCAACACATGGCCTGGTTTCCCTGACTCATTTTATGTTTTCTCCCTTGTCATCATTCCCTCCTATTCTTCAGCCCCATTTCCTTCCTTAGATCTGTGACTCTTCAGAACATGTAACGCACCTTCACAAAGAGCCCATCACTCTTTTATTCACTGCCCCCACCCCGCTCCCCTTTGGCTTCACAGCTTTCCACAATTCAGAAGTGACTGAGGTCCCTGTCTGTAAAGACACGGAGCCACAGCTTCCTGCCAACGTACAATTAGACTGCTGGGGGTGGCAGCCCCACTATGTTCCCATCCCAAGTCAAGAATTTGACAGAGACCCAGATAAGGCCCAGATGGAGCCTCGGGGGCCTCGACACCATATTCCACCCAAACTGCCTTTCTGTAGGTCTGTCTTCCTCCAGCCCTGTGTTCTGTTGTATTTGGCAGAAGACCTGCACAGCTGTAACACCTTCCTTTTCTGTTATACATGTCAAAAATATCATCAAGAAAGCAATGAAGAAGCAGTATTAAAGGAAGTTAAAGACATTAGAAGCATGTCTAATGCAAAATCCCACCTAGAGCAGCTCCTATTTTTACTTGGAGTAATAAGGTCTTCATGTAAAATCTCCCCATTAGTGAAATGCATACTCTATAAAGGAAAATGAGATGTGGGTGCAGTTGAACGGAATATATGCAAGTCCCAAGCACCCAAGTGCTCCACCAAGCAGAATTCCCCTACAGCCCCAGGCAATGGACACTCTGCAAAGAGGGGCAGCTGGCTTAGGGTCTTCCAACCTGAAGGATAACTCAGCTGTGGGCCATGCTGTCTTCTTGCCAAGGTTGAAAGTGGATCGGTCCTTTGGGAAAGTGTTTGCAGTAATATTGGAGGGGAAAGGGGTTGCCATGTTGTCCATCAAGGAACGGAAGCCTGGAGCCCCCCATAGCCCCCTCACATTTGGAGGCTGTTCTGAGTGTTTACACCACAGGAAAGAACCCACTTTCTGGACCCTCAGCTAACTTCTTGGGCTCCATTCCTAAACTTTTGTTGCTGTTCACATACCCTTTCTCCAGACCCAAACTCTGACGTGGAGAGTTCCCAGTTCTCACCTGCTGTCAACTATGGGTGGTCTAACCTTTTCAATATCCTCTGATCATGCCTACCTCTTTCCAGTCTCCCATCGCCTCTCACCTGGATCCTGGCAGAGACACCTGACTGTCATTTCCTGACACTTCCTCTGACTGCTCCCCTTCAAACTGCAGTTATCCAACCTCGACAGTGTCCCCCAGCCTTCTATCCCCCTAGGGACTGTGTGGCAGGTGGCATTCACCCCGGGACCTGTTCCAGGAGTGTGCTTGGCTCTAGACACAGATGAAACACACAGGATGCACACAGAAGGCACACGGAAATGCATCTGAAAACAGGATCCTCTCCCAGGCCCCTCACGCACACCAGGCTCAATCTAGATAATCTCTGACACTGGACCGATGTTCTTCCTCACCTGGAGCCTGGTTCCCTCAGCTGAGCCCACCTGCTGTCCCTACCTCTGCAGTGTCTCCAGCCTGCTCTGGTGACCCTGAGTCATGTGCCCTCACTGCACCCCCAGGCCTGCTGCTCTCACTGTACCTTTGCCGAAGCTCTTGTTCCAGAAACACTGAACTTGTCTCCCAGGCCAGCTCAGGTGTCCTCTCCTCCAGGAAGCTGGGCAGGGTTGAGTACCATTCTCATCCCAGTGTTCCCATGATAACCACAGGAGCCTCAGCCCTGGTACCTGCCTTGTTGCATGGCAATGATCTAGTCTGGACTGTTCTCCCCCCAGGTGTTTCCCCAGTGTCCAGCCAAGTTTCCAGGACACAGCAGCTCCTCATTAAATGTCTGTTGTGGGCTTCCCTGGTGGCGCAGTGGTTGCGAGTCCGCCTGCCGATGCAGGGGACACGGGTTCGTGCCCCGGTCCGGGAAGATCCCACATGCCGCGGAGCAGCTGGGCCCATGAGCCATGGCCGCTGAGCCTGTGCATCCGGAGCCTGTGCTCTGCAACAGGAGAGGCCACAACAGTGAGAGGCCCGCATACCGCAAAAAAAAAAAAGAAAAAAAAAAGTCTGTTGTACTGAACCAAACCAAGAAAGGTCTGTGTCCCCCTGCTTGAGACCGATGGGTCTGTCGTAAGGGAAGGAAGTGCTATAGGTGGGACACAGCGTAGTGTGACTACTGCTCCCCGGGCTTTGGGTTACCAAACTGGGCTCCACCCTGAGCTGACTGGGTGACCAGGAGCCAGAGACCCAGCGTGTCTCTGCCTCAGAAGTCATGCTGGCACCTGCCACCTCTCAGTGTGAGGATGACGAGACAATGCAGATGAAGCTCTGACCACAAGGCCTGGCACCAAGCAGGTTGGGTAAATGTCAGCCCTTGGTGGTCATCGCAGCTCCAGCCCGGCTGGCCATTCATGGCCCATCCCAATCTCACAGCACAATCCATGTTCCTTTTAATCAATTCTCAGTGCTGCTGGGAGGATGCAGCAATCACATCTCACTGGTCGCATGGAGAGAGAAAGGAACTGTCCCCAAGGAGCTCCAGGGGACACCTGCTTGTCCCTTAGAAACATAGGAAACCACACAACCCCCGAATAAAGCCATGGCCCCAGGGTGGGAGCATCAGAAAGGCATTCTCATAGGAAGGTCTTCGGGGTGGGCGGTCAGACTGCTCACCAGGAGATCAGACCACAGGGAGAGGCAGGACAGAGCCCTGTGGGCTGCCAACATCGCACTCTGCCCTGTATCCGCCTGGCTACAGCAGTCTTCTCCACACTCTGCCCAGATGCACTTGGATCCCTGTCACATGTCTGTGTCCCGTTCCTGGTCCATCCCAGCACCCATGAGCTTGGCTGCTACAGCCCCAAACCTGAGACTCTCTCCAGAGGACCTCTTTTGGGCTGTGTTTTCATGGCCTCCTCTCCACCTGGTGGGGAGGTCAGGGTTCCCATCCCAGGGTCATGGAATGGCCAGACACACACCGCCTGACACTGGATGGATGAGACGGACAGCAGTCTCTTAGTTACAGGTTCTCACAGCCCAGGGGAGGGGACACTGCCCCACACAGGATCACACGGGGGCTGCACTCGGGTATGGCATGAGCCAGGGGTGAGAGAGCAGGGCAAACCCTGGCTCCCACGAGAATATGTGATGGGCGTGTTTGAATAATTCCTTGGGTTGGTGGGGAGCTGCAGCAAGATGCTTGGGGAGAATCCGGCCTTGTGCCTAGTCTCCATGAGGAGGAGGGTTGTTTGGCTGGAGACCTTATCTGTGGGAGCAGAGTGGAGGGAATCTTGCCCTTAGACCATTCAGGGCCCTCTGGTTTCAGATGTCAGAGCAGGCCTCACACTGGTATTGTTAGAACTGCTTCACCTTCAAAACCTCAGAGGGATGTCATCCTCTCTCTTCTACCCAAACCCCTCAGCCCTGCATCCCATCAATGGACCAATGGCCGACTGTGCAGGGACACAGCTGTCCTGCCCTCCCACCTCCAGCTGGGACACACCCAGGGCAGAGCCCCTCTGGGACGGGCTGAGACTGTGACTTTGCCTCAAATCACACCTTTGCTTTGCTTCTTTCTTCTCTCTATTATGTACACCTC